>NC_142338.1:4488750-4805000 GCF_054954075.1 Amborella trichopoda
CACCTCGGAAGTCGATGCTAAAATGTGTTTTGAAGGGCCATCCAAACACAGGCTTAGAGCGACAAACTGTACACCGTCCTCTTGAAAAAGAAACATCTACTTCCCTTATCTCCAAATGACCCCAACTATCCATAAATTAGCGGGGTTGCCCAAAGCAAACAGGGGTTTAACCAAAGATCGTTGTGATGGTCTAGCCAAAGGTCGCTGATGGTGAGGATTGTTTGCAAAGACTAACACTTTTAGACCTGCAAGCACCACAGATGCATATGCACACATAAAAAACATCTTTTAACCGTTCGACATGGGATACTTTTTTCGAGGAAAATAATTATCACATCACCTAAATATAAATGAAGCTCGTAAAATATGAAGAATTTTATATAAGGTTGCAACTTTATACAATAAAAGTGAGATGCACCTCAAAAATCCAGCAAAAAAGAGTGGTTTGAAGTTGGAAAACTCGTCAATTGATCATCTAGACCTTAAGACGTATGAATATAAAAAAAAAAAGAATTTCAAGTCTTAAAAATATGAATATTATAACAAATTATCTAGATTGTTTATTTTCAAGATTTTCAAGTGTTTTATAAATTTAGTCGATCTACATCATTTTTTGGAATTCTGAATCATAATTAATGGGTGGACATGAAATTTCAAGTCATATTAAGGTTTCTGATATCCGAACTACCTCTTCCACCAAAATTTAACCACGTAACTTTCAAATAATATTCTTTCAACTTAACGTCAGTTGAAAAAAAAATCATGGGAACTAAAAAATAATGTGTCAATTTCCCCTCTAAGATTGACTCCAGAATGTCGTATCACTTGCTCGTAATCTTCTATCTTTCTATATTTCTTCATGAGAGTTGAATAAGTGATGATATGAAAATATTCATACATAAAAAAACAAAAAAAAAATGAAACCCTACTAGGTGTTTAAATAGGTGCTAATTGGGTTAGCCCGGGCCTGGAAATAATAGAGCCCAAGCTAGGATACCTGGCTTCGTAAATCAGGCGTAGTTTCCCTACCTATTGTCGGCATGCACCCAATATTCTCATTCTTTCATGATATTGCACAATTAAAATAAAAAAAAAAAACAATCTTGATATATAGAAAACATGTTTGAAGGCCCAAAATCATAGCTTTTAGCACCGGACTAAAGGCCCAAAATCAAGGTGAAAGAAATAAAAATAAAAATAAAATGTTGAAAGATACCCAAAACCAATTTTTTCCCTTTAGATATAAACTAAAAGTAAATAATAAAATAAAATAAAACCATAAAATAAACACTCTCTTCCCTTCCCACCCTATCTCTTATAGTCTCACATAGTTCTCTTTCTCTCATTCTCACACCAATCTCTCCCTAATAGTTAGGAAGCACCCTCCTAATAGTTAGGAAGCACCCATAAACTAGGAGTTTCTTTATCTCTTAGAATTCTAATATATCCTAACAAGCCCAACCATTTTAATCCCCACCATTAATCTTTAGAAACAAACTTCATGGTCTACCTCTCAAATAACTACAATCGTAAAAAGGAAAAATAACCCTAAATCAAAAAATATAAATAGTAGAATATAAATTTAAAAATAAAAAACCGGCTACATCATATCCTGGGGTTTGGGAAAAAGTTCGACGTCGAGTTTGTTAAACTCAAATTTTTTAGAGGCATTCTCAAAAGTTGACGAGGCTTTACTGACATTCTTCTACATACTTTTTATTCTTCAAATAAACCATGGATCCAACAAATTTTGAAATGGAAATTTGAGATACTGAACTCTTGAATACCATACTGAATATTGATTTCTACTACAGCTCACATAGTAGTATTTCACATGGTATAATACAGTCTTCTTCTCCGTGATTGACTTTCAAAATTTCTAGCACTTTTAAAAAATCAAAGTCTTTTTCATTGAGATTGACCTCTTTTTGTTCTTCTTCTTCTTTGTTGTCATCAAAGGAGTTGATCTTGTAGCATTTGTTGCAATATTTTGCCAAGGCTTTTTATCCGGTCTTGTTTGGTTTTTCAAGCTGTTGATGTAATCACTCGAATATTTTATCTATATTATCCATAAATGGATTATTAGTTGTTTGTGAAAGCATTGTGATGGTTGAAAGTCCAAAGAGAGAAAGCTAGAGAGAGAGGGTATCTATATTATCCATAAATGGATCATTAGTTATTTGTGAAGGCATTGTGGTGGTTGAAAGTCTAGAGAGAGAAAGCTGGAGAGAGAGGGTGTAATCGGTTTGTGTAATATGGTGGGCACAAATTCGAGCCAACGACAGATGCAGAGGGTAATTAGATTTCCCAATAGAGCCCAGATATGAGGTACGACAAAGACAAAGGGTAATGAGATTTCTCGATTGAGCCTAGATCTGAGGTTGAAGCGTAGAGCCCAGATATGAGGTTAAAGAGTCTATAGCTCTCATACCATATTAGAAACTCTGAATACTGTAGATATCTATCTCTTTATTGATTGATAAAGAATATACAAGACCCGTATAAATATATGGCTAGTAACAGTTCTGGATATAATAGACACCCACCGTTATTGATAATTACTAACTAATATTATCATAACCCTAGACACCTAATCTTATCAAGAAATATATACCCATACAATCAAGAGATATATAAACGCTAACATGATTTTTTTTGCTTTGATACCATTGTTACAGGGAAAAAAATAATAAATATAAAATAAAAAATAAAAATAAAAAACTGTGAAAATATATCCTCTCGTCTACAAGGGAGTCCATCCCAAATATATGTCAACAATAATCAAAGCCAATTTATTTGCTCAATTCACCATGTCTAAAAAAAGGGCTTTCTTCTCTTTAAATAAAAACTAAAAAGAATTAATAAAAATAAAAGAAAAAGCCCATAAAATAAACACTCACTCCCCCACACATTTCTCTGCCTCTCTCTCTCTCTTAGTCTCACGTAGTTCTCTCCCTCTCTCTCTCACACACTCACACCGATCTATCCTTAATCGTTAGGAAGCTCCCATAAACTTAGAGTTCCTTATCTCTTAAAATTTTAAGATATCCTAAACATCACAACAATGTTAATCCATATCATTAATCTTTAAAAATAAACTTGTTATTCAACCCCTCAAATCTCTACAGCCATAAATTTATTTTAAAGAAAAAAATTAAACCTAAAAATCTAAAATAGTAAACCAAAAAAATAAAAATTAAAAAACCCACTGTATCAAGATCTCACCTCTCACAGTCATGACCAACTTTCTTTTTCACTTAGCTAAGACCTCTCTGTATATATATTCTCGATCTTCTTTTTTCTATGCTATCTTGATCTCGATCTCTTAAAGGGAACGATCTCTTGCAAAATAAGGTCATTAATCTCTCTATCTTGTACAATTTTCATTCGTATCTAGTAATTGATCTGCATATGACTCTAACCAGAGGTCGCACAGAGAGTAGAGAGAAATTATTTAAGAGAATCAAGCTCTATTCATAACATCCCACCCTCTATTCCCACGGTTGATATATCAAAGAAATAAAAAAGAAAAAAAAAGAAAAGTGAATCGAGCTTTATCACTATGTTATGGAAAAAAAAAAAAAAAGGGAACTTTTTTCTTTTTTATTTCTTGTACTCCCTCCTTTCAAGCTTGTCATTGTCTATGGGTTGTGATAACATTTGCAGATTTATGGCATAATTTTTAGATTGATGTGGTCCGAATATGGCAAGAAATTGGCGTTATATTGTTAAAATCATATGAATCTATTTGATGGTTGAACTAGTTGATTTTGTTTTTTTTTCTATTCTATTTTTGTAAATGCATGATCAGTATATCTTTTTGGACTCCTATTTTCTCTTAGCTTTTAGTTTACTTTCATTATTTGGTGTTTTAGGTTGCAGTTTGGTTGGGTGAAATGGGGGCAGAAAATAGTATGATATAGAAAAATTAGATCTTGAACTCTTTTTGTTTTCAGGCACACATGAGCACTATCTCAATACGATAGTTGGCCCCCTTCGATGTAATATTTGACATGCATAAAAAGGCAATTCGTCATCGAAATACAGGCAAGCAGAGAGGTATTTTACAATGTTCCTAAGCTCTATGCACCTGAGCTTGGAACCTATACACCAAAGTCTTGTTGTATTAGGAGCAAGAGATAAAATCGAGTAGAGAGAGTTTAGCTCACTAGTTTTCTAATTGGAATTGCAAATAATGGTCTATTGAAAGAGATGCAAGGGCTGTGAAAAGTCTGTATCTCGTAGGGCAAAATGACCCCTTTATATAGAGAGCCACAAGGTGACTCCTTTATATAGAGAGCCACAAAGCGACCACATATTTATTGTACATGCACCACCAACAACTACAAGTTAAACTCATTTGATGGTTGTTGTTACAACCTCATTTCCACATGCATCAACAACTAGGTGACCGTTAGCTATCCCACATGAGCTGGGCTCACAAAAAGAGCTCAAGCTTGACCCGTACACGTGCTTGACCGAGGGACGCCTTATGCACAAATGCAAGCGTATTTTAAAGCTTGACCCATACATGTGCTTGCCCAAGGGGCGTCTCATGTGCCGATACGAGCGTGCAAAGCATGCCATTAAAGCGCCCTTGCGCCCATGCCCTCGCACGCTTTGTGTGCTCCGCACATGCACCTTCTCTTTTATTTGTACTTAGAGTATATTGCCTAAGAATATGTGCTTTTAAATACAAATTAAGAAACTCTATCCTCTTCAATGTAGGATTCAAACCCACGTCTTTCTCTCTCTACAAAACAATTTAGTAAAGAACAATAAAACATGGGTGCGGTTTGTATAGAGCCTAGGCTCTAAACAATGAAATTCGAGCCTACCTTCAAATAGTGTCGAGAAATATGGTTTCAAGACTGGAAATCTTTTTTATAGCCTTAAAATGTATTTCATCTTTATTTATAAAGTTTAAAGCTTCAAAAATAGTGTAGATCGAGATATCTATGAAAATTTGAAAATCTTGAAATTGACGGTCCAAAAGTGTGTTACAAAATACACTATTTCCAAAACTTGAAATCCATTTTTTTCTCATGTCCATGCATCTTGATGCCGAGATGATGAATTTGAGGATATTTTGACATCAAAAGAATCTCTTCTAGTGAAATTTTTGAGGTAGGCTCGAATTTGATTGTTCAGTGCCTCGGCTCTATATAAACTTTTCCCATAAAACATAGCGTTGTTTTGAAATACACTCCAGAATTTTTCAAAAAACAAAACTACTAACATTTTGTTTAAGCTATAGTTTAGGAAATTACTAGTTCGACTCTAGAATCATCGAGTTGAACTGTAAATGACTGATAATCCGGTCAAGTCTTGTCAGGAATCAAGGTACTCGGCCTGAATAGCCTTTTGTAGGCTTTACCACATGTAAAATAGTATTTGAGTTGTTTTTCTTTTTCTATTTTTTTATCATTTATTAATCGTTGTCTATATGAAGCCTCCCATATCTATCTATAGGTATACAATTATAGAAATGAACAATTTATATTCATAATTTTAAATTTCAAATAAAAAAATGAACAATTTATTATTATATTTAAAAGTAAAAATTATATTGATGTAAAGATAAATTTTTAACATTATTTTGATGTAAGTATGTCTAGCAACTCCTCTTTTTCATTATTACTTTCGATAATTGGATGCAATATAACTTACTACTACTGCAAATACCTAAAGTATTTAGTACATTATTGAAAATGTGAGTTGCCCTATTTACTCATTTAATGGCAGGTAATACCTAGTAAATCTACCATTCGCAACTCAATCTAATATTAATTTTTATAATTTGTAGGGTTGTGAATTGTAGATTATCCTATATATATATATATATATAAAAGATTTTCACGATCTATGTTCAATATTATAACTTTCTTTTATGGATTACATAAAATGTGTATAAACAATTTCATTTTTTGAGGTTGAATTTCACTTGGTTGAGGTTATGAAATTGAGATCCTAAAAGTACTTAGTAAAAGACTTTTACATGAGGGATTATATATCCCATAGCATACAATAGTAAATGTATATTATATATACAATATATTATAGGATGCGGTTTGTAAAGAGCCGAGGCTCTAAACAATCAAAGTAAAGCACACCTTCAAATAGTGTCGAGAAATGAAATTTCAATAGTGAAAATCTTTGTGATAGACTTAAAATATATTTTCATCTTTAAGTATAAAATTTAAAGCTTAAAAAATAGTATAGATTGAGCCGATTTATGAAAACTTGAAAATCTTGAAAATTGACGGTAAAAAAATGCGTTACAAGATGTACTATTTCCAAAACTTCAAAATCCATATTTTTCTCATGTCCATACATCTTGATGTCGAGATGATCAATTTGAGAATATTTGAGCATCAAAACAAACTCTTCTAGTGAAATTTTTTAGGTAGGCTCTAATTTAATTGTTTCAAGCCTCGGCTCCATATAAGTTTTTCCTATATCATATGATAGACCTGTCATTTGATTATTTAATAAAAAAAGGTTAATAATATGAGAATAGCCTGTCCAAACTTAACCTTCCATGAACCTAATCTTCAAGTGTATTTATTGAGTGCCATGCTGTTAATTTGAAATAGTATTAATGACCCTCTTTTAATGAAAAACCTATATAATTTTTTATTATTAAATCTTTTTATAATTTAAATTTAATTTTACTATTGATTAATATATTTTAATTATAGATTTTGATTGATAGTTATCTAACTACGAATTAAATTTACAAATATTTTGAACATTTATATAAACTTCCAAATTTTAAAAAATATTGACAAATAACATGAATGTAGACTAATATAAATGGGAAATTATTTTTTCCACAATTTGAACTTTTTTCAATAAAGTGCTATATTTTAAGAAATTACAATATTTATAAAATATTTTGATAAAGTTTGAAGTAGTATTTAGCATTTGATGTTACACATTGCATGTGTAAAGGAGGCTTGCATCCTCACGAGTGAAACCAAATATAATTTATTGTAATAAGACAAAAGACGTTCCTCATGTATGCTTTTCATATCGTTTCTTCGAGATAAATTATCAAGTTTTCAAATTCTCAAGTTACATACATACCTTAGTGCGAATAAATCATACCTATATGGGCCGATTTCTAATAGAAAATATTGGAGAAGCATATTATATACTTAATCCCAACCAAAAAATTGATATATATATATATATATAATTTAAATATTCTTTTTTGAATGAGTATTTATAAATCTAAAATTCAAATATTATCTTTGGAATAAGATAAAAAAAATAGATTTTAAGCTTTTAAATGATGTGTTATTTACCTTTTCCTAAGTTCCCTAAAAAAATCTGTATATAAAATGTTTATTTTGGAAAGTGCCAAATTACGGATGCCAAATGTGTGAATGTTTGGATAGCGGCCGGGTCGTGATTGTAGCACCTCCACACCTAGTTACCACGTTGTGGTTTCCAATCACATCGACCTACCACCCCCCACACCTAATTACCGTATTGTGTTTCTAATCCTATTGACACCATCCTGGTTCCTAAAAAGAAAGTTAACTCCTTAATTTATATGAAAAACCGGTAGAGGTTGGATTCACCATTAAATTACCAAAAATAAAAAATAAAAAATTCACCGCTTAAACCGTAAATGCACGAGAGTTAGAAGATGCTAGAGTTAATTTTAAGATGGATATAACCTATTCAACCCAAAGATAAACCTCAATAAAACCCTCAATGCATTTTGAAAAAAATAATATATCAAGATTGAATAGAGACATCTAAATTTAAGATGATGAGACCTAAGATTTAGAAAGCTCAAATTTTAAATTTTTTTACTTTTGAACATAATCTTCCATGATTCTTGCGGTGGTTCCTAAAATTTTAAATTAAAGAATCGCGGGAGTATACGTAAACTATGCTCCCGAGGGAGCATAGTGTAGAGTGCTCATAGAAGATTAGGGTTTCGCTCTCTTCAGGTAGTAGAGAGAGAGCGCGTGCTCACTATATAAAGGTAGGAGACTAGGGTTTCGATGTTTATAGGGAGTAGAGAGAGCGAGAGAGAGAGAGAGAGAGCTTGGAGATTCATCAATGGCGCCTCCTCAAGTGAAGAAACCTAGAGGGTCCAGGAACAAGGATCTTATCAGAGGCGTTGGCCGATACTCTAGGTCTGCAATGTATCACAAGCGTGGGCTCTGGGCCATTAAGGCAAAAAATGGTGGGGTTTTTCCTAGCCATGAAAAGAAGCCGGCAGCTCCAAAACCAGAGGAGAAGCCGCCTAAGTACTACCCCGCTGACAATATCCCGAAACCTCTGGTTAATAACAGAAAGCACAAGCCTACCAAGCTTAGGTATAACCTTTGGTTTCACTTGGTTTTGTGTATTTACTTCTAGATCTGTTTTGGTTTTAGGTTTTTGTGTATTTGGATCTTTTGGAAGCTTAAACATTTGAGTCTGTATCTGCTATGACAGTTCTGTTTGTTTATTTTCATGTTTGGTATGGATTTGTGTTGTTCGGAATTTAGTTGCTTGATTGTAGCATTTTGGATTTATCATCTTCTCAGGCTTTGTTTTCCTTTTGTTTTGGTTTGGGTTTTTCTTCAGTTGAGTTTTTTTTTTTTTGGCTTTTCATTTCCACGGTAAACTTTACTTTGCATATTTGGTTAATTAAGCATTTCTCGGTTAGTTGAAAGTTTGATGAAGTTCAGTATGGCTGTCTTTCACATTGCTTAGAATAATTATTTTGTATTAAGGTTACTTTTCTGTATTGGTGATTTCTCAAATTGATATCTTTTTTTGTTGCTCCTGTTCATGTTCAAGTGTTTGGTCTCATTTGTTTAGGTTGTGAAATTTTGTCTCTATCTCAGTGTGAGAACCTGGGCTGTGGGTTTTTTTCGTTTCATCCTTTGAGGCTTGGATGCTGGGCTTTTGCTCTTTCCCCTTTAGTTAATTTCTAGGGTTTCTATTGTTCGTGTAGTTTAATCCATATGAAAACAGATTTGTTTCTTGTGTTATATTTTCTATGTTGGACGTAATAAAATTAAAATGCGGAAGATGATACTCCCTATGTAACTAGTGATCTATCATTTCTTGTCAAATCCTTTGTTGTTGATCTTATGGGGTTCATGAGTCATAGTGCTACCAAATGTCTCCTGATCAATTGTAAATTAGTTTGATACTTCTATTTTCATGTTTATTCAACTTCCAAATGCTCTAATTTTATTTATTTTAAATTCAGTGTTTTCCTGCTTTTGGTACCTTGGTTTTTTTGTATTCCAGGGTAGGAGATTCGATGTCTATTACATCTATGATCGTCTTGTAGTCATTTAGTGTTTGTACTTGCTCTGTTTGCTTGAGGTTATTTTCTTGTCTGACTTTTGTTATACTTTAACGTCAACAGGGCAAGCATTGCTCCAGGTACTGTGCTGATCATTCTAGCTGGGAGATTCATGGGGAAGAGGGTTGTATTCCTGAAACAGCTTCCTTCTGGCCTTCTTCTGATCACCGGTATGCTTGTGAAAGAAGACATTCTATAAATTTTTGTGTGCTTCTCTTTGAATTGTTTTGCTATATTTGCTATAATGGTAAATTGGGGTGTTGTGTTTCTCATTTTGTTAGTTTTGGTTCTGTGTGAAATTCGGGATGGCAAGACTGAACTTCCTGAGCTAATGTATTCCTCCCGAATTTTGAATTACTTTGATCATTGTTTCTCTGTTGGTGATTCTGTGTTTCTCTTTGTTGGAGTCATGGCTGCAAGGGACTCACTTTTTTCTATTGGAAGAGCATGCAAATTTATTGAAGCATGATTCTTTACAAGTGATCTGTTTTTAATGGAATGTATAACTCTTTTCAATTTTGTGTGAGACAGAAATACCCTGTGTTTATGTTGTATTATGTGTCTTTGGTTGGTTCCCAAGTTGGTTTCGATGATGTTTGAGCAGGTAGTGAAGTTATTATCCCTATCATTGTTTCACATGTTTCATGCTTGAGGCCTCCATGTCTTGGTGGTTTGTTGGTGTATATAGAAGTAACACAAGCCAATTGAGCAGATTTCCTCTAGGAATTCCTAGAGCTCAATTTCTCTGTAAGGGTCTCTTCTTGTTCTTATGCAGTCCACATTTGCCCGTCCCACACTACTGTATCATTTGTCAACTCTGTTTGCAGAAAAATTGATGTCCTTATCTAGCAAGATTTCTGGGCTATTGCTTTCGTGGATTTTAAATTGGGGCACTATTTGGGTGAGTCACTATGTTGTTTTTAGTTACTTCTTCAGGGAAAAGGCTATTGAATGATTTTATTTCTTGGCTATGTAAGTATCTGACTGTGGAGCGCATAGTTTCCAGTTTTTCAATCCGTAAGAGGTTATGTTGCAGCCATTCACTCCCTAGATACAGAACATAACAATGTCAACCCATTTCAAAACCCTTGATCTTATTTTGAAAACATTCAAACAATCTAACTTGGGTTGTAAGTTTCTCTCTTGTTAGTTATGTGTCTTTTTCACCTATGAATTTTGAAGTAATAGATGTTGGTCCCGAGTTTCATCATTAATCTTTCATATTATGTGCTGTTCTCTGCGGAATTTTGTTTTTTGATTCTTATTCTATTGGGCAAATGAGGAAATCCAGATAATATTTGGATAATTTGCATCTGAATTCTTTTTGATGCTAACACCTTGGAGATCTGATGCTTATTCTTCTTAGGAAAGGTAATATTTATATGGTTTGTGTAATTATCAAGGTAGGAAAGAGTGGGCTGACATTAATGATAATTTCCCCATTTATTGGTGGTTCGTATGATGACATATGCTGCTGGAAACTGGCTACTCCTTCCTATCCAGTTTTATTAGGTTTTCCTTTTTCTTTTTTTGGAAAAATATTTTATTGTGCAAAGTATATTATTGTATCGAGTATGTTTTTTTAATAATTTGGTTTTTCGTGTTTATGTTTTCAAAGGTTTTCACTGGTGGGCATGTTCTGTGGTAAAAAGGTCTATAAATTTCTTGAGCTTATAACTTGATATTTTTTGTGGTAAAGATGCTCTTAAGTTTCAAGATTTATACGTATCATATTTGTTCATACTGTTCTCCATAAGAATTTGCTGAGTGGTTGATTTTGAAATTGTAAAGTTGTGGCCCTTCTAAACTTCTAAAAAAATATTAGAATTCTTGATGCTCTTGTATATAGAATAGGCAGTGTTTGGCTACGTTTGTTGCTACTTTTTTTGTGAGTTAGGACAAACTTGGCACTTTCCCCTATAATTGTCTTTTATAAGGCCAAACAATGAACTCCTAAAGATCAATCAGTTATTTTATCATTATTGGGCTTGTAAAGGAACTATTGGTGCCTCTGGGATTTCATTAGAGTCTGTTTGCAATTGTTAAAGGATTTTTGTGTCTGGAGGGCAAATGAGGAATCTAATTATCCAATGGGTAATTTGCATCTGAAATTTATTGATGTCAACACCTTGGAGATCTGATGCCTATGTGCCAATTGGTGTGTGTTTCCGTGATAAGTAAGGTGTCATATTCTCACAAATGAATTTCTAAGGTTTATTTAAGAGTGGGGTGATGATTACCATTTTTTCCCCTTTGTTTTGATTGCTGATATGATGGCATGTGTTCTATTTGTCTATATGTATAACTTTTTTCTTTCAATTTAAATGGAGAGACTTCTTCGAGTTGGCCCGACTTCACCTGAGATGGCTTGCCAAGCTTGTGAATCTTATTAGAAGTTTTATGCCACTTTTGACTTCGATTTTCCACTGTCTCTTCAGTTGATTTTGATCTGAAACAAGCTTATCTTATATCTTGAATCTGGGTTTCGAAACTGTCTTTCATGTACGTTTAAGAATTGATGTTCCTTTGCATCTTTTTGTTTTCATTTTCTTCACAATCTAATTTATAGGAAATTATTTGGAGAGTGGAGTGATGATTGTATTTGATTCCCTATTGGTTTGATTGCCAGTGTGATGGCACGCATTATAATAGCTTTATCTGACCACTCTCTAATCCTTATTGCTTTGTAATTTGGTAATAAATGCTCTCATTTAGTGTGAGATCTCCTGAGGTGCTAATTGTTAATGGATTTTTGGCTATCAAATTATTTTCATTCTTTTTTGTTTGCCATTGTTGTAATTTGGTAATACACATGCTCTCATTGTTTTGATTGCTGATGTGATGGCATGCTATTTTCTCTGTCTGAATACTCTTTCTTTCAATTTAAATTTAGAGACTTCTTCGAGTTGGCTCCTGTCTTCACCTGAGATGGCTTGCAAGCTTGTGAATCTAATTAGAAGTTTTATCAGACTTTTAACCTTAGTTTTTTAGTGACTCTTCAGTTGATTCTGGGTTTTGAAATAGTCTTTCATGTATGTTTTAGATTTGATGTTTCTTTGCGTCTTTTAATTTTCATTTCCTTCACAATCTATTTTTTAGGAAATTATATGGAGTGGTGTGATGATTGTAATTGATTCCCTATTGGTTTGATTGCTGGTGTGATGGCATGCATAATATTAGCTCTATCTGACCACTCTCTGATCCTTGTTTTGTAATTTCATTATTGCTTTGTAATTTGGCGATACACATGCTCTCATTTTGTGTGAGATTTCGTGAAGTGGTCATTGTCAATGGCTTTTTGGCTATCAAATTGTTTTCGTTCTCTTTTCTTTGCCACTGTTTTGATTTTTTGCTAGTTTATTGTATTTTACGTTTCTATTGTGATTTGCTGTTAGTTTTATGTTTCAATTTTTGGTAATATCATTGTATTTTGTAATTTTTGGATTCTTATAGATAGATTTCTAATTTGATTGCCAGTTTGATGTAATGAATTGCATTTCCTAAGAAATAATCATTCGACTCCAAAACTATAAGCATCCCAAATATATTGATGACAAGAGGCTTTTTCATTAGTGAAAGGAAGAGTATCATTTGACTCCAAAACTATAAGCATCCCAAATATATTGACGACAAGAGCCTTGTTTCATTCGTGAAAGGAAGAGTACTTTCGAAATATTACGAGATAGTTTCAGATCTACGTAATTCCTTTTTTGATAAACCAAGCTCTAGTTATGGTGAAAATGGAGGATTCCTTATTAGAAGATATGGTTATGTTCCTTTTAATGTTATGTTCGTAAATGAGGTAATATTCTATTTAAGTTTGGATTCTTGCTGAGAAATGTCAATTTTGCCTCTCCTTTCAGCTTCAAGAGAATGATGCTATGCATCTATTTCTTGATGGCCATGTTCTGGAGGCAAATATTTTTCCAGGAATTGGAATAGTCTTGGATGGACTTTTGTTCTTTTCTCCAAATCATTCTATCCTGGTAAATTTGAATTGATTGTGTTCATGATTGTGTCAACTGCCTTTCTTGTGCGTCTGTCTTTACTCCTTACTAAACTCTCCATCCCCTCACCGAGCTTGGTTTAAGTTGAGCTTGCCTTTGCTGTGTCGTCTTGGATCTATGTCTCTGGCATCTTAGGACTTGTTTGGTCTCTCCCATTTGGATGGTTTCTTCCCCAAACCGATAAATATTGGTGAGACGAATGTCGTTTTGTAGATGTGAAATGCAGAGTAGCTTTGAATTATTTCGAGATAGTTTCAGATATATTTCTTTTATTGATAAGCAAATCTATTGTGTGAAAATAGAGGATTCCTTATGAAAAGATTAGTTGCTCCTGCATTATGTTTATAATTTTTCCAAGTTTATGTTCTGAATGAGGTTATATTCTTTTTAAGTTTTGATCTTGCTCTGAGAATTGTAAGGTCCTGCCTCTCCTTTCAGCTTCAAGAGAATTGATGTTATGCATCCATTTCTTGATAGCCATGTTCTGGAGGCAAATATTTTATCCAGGAAATGGAATTTCCTTGGATGGGGATTCTTGCTATTCTCTCCAACTCATTCTGTCCTGGTAAATTTGAATTTATTGCGTTCACTGCAGTGCCAATTGACATTTTTGTGCGTTTGTCTTCAATCCTGACTCAACACTGCCATTTGTCACTGAGCTTGGTATAAGTTAAGCATGACTTTGCTGTTCTGACTTGGGCCTTGTGCCCTTGGCACCTTAGTACTTGTTTGGTCTTTTTCCATTGGATGGTACCCTTACCCCAAGTAATTGGATTGATGTCTTTGTGGGTTTATTTGAGTGTTTTTTATGAACTGATGTTATGCTTGAATATGTATATGATCTGCCTTATGCTAATTGAATTCCAATTTTTTCTCATTTGAAACATTGGGAATGGCACGTTTTCTCAAAAATGCCTTCAGAATAGTATTAAATTGGGAGGAATGTCACTTTGAGTCCTCTACAACTGTCAGATTTTTCATAAATTCTGATTTAGTTTGATGGTTTATCTTCTTTTTTCCTGCTTAGGCTTTGGATATGGCCTTTGTAGATATCTTGCTGCTCCTGCTCCCGAGTTTTGTGATCTGTGTTAAAGTTTTCTACTTTCTGTTTTGAATGGTATTTACTATTTCTATGTGCTTGTAGTTTACATGAAGTGGAAGCTTCAGTCTTTACTAATTTGTGCTGTGTGAATAATATTCTCATGAAGTTCAATACAAAATTTCACTATTGTGATCTTTCCTGTAGGTCCTTTTGTGGTGAATGGTGTCCCTCTGAGACGTGTCAACCAAGCCTATGTTATTGCAACTTCAACCAAGGTTGATATCTCTGGAACGAATGTGGAGAAGTTCACTGATATTTACTTCACAAAAACTGTTGTGAGAAAGAAGAAAGGAGAGACCGAGTTCTTTCAGGCAGAGAAAGAGGTAAGTTCCCCATGTTTGTGATATGTTATCATTGGTCATGTTGTTTGGATGGAGCATGGGATTATTACTAAGAAGCATGTCACTGATAGGAAAATATGCAAGGGGATACATAACTCGTACATTCTAGATTTCAAAATACTCGAAAAATTGTAGGAGTCTCTATTTGAATAAATCACTACATTGTTTGGTGGTAAATAAGTTGAATTCAATGGCATGAATGTGAGTCCTCATCATAAATGAAGCACTTGGAAAACTGTGAGATTGGTGGTAAATAAGTTGGATTGAAACTGTTCTGAATGTGAGGTGCCAAAATGTTATTTCCTTCGCAGTTTCTTTTGCGCTTGATGGGAAACATAATGCTGCATTTGTACTTTATCTCGTTAACTGATTGGGAGAGGCTTCAATCCCCTGTTCCTGCCACTACTCCTGAGATGATGTGAAGGAAGCATTGGGAAGTGCTTGATATATTAATAGTTAAAACTGTCATATTCTATCTGCTTAGCAGCAATGAGTATCACGCTAACATCTTGTAGGATATTAAACGAAGTGAATCAGACTAAAGTATAAATCTAGCTTACTGTGGAAGATTCTGATAATCTCTTCTCTGTCTTCTTATCATGGGTCTGTTTTGATCTTTCCCAAAAAAAATGCAGGAGACCATGTCCCTCCCACAAGAGGTAAAAGATGACCAGAAAGCAGTTGATACTCCTCTGATAAAGGCCATTGAAGCTGTACCTGATTTGAAGCCATATCTTGCTGCTAGATTCTCTCTCCGTTCAGGCATGAAACCTCACGAGCTCTCATTTTAGGAGAGAGAACCTGTAGAATTTTTAGGTGTCCTTTTGGTCAGGTTTTTATACTTAAAGTTTTGACTTTCCTGCCCTATTTTGGACGGAACAACCTCATCTATTTCTTATTTGAGTGAAAAGAGAGAATGAACTTTATCTACTTTCAAGAATCTAAATTTCTGATTGAAATCTTAGCTTTTCTATGTTGACTTCACTGTGGATGTTTGCCACCATTTGCATTTCCCATATGGTCTCATGGGTGGAATGTGTTCCTATCTTCTCTTCCCTTTCGATGTACATTTGATGCCGATACCCTTTGGAACTTGGGATTCATGTGTTTTGTTATGTTCAATTAATAGAGTGCACATATCTTTGAATTGATTCGAGGTTATGAAATCTGTGGCATCGTAACCATGGTTTGTAACTAGTGCTTCATTAAGTCGAACACCTTATTAAGGTTGGGTGTCTGGTGATAGACCAGGCTCGGTCCAGCTTCCTGGCTAGGCCCAAGCTCCTACCAGCTTATGTGGCTTTAGGGGCGGGCATTTCATGGGCACTCCGGATAGCTAAGCCTTGGCTGGACAGTTTGTACCTGGTTGAGCGTAGGTGCACAAGGGCCTGGGCTGGTGCACTCGAGGCTTAGGTCGTGGTCTGGTCTTTGGCTGTATGATGGGCTAGGTGCACGCATGTTCTGGCAGGTTGGCAGGCCTAGGGCAAAAGCCCTAATCTTCTGATTAAGAGCATCTCCAGCTGAGTGACATGATAATTTATTTGTAGGCCCCATTTCCCTAACGTCTCTCTGTTAGTCTCGTGAGAATCGTCGCTGTGAGAGTCCTAGGTACCTGCCCTCCACAGTTCTCCGAAAAGAAAGGGCAACCGGTTGTCAAAAGAAATATCTTTTATTTCACTAATTAATCCGGGAGTCTGCAAAAGAGTACAGAAAAGCGGCCACTCTAAAGCATGTAAACCAGGTTACTGATGAAGTGTTATTAACTTTATGCATATTGATACATTATCACATGCTGGTCCTGCACAACCAATTTTTGAAATTGCAAGCGAACAGAAAAACCCAAGGAACCAAGTACTCATCACGATGAATATACAAAAAAAATAAAATGATAACATTCAAATTTGAACAATTGCCAGACATTGTTCATCATTCTGGATTTCTTGATACAACAGCCAAACACAAGAACAAACAGCAAATACAAAGTCACACATAAAACTATTCGCCTTCCATGCCTTCATTTTACAAGTGACAGCGAACACTCATAGCATACTGTCAACTTTAGCTGGCAGTCTCTTGAAGAAATTACTTGGAACGGAAGGTAGTTTGCTTCGAAACCTCGGGTGTCTAAGCACAAAGAGCCCCAAGAGGAGAGCTACAACCCTAAAGGGAGTTACATAGAGCACAACTGCTGCAATTAAACAGAAGAGAATGTAAAGGCTTGTAGCCCTAGGGTCCCTCCAACTCAGAAGGGCTTGAAACCTCTCTCCTTGTGTAGCCATGTCTCCCACCACAGTTTGAATCCTTCTTGCCACACTCCTCAGCCTATCATACCTCATCCTTACAACATCATGAGGCCTTGAAGTTGGAAAAGAGTCAAATTCTTCATCGAGCTCATCGGGGGGCACTGCCTCAGCCCAGGAGAGCTTGGTGTCCATATGAGGTGGGTTCCTAGGCCTGAACCTGAAGTTCCAAATCCCTATCAAGAACATGTATAGGAACAAGGTGGGTAGTATGAGTTCTGGGTACCAGATCAATATGAGGAATAGGATATGAACCAACACTGTGGTTATGGGGTTCTTCCAATGGCACACGTCATCGAACCACTTTCCCACCGATATCACGCCTGATAGGAGTGACATAATTCTAAAGAAGTTGGCCTTGCTTCTCCTCATGCTCCATGCATGAGCATCAAAGTCTAGCATGTAATCGACAACCTCTTTTCTCAGTGGGGGCTCTGCTCTCCCAAGCCTCATGGCAACTATGTTAATTGCTTGGTACCTTAGGTTATCGACCTGGTTCACACTGAATGGATGTATGTAATGCATCTTGGGAAGTGGGGGATGGCCATAGAGATGGACCATATTCACAAGAGATGTGCATGTGAACCTAACGGCTAGTTGAAGCTCACCCATCTTCTTTAGGCCAGATGGGTGAAGAACCAAGAGTGGGTAGGAGTGGGTGTATATTCGGTCTGTTTCTAAGGTGGAGAGACGAATTCTTACCTTTCCGATTCTTGAATCGCTGGCTGAGCTGGTTGGTGTGCCCAAATGGCAGTTATCAAAGACTCCTAGGGTAATGACAGTGCAAGGGTCATAGACCTCCCATGTGTATTGCTCATTCCATTTGGGGCTGAGGCTGTCTATAATTGTTCTGGTTCGAACCCACTTTGGTCCATACTTGGCCACACAGTAGCTATCGGTTGTTTGTCTCCCATCCTTGGTTTTCATTGGAAGCAACCCTTGAGCACTCAATATACCCACCTCCAAAATCCCAATCGGGGGCTTCCATAGTTGCTTTGCAGTTGGGCGAAGGTCACTTATGTACATCGTTGACTCGTCCAACACATGATAACCTCCTTCTAGGCACACCCTCAAATGGATCCTGCTAGAGAACTTGAGCTCTTTCCTCTTGTCTCCCTCTAAAACTCCAAACCCAAATTTCTCGAGGTTGAACCATCTAGAATGTACTGGCCTATGGTCCAATCTCTTATCGAATATTGTTAAGGGGAGTGCAATCTTCCCCAAAACATCATCCTTTGATGGGCTAACCCTGTCTTCCACCATGAGAACAAGCTGCTCTTCAAAGGGCTCAGCTACCACAAAGATTAGGTCTTCATTCCAGAGTGGGTTCGGGGTTCGAACTGGCGAAGGCTTGGTCTTGAGCACTTGGTGTCCCACCTGAACTTTTACACTAGCTTCAGGAACCCGAGCCCTGTCACTCGGTTGCAGATCTTGAGCCTCGATCACATTAACTCTTAGGTACCAAAGCTTAGGGGACACATAAACCTTCGATCTTATGCTGAAAACCCCTTCTCCTTGAACTGTTGCTGCATCAGCATGCCATGCTTCAGGGAAAGCCTCATCAGCTTGTGTTCCCATCCAAACTGCAAGCATCATCTCTCCCCTAACCTTGGTCTCGCCCTTTCTATCTTCCAACCTGTACCACTGTGGAGCTAAAGGGCTATCAGGTGGAACCCGCTTGGGGACTTCATTTAGGTCAAACACAACCCTTCCTAGGTAATCATCTCTGCCCACCATCTCCTTATCCTTAACAAAGACCTCGAGCATGGAGGACTGAATTCTCTCCTTTGAGAAAGCGAAAACCTGGTTCCACTCAGGGTTAAGCTTCTTCTCAAAATGCTTTGTGGTACCCTTATAGTTACCAAGCTTGACCTCGGCATAAGGGTCACAACTACCTGTCACTGAGCTAGCAGGGAGGTCCTTGGCCTTAACCACGCGCACATAAAGATAGTGCATCTGCTCCACTAAGTCATATGTGCTAGCAAATTCTCGGTTCGACCACCCCGTGCCAAGGTGAGGGCTCGTGTTCTTGAGCCCAAAGTCCCCATGATGGTGAGTCCCTGGTGGAGGGGGAACAATATTTTGGTAATTGTTCATGGTTACAACTGGGATGCCCTGTGGCCTTCTCTGTTCGACCACTCTACTTGGTTGTTGAGTAACTTCTTGTTTGTTTACAATTTGAGTTGTCGAGATTTTCACTTCTATTGGTTCTTTGATCTCCTCAGGCGGTGCAACTTCACCAACAGATTTAGTACTAATAGAATTACTAGT
Source organism: Amborella trichopoda (assembly GCF_054954075.1). NCBI lineage: Eukaryota > Viridiplantae > Streptophyta > Magnoliopsida > Amborellales > Amborellaceae > Amborella > Amborella trichopoda. The sequence goes on from NC_142338.1 coordinate 4,508,097, forward strand.
ATTGGAATCAGTTGGTGGTGGTGTAGTTGGGGTATTATCAGTAGTTTTAGCAGTACTATCAGTAGTAGATGGTGGTGAAGTTAGAGCCTTGTTATCAGGACTATCAGTGGTGGATGGTGGTGGTGGTTTGGCTAAGGTTGTGGGGCTAGTACTGGTATTATTAATCAAGGGTGGTGGTGTTTCAAGTTTGTTATTGGTGGACAGGTAGATTTTGAGGGTGATATCTCCCTTGACAAATGAGAAGAGTGTTCTTCTTTCCAAGGGGAAGGTTTGGAGAGCCTTTTCGGACTCTCTGACTACACTAGAGCCTGAGACTCTTACCTTTCCGAGGAAGTTGCGCCTGTGCAGGGACCTCTTCTCGTTGTAGACGTAAACCTCGATGCCTCTGTTATGGAGGTTTTTGGGGTCGGTAACGTTGAAAATGAGCTGCTCGTTCCAGTGGGGGTTTAGTGTTTTTTCGAGGGATTTGGTTCGAATGCGTTGGTTTTCGAAGTCTACTTCAACAAAGGGGGTGGCTGAGCCTTCACCATCTTTGGGCATAAGATCATGGGCTTCTATTACTTCAACCACTAGCTTCATTCTATGGAGAAAGGGGCTGAGGTTGCTTCCTCAGCCCTACAAGGAAGATGTGCTTAGAGAAAGAACCAGTCCTGAAGGCAAGAATTAGGAACCCAAAGGTGGTGGGGAATTTTTGTGTCACTTGGGATTAGAGCAAAGCTAAAGCAAAAGTAATATTGTTCAGAGAGATTCCTTGCCTTGTCCATCCACCTTAATGCTTTTTATCTTTTGGGGTTTGCTTTGCTTCTTCACTACAGCTTGCAGAGAGAGAGAGAGAGAGAGAGAGAGAGAGAGAGAGAGAGAGAGAGAGAGAGATGCTTTTATGCTTTAAGAGATTGAGACGATGCTTTTATTCTATGGAACTTTCACTTGCAGTAAATATATATGCTATTGCTCTTCTTTAGATCTTCTCGTGCATGGGATTGACGCCTGGTTTTGAAATGTAGAAAAAAGAAGCCTTGTACATGACTAAAATTGCCCTTTCCTGGATCTTCTCTATCCTCCCTCGGGAGTATAATTTGTATTTACTCCTTCGCTTAGAATATCTACTTGGGAGTTTTTCAATTTGAAATGTCGGGAACCATCTGTAAGAATCACTAAATGATTACCCTCAAAAGAAAATTAGAATTTAAGTTTTCTAACACTTAAATCTTACCCTCTAAAAATTGGACGATCTTTTATTCAAGTACATGACATCATTTATTCCAAGTGCATAGAAGTTACCATTATGAAAATTTTCTTATTGAGGTTAGTCCATAGGTTTAAAAGGTTATATCCGCAAAATTTAGGATCCTAAAATTAATCCGAGGTGGGGCTTCACCCAAAGGAGTAATGGGTAGTCTGGTCATTTAGGTTGGGATGCTTTTGAAAATTCTCTTGACACTATGGGCTCATTCGGGGGAGGGAAAGCAATGAGTTAGGCCATCCCTTTTATTATTATTTATGTTTGGTTTAAGTCTCCTTTCCTTTTTCCTTTTTCTCTTTATCTTTCCTTGGAGCGAGAATAATGACATTCTTTTCCTTGCTTTATTTGCATTCCAGGCTTTATGCTTTCTAGGTATGGTATAAAGTGGATTTAAGTCATTAATGGACGGTGAGGACTCATGTATGCAAAACCATTTTCCTCTTTTGATCTCAACCGTTCACCTGAAGTGTTGAAATCCTTGCCGTCCATTTAGAGATATCCATCGATGGGAGCCGTCCATTTGATGAACCCACTTAGACCCTGATTAAAGTGATGAAAAGGGAAAAGAAAGAGCTTTTTAAGAGGGAATTAAAGGAAGTACTTTTGTGTATTCCACCCTGCACCTAAGCTTGGAATATTGATTTCTTAATTTTGGGGTCCAAAGCTGGGATTCGAATTCATGACCAGTTGTTGGGCCCTTTATGCTAGGATTCAAGCATAAGACTCTCTCTCTCTCTATCTCTCTCAAGCATACTCATCGTGCATGCATGCGTGCGCACGCGCACACACGAGCATACTCATGAGGGCTTGTTCGCCTGTGTATATGCCGAAACTACGAGCCACGAGTTCGAAAAGAATTGCATTTAAAATTCTTGCGGTTTCTTTTTAATTGTCGAAAACACCACCAAACATGGAAAAGTATCTGGTGAATCGGTCGATTCGTGCATCTAGTTTTCGGAACATATCCTGAATTACTATGAATCCCATTTCTGCATCAAATCCATGAATTTAAAGCGTCTAAAATAGTGCAAATTTGATGATTTTTGAAGAATTGAAATGAGCAGTTGAAGAAAGATAAATGTACAAAGTCGACCGTTTTTAAAATTCGAAATTTTACTTTCCCCTGCATAATCTGATGGACGTGTTTGAGATGATATTCCTGTCAAATTTTGGGTTCAAATCAATGGTTTAAAAATCGGATCGATGACCCGGATCGGGCTTTCCAAAAACCTATCCTGATCGGCGAATCGGCGATCCGGATCGGAATCGGGTGAATCGGTCAGAATAAAGCTTCAAAAAAATCCGAAAAAATTATTAAAATTCATTATAAATATTGTTTTTTAGGAATTCAATAAAAAATGAGGGTACTCCATTAAGAATTTTCATGTTTTTGAATGAATATGCGAATATTGATATGTTCTTCCCCTGCATGAACCGCCATTCAACATTTAATTTACATCACACAAAAGGATAAACATAGAATTATCATGGAATAAGTATATCAACATACATGGACTACAATAAAGCATAAAATTAGTAACATACGATCTAAAAATAAAATGATAGACGACGTTGTTGTTTTTCTTGGTCACGCTGGTGCCATTGATTGAATTCGTTTGACAATTCATTGATTCGATCTAAAAACGAATCATCGATATTAGCGGGCGTCTGACTATTTTAAATTAACCTGACAGTTCAAAAAGAAAAATAATCATCATATGTAGTGATAATATGTTGCGGTAGTTCATGTAGTCATATTCGTTGTTATTTGTTATTGCAAAATACCTTTTTTGACAATAATATTTTCGTACATATCAATTACAAACATTTAGAATAATACAAAATGCAAGCTCCAAACATGGCTACAACTCAATTATCAAGAACATACATTTTTTGCATTAAAAAATTAATAATAAAAACAGTTATTCAAAGAGCCGGCTAACATCAGTCATTCCAACTAAAAAATCCATGAACAACAGATTAAAAAAATACAGTTTTATATTGAAAATATAATAACATGCATTTTTTTGCATAAATAATCCATCAACATACAATTTTTTCAACAAAAACTTTAACAATAAAAATTTAAAATATGGTTTAATACCTCATGATAATTAAAACCTTGTCACGATTTTCACATCTTAATCATCAATTTTCAAAAAATTCGATCTTGAAAAAAAAAAAAAAAAAATTACAGCAAACTCAAACAATAAAAATTAAAAATTGAGTTTAAATGTTTAATACATCATGATAATCAAAACTTTATCACGATTTTCACATCTTTTCGAAAAATCATCATTTTTCAAAAAATTCGATCATGGATAAAAAGAAATAAAAAAAAAAAGTACAGCAAATTTTCAAAAAATTCGATCATGGATTAAAAAAAAAAATTAACAAATTTTCAAAAAGTTCGATCATGGATTAAAAAAAAAAAATCATAAATTTTCTAAAAATTCGATCATGGATTACAAAAAATTCGATCATGGATTACATAAAATTCGATCATGGATTACATAAAATTCGATCATGGATTACAAAAAAAAAAAAAAACATTAAAAAACAAAAAATTCGATCGTGGATTACAAGAACAGAAAAAAACAATTCGATCATGGATTACAAAAAATTCAATCATGGGTTACAAAAAAAAAAAAACACAAAAAATTCGATCATGGATTACAAGTAAAAAAAACAAACATTTCGATCATGGATTACAAAAAATTCGATCATGGATTACAGAAAATTCTATCATGGATTACAAAAAATTCGATCATGGATTACATAAAATTCGATCATGGATTACAAAAAAGTCGATCATGGATTACAGAAAATTCTATCATGGATTACAAAAAATTCGTTCATGGATTACATAAAATTCGATCATGCATTACAAAAAAAAAAAACAAAAAAAAACAAAAAATTCGATCGTGGATTACAAAAAAAGAAAAAAACAATTACATCATGGATAACAAAAAATTCAATCATAGATTACAAAAAACTCTATCATGGGTTACATAAAAAACAAAAAATAAAAAATTCGATCATGGATTACAAAAAAAAACAAACATTTCGATCATGGATTACAAAACATTCGATCATGGATTACAAAAAATTCTATCATGGGTTACAAAAATAAAAAATAAAAAATAAAATTCGATCATGGATTACAAGAAAAAAAAACAAATATTTTGATCATGGATTACAAAAAATTCGATCATAGATTACAAAAAATTCTATCATGGGCTACACAAAAAAAAAAAAAAAAAAAAAAAAAAATTTGTTCTTCACAGAGTCGTTTTACATAAGCGATTTTAACTCAAAAATTCACCTCCAAGTGAATAAATTACATCCAATTGACTATATTTTCTGATAAACAACAATATAAGGAATCAAAAACCTAAATTTTTAACACATTATTTCTGATATATCATGAAAACAAAATCAAAAGGCGGAAAAAAAAAAAAAAAACAGCTGAATTTGGTTCCGCAGATATCTCACTATTCATATCAAATTTCTTGCTGTAATTGACCAGATTACGTAAAATTGAAAATTTTAAATCATACTAGACACAATAAAGATTAAAAACCCTAATTATTGAACTCATTTTGTTCAAAATATGCCGTGAAATAAATCAAATGGCGGAAAAAAAAAAAAACCCAAAGTTCTTACCTGTTTTTGTGAACCGAAGCCTTCAATCTCCAAAAAACTCTGTTTTTCTCAACGATTATCACAAATTAGTAACAAAAGCTTTTGATTCATAGCTTTAAGATCAATATGCCCACAAATTTTGAAGGATTCATGCCCTATTTGGCATGAAATTTCAGAAATGCCGGAAACCCTAAACCCCGAATTTTTCTTGATCCAAAAACAACTAATTTTTCCACCATTTAATCATTGAAAAAGCTGAATAAAGCTGTTTACAGCCTGCAAAACAGATCACATGCCGAAAAAAACAAAAAAAATGATCAAAAAATGATAAATTTGAAAAAATCCGTGAAGAATATTGTGCAACTCGTGTTCTTCACGGACTCGCCGATTCCGCACAGTTAATCGGCGAGTCACTGTGCGGAATTGTCCGGTTCTCTCTAAAACCGGACGATTCCCGGTTTTTGAACCGATCCGGTACCTTTTTCGTGAATTCCGAGTCGAACCGGGCGAGTCCGGTTCGACTCGGCGATTTTTTAAACGCTCGTTCAAATATATTTCAGGATACACTCAAAACCCAAGTTTACACCATACTTCCCTGACTATGTATTCCAATTTGAATCCAGAATTATGACTATTACATATTCCCATGAAGCATATGCTCCTGCAGGAGCATATTCTACTCACATAAATCCTTAATTTGTATGCTTTTTAGGACCATTTTGGGGATGCAACCTTAAAAAGAAAAAAAAAAAAAAAAAAAAAACGAAACCAAAAAGGAAAATCACTATGCACTCTGTCTGGAAATGACAACTTGAACTTCATTAGATTGAATATGAGACTGTCCAAGTTTCATGTTGAATTTAAGTTTATAAGAAATAAAATCCTGTTTGGAGAAAAAAATAAAATAAAAATACGCCGATTCAAAAGTGCATACCAAATTTTAAGATGAAAAAACTATAAATTCCACTTGGAGGTGTTTGCCCTGAGGAAGTAGTGAGCAGCGTGCTCCCATCCCATGCATAGTTCCTAGCTTTAAAATAGGAGCCAAAAGATTCATGCTCCCGAGGGAGCAAATTGTCTATTTACTCTCTTACGCAAAGCTCAATTTAGGAGTATCTTGAGATCTTCACATATTGGGGATGTAACCGATTCAACCCATATGTTATACTCAATAAAAAATTTCCAAATTGCATTAGCTGTGGGCATTAAAAAAAATAATGCCTTAAGATTGGATAGAATTTGGAAAGTGAAATTAAAGTGTTAGAAAATTCAAAGTTCAATTTTTGTCTTTTGAATATAATCATCTAATGATTTTTAAGTAGTTCCTAAAAAATCTTCCCAAATTAGTCTTCCGCTAGAAGGAGTAACCACACAATTTTCTTCTATGGGAGCATAGTATATGCATCAAAAATGAAAAATATCCCTTGGTCCATGAAACCTACCTATCCACAGGACATCCAACAGTTCTTCTCCATTCTTGAATATTATAGTTCATCTCCATTCTTTATTAGGAACAAAGGTGTTAGAATTCGTGGTACATGCACAGACATTGAATGGAAAGAGAAAAAAAGAGAACATAACATTTATGTGGTTCAGGCCGAAGGCTCACGTCCACGGATCTAAAGCCCAACTGGCTACATCTTCACTATTTTGGATAAATGTTTACATCAATAAGTACCTCTATATATAAAGGACATTCATACAATTAGATGAGATAATTATGGTATGATAACTTAATGACTACGTTACTTTGACTGGGTCTCTTCTTATCTTCTAGATACCTAATCTTATAAAGAGATATATACACATACATCCATAATGATGTATATCAATATGAACTCGAGATATCCATATCCTGATAAAAAGAAAGTTATCTCTGACATAGTGTACCAAATGCTGTAACCGGCCTATGATGTTCCTATAAGACTTGGTCTTCTTTAAGTAACTATGGTAAGACTCCAAAGGATTGCGTGTTTATGTGTGTGCATAAGAGTGTATGTGGGTGTGTGTGTTCATGTGTGCGAATGGATGAACGGAAATGGATGTACAACCTATAGAAGAGATCTTATTCAAATAAAGTGGTGTAATAGGATTGATGCATAAGAGATAACATGATTTACACTTAGGAAAGGATTGTATACTGTAAGATTATTCACTTTTGGTACTAGACGATTGCAATCACTTTTAGTTATAAGATGTTAAATCTGATCGTTTAGATGTGTCACATAGTTCGAGAAAATTTATTTTAAGTTTTGTGCCCAATCAATTACAAACCTCAAACATTCCAATCTCACATCTAATAATCAATGGTGATTGCGATCTCCTTGCTTAAAACTGAATAGTATTATTGTATATCTTTCCTTTATACTGCAAAAAATAATTTGTCTAATGTAGTGTATTGCATTTCATGGTAGAAATTCTGGCAATATAGTTGAGTTCTGACAGAGGTGTCTATTTGTTGGAAAATACATTAGTATTGATCTATGGTTAACCACAATTTGTGGAACTTGAATAACGACAACTACAAAATTATAATTCAAAAAATCAAAATTTTTGCAAGTGTCTTTTGTAGTTAGTGGTATTTAGCAAGGGAAAGATTTCTACGTTTCTTTTGTAGTTAGTGGTATTTAGCAAGGGAAAGATTTCTACGTTTCCCCTACAGCATAAAAGATATATACTTTCCCTTCATCCAGCTGTTTAATTTTAGATCAAGTGAGCTATTAACCATTTAATCTAGATCCGATGTCTTAAAGTATTTTATTTTTAATTTTTTTTACTTATGAAATTTGGTACGTACCATCACTCTCAATGGGGCAAACCTAAATAAACTACTAAAAAATATTTTGGATAAAATACAATAACCAAAATACCCTTGAAACTTTCAAGGGCATTTTAATCATTTTATTTTATTGATAATAATGTTGTTATATTTTTTTATAGGTGCAAGTTCAAGAGAGGATTGGATGTCCAAATTTTGGTGTCAAACTGTTCTGTATAAAAAATATTTAAAATAAAATAGTATAGAGGGTAACATTGTGATTGAGGCCATCTAAGCCGTCCATTTAAAATGGACGGTTGGATAGGGGAAAGTGTAGCTGTAGGGGAAGCATATAAAATCTTCCCATTTAACAAATGTCATATATATTTTATATTTTATTATCGAGTCTAGTGGTTTAAAAATCACCGAGTCGGCATGGAATCGGCTGATTTGACTCGGGATGAGTCGATTCTCGCTTATAACAAAAAATCAAGCGTGTCTTATAGCAGGAAATAGAGCATGTCTAAAGAGGAACCAACGATTTGTAGCAATAACTCGGTGAGGGAGTCCAGTAGTTTAAAAATGATTTGACACGGGAAGAGTCGATTCTCGCTTATAACCACAAATCGGGCGTGTCTTATAACTAGAAATCGAGCGTGTCTAGAGGAGAACCAATGATTTGTGTCTAGAGGGGAACTAGCGATTTGTAGTGATAACTTAGCGAGGGAGTCCAGTGGTTTAAAAATCACCGAGTCGGCATGGAATTCGACACACGATGAGTTGATACTCGACTATAACCAGAAATCGAGACTGATTTGACACGGGATGAGTCAATTCTCGACTATAACCAGAAATCGAGAGGGGAACCAGCGACGATTAGTAGCGATAACTCAGCGAGGGAGTCAAGTGGTTTAAAAATCACTGAGTCGGCATTGAATCAGCTGATTTGACATGGGATGAGTCGATTCTCGACTATAACCAGAAGTCGAGATGGGAACCAGTGACGATTAGTAGCAATAACTCGGCGACAAGGGATGAGTCGATTCTTGACTATAACCATAAATTAAGGCGAGGGCGGTTAGTAGCGGTAACTTGGCGAGTCGCTACAGTGACACAGATATGGTAAAGGTAAGATCTGGAATTTTTGAAAAAATTAGGACAACCGGTAAAGACGATAATTCGGCGAGGGAGTCCAATGGTTTAAAAATCACCGAGTCGGCATGGAATCGATTAATTTGATACGGGATGAGTCGATTCTCGACTATAACCAGCGGGATGGGTCGATTCTCGACTATAACCAGCGGGATGAGTCGATTCTCGACTATAACCAGAAATCGATTGGGGAACCAGCAAGGATTAGTAGCGATAACTCGGTGATAGAAATCGAGAGGGGAACCAGCGACGATTAGTAGCGATAACTCGACTAGACGGGATGAGTCAATTCTCAACTATAACTAGAAATCGAGGTGAGGGCGATTAGTAGAGGGCGATTAGTAGTGATAACCAGAAATCGTGGCGAGGGGATCGCTACAGTGACACAGATATGGCAAGGGTAAGATCTGAAATTTTTCCAACGAATATGGTAAGGGTAAGATCTGAAATTTTTGAAAAAATTGGGACAACCGGTAAGGGTAAGATGTGGAATTTTTGAAAAAATCTGTGACACGGATATGGTAAGGGTAAGAACTGGAATTTTTTCAATAGATATGGTAAGGGTAAGATCTGGAATTTTTTCAACGGATATGGTAAGGGTAAGATCTGGAATTTTTGAAAAAATTGGGACAACCGGTAAAGGAAAGATGTGCAATTTTTGAAAAAATTGGTGACACGGATATGGTAAGAGTAAGATATGGAATTTTTGAAAAGATTGAGACAACGGGGAAGGATAAGATGTAAAATTTTTGAAAAAATGGGGGCATATTTGTTGCCTCCACGTGAGGGATGTCAACGGTATTTCACATGACGGGAACATATAATATGTTCCGTCAATCCATCCATTCGTAACATAACCTAAACACGCATCACTAACCTGCTTACGGACTCAGCTTGAGATGCAGCTGCAAGAAACAATTTATAGCATGCAACTCTTCTTTAAAGCTTCGGTGTGGGATAATTTCTATCAAAACATTATGCATGTGTACATTATCAGTAAATTAAATAAGTAATAAGTAGTTCTCTCTCATTTGTATTATCAGTAAATTAAATAAGTAATAAATATCTCTCTTTCATTTGTAAAATAGTGTATAAATTGAATATTTTATAAATATATATCTCTCTTTTACAATGACATCGATTAAATGAAATGATCTATAATTCTTTTTAAGACTAATTATATTTACATAAATCTTTTTTAAGATTAATTATATATTTATTTCTTTTTTATGATATACAAACATAAAGTACATATAATTAATCTTTGATTACATATAATTACAAAAATAGAATTTTATATATTAATTTTAAAAAATTAACATAATTATATGAAATTGTCGTTTGTCTATGTTAATAGCTTAAACATAATTATATTAAATTTATGTCAATATAATTATTTTTATATATAATGAAATTATTTTTAAATTATATGGAAGTTTTTTTTTAAATATTTTTTAATTATTTTGATGTAATATTATAATACTATATTATAATTAGTAGTTATAATCAAGGATTTAAAAAATAATGAGTTGACACGGTGGTGGTAATTAATTTATACGATAAAAAAAGGAAAAATTATTTAAAATAATAATTGGGTGATCACCACCCCTATTTTTCACCCAAAAAATTCAAATTAATCTACTTAAATAAAACATAAAAACTCTATTGGGCTATTATCTCATGATATTATTTTATTATATGATTAATAATTAATTAAGTTGTTAATTGAAATTAAAAATTAGTACCAGGTCATAGGATATTAAGAAAAAAAAAATACTAATTCTACTTTATTGAATATTAAAAATATTAGTTTAGAGGATATTTCAAGAGAGAAAAATAACATTAACTCATACCACTTTAGAATTTATTTCTACATTAATAACAAAATCTTTTATTTTATTTATTATAATTTATTTGCATTATAAATTATATAATATACTATTTTTTCTTACCGTTGTCATTAGTACATTTTAAATTAGATGATATTATAAAATATTTTTGATTTGTTATCATTTGTATAACAAAATAACTATAAAATGTAAACCAATAATTTCAATTTCAGTATATAATATTATAGTTAGTTAGGTTGTATATGATGGTTAACATCTTAATATTCGCAGATTGATGAAAAAATGAAATTTAATAATGCAGTATCCCTATTTCTTATTGGAATCCTAAAAAGTAACATTTATAATGAATTTTTAATTTTTTTGAATTTTTTAAAGGCTTAATCCAATCGATTTAGCCGATTCTAAATCCGAATTTCTGATTCACCGATCCGGGCACCGATCCATCCTTTAAATCACTAATCGAGTTTTTTTTCTGCTTTTTATTTTGTAAAAAATACCCTTGGTTCAAAACCCCAAGCTCTAATTTTTTTGTTAAAATAAACTGGTTGGGAACTTCCTTCATTCCCAAAAGAGAGTCATTGTTGGTTTTTTTCCGAGTGAAGAAACAGTCCAGAACCACTCATTCACAAGGAACCAAAAGAAAGAGAAAAAAAAAGGAAAAAAAAAAAAGACAAGTGACCAGCGCACTTGTTTGTTTTTCGAGTAAAGACTGGTTTAGATCTTGACGTTTCGAACCATTTGGTTTACGAAAAAAGTTAATTTGGAACTTGAAATTCTGAACAACTCTCTTTTAGAAACGTAAAAAAAAATACTATAAAAGTAAAAAAAGAGAGTTGTGATCAATGGTATTTCTATAAAAGTAAAAAAAATACTAAAAAGAAAACATGAGTATAAAATATAAAATATGAGACATCGTTTAAATACCACTAATTATATCGGATACTAGCAAGTAGTTCCTTGTAAAAAACAATCGGATATTTGAACTTTTCGCTTTCTCTTTACAATCGGATATTTGAACTTTTTGCTTTCTCTTTCATTTTTGTTGATTGACATCTTATATGTTTTGACGATGCCATTTGAGATAAAAGAATTAGGACATAGTTGGTGAGAAAAGACATAGGGATTTATGGTCTCATCAAAGGTATAACCCTTAGGGTAATGGCAGAATTCATAAAAGTGATCCCAAATAATTGAGAAAAAACTCTTATGATAATGATGATAATAATAATAATATGCCCCAAATAATTGAAAAAAAACTCTTATGATAATGATAATGATGATATGAGATAATATACTATGCTAGAAAGGAAAGGCTGACATTTAGCAGCAGTTAGTAGTTTTTCTTTTTCTTTTAATCCAGAAAGAAAGTATCCCGAGTCTCTAAGTAACACCAAAAAGCTTTTTCTTTACAAAATTATCTGGACACTAGCACCCTACAATGACAAAAGAAATTCTGAATAGTTATTTCAGGCAAAATACTTTTGAAACAGGAAAGTGTAGGTTTTTTGTTTTATTCATGTAATTTAAAATTCAAAGATATTCATATAGAATATTGAAAGGTTTTCCTTTGCTTCCATATCCTGAATTTCTTTGGTGAAGTTGGCGCATCTCAGATCTTGACAAATGCATTTCAATCTCATCAGGTGTTGATTTTAGCACACGCCCCATCTCCTCTAATTTGGGGAGGGCAGATTCCTTTCTAACTAAATATAATCCAAAAATTCAGTACAACTGCGTGCGCAGACTTGAAGAACAGTAATTATTAGAGTAACAAGCATTCTTGCCTGCTGGTATATATTTAAACAATCAAAAACAATGAAACAGTCGATTTTTCTGTTTTGTTTCTACAGCTATAATTTAGGAGGACAAGATACAATCAGCAAGTCCTAAGAGATTGTAATGCTAAATCAGGTAATCTATCAGAAAAGTAATACATTCGAATTAAACATCTCAATGTATTATACGCTGAGTACAATGAGAAGAAAGCGTAAACTGCATGGCTAAGTGGTAAGCATAAGCGGCTAAGTGGTAAGGAAAACTGTTAACGTTTGATTGGTAAAATTGAAAATCCTCTTCTAATTCTGATTCGGATTTTCAGAATACTGTTTCGGATTTTCAGGACCAGAAGAGGGTAGGCTTGTAAGTTATGAATTCACCTCCTGCCTTTCCCTTCAACTCTTCTAACCTTCCACTCCTCATATCAAACCTCACTAAAGAGGTGTTGCTATTATTCACAAAAGAGTGTCTCCCCAACCAATAGGACCGGTGTCACATCCAATCTAGGATAAGTAACTTTCATTCCCAATTCGGGAAAATTGATGGTTATAATTTTCACCCACTCTTTCTCTTGGCCCATAGCCCACAAATTCATTTCGTAAACTCTGGTCACGTCTGCTACACAAACTCGGCCATCCCAATCTAAGATACATGGATAAGGATTCATTGGCGGGATCGGAATAATCTCCCACTGCTCACTCTCCATGTTCAAAGCCAGCAATTCAGACTTACCTACACAATAGAAAGTTCGTTTGATGGCAACGATACATGCAACAAAAATACGACCAGAACCAGCCGGGGCCGCGGTTCTCCATCCTCCAGTACATGAATCAAATATCATGTTCTGCTCGACATTAGCCAGCATTGCCAAGATTTTGAACGTGTGATCTTCAGGGTCGAAATAAAACCCAAACGCCATCCCCAAAGGCTCTAGCTTTATATACAGGATGGCTGGGGAGACGGTTGAATTGGCCGGCGGCCGTATTAGAGATAAAGAAAAATTCCTTTTTTTCGCCGCTGGTGAAGCGTATGTATTCGGCACCCAGGAAACACAGGATGCCATGGCTACTAACCATCTCCCTGCATCTCATGTCATAGGGGCCAAACATTGTGCTTGATATTCCAAATTCTCATACCATGGTGCCATTGAGATTCTCAAGACACATCACAGAGTTGGGGAAGAATTGAGACATCAAAGGGTTGAGGCCGAAATTGCGGTTGGGTCGGAGGAAACAAAGAATCTGAAGATCAGATGAGAGGTAGATTTGAGCAAAGGATGGAGAGAGAGAAGCCATCGTTCCAAGATGGAGAGACAGTTTTGAACTTAACTAGGCTCTTTACAGGTAAAAGCAAGAGGATCTTCTCCACTATGTGGTCTGGGAGAAAGGCAGAGAGAGAATCCATGGCACCAACTAAAGAAGAACTTGAAGTTAGTTTCTCTTCTCTCTCCAACAAAGGAAGAATTCGACTCATAAAAGTCTCTTTCTCTCTCGATCACGTAGGCAAATAGGTGGAGAATAAGAGAGCCCTGAAAATCAAAAGTGAATCCAAAATTTGAAGGAAACCATACCGATCAAAATTGCTAAAATCCCAACACTTTTTTCTAAGTTGGGTCTAAAAATCTCCCGCTCGCTTGTGAAGAAAAACCCAAATCAAAACCAAACGAACACCAATCTTAAGAAGACAAATCCAAAATGATAAAATCAAGCAACTAAATTCCCATCAACAAAAATCCCTAACCAATGATAATAATAAAACAGAACGATCATAACAATCATAACTAAAAAAACAGAACGATCATAACAGATACACACAAATGTTTAAGCTTCTACAAGATACATATATACACAAAACCCCAAAACCAGAACTTATCTAAAAGTAAATATACAAAATTTATCAGAAGATAATGTTTTGATGTCCAAATATCTGCAAATTTGAGCATCTGAACATCAAGATGCATGGACATAAGAAAAAAATGACTTGCAAGTTTTGGAAATAATGTATTTCGTAAAGCATTTATGGACCCATCAATTTTCAAGATTTTTAATTTTTCATAGATATGTTGATCTACACTATTTTTTAAGCTTTACACTTTATAAATAAATATAAAAATATATTTTAAGGCTATCACAAAGATTTCCAATATTGAAACCATATTTCTCAATACTATTTGAAGGTGGGCTCTAATTTGATTGTGGAGAGCCTAGGCTCTATACAAACTATACCCAAAAAAGAAAAGAATCAGTGAATTAAATTAATGTGATATTAGAAAATATTATATATATTTGATTATAATAATTATAAATAATTATTATGATATTAATGAATAAATATTAATGGTGAGTACTATGTATTTATCATGGTTTTATAATAACAATGGAAGAGATAGAGAAGAGAGCGCGTCTCCCAAACATCGGGAGAGAGAAGGTTACGTGGAATCTCCAAAAATCTTGAGAGAGAATATTAAAGCGATATCAACACTCAAAAAAATTTAAAAAGATGTCAATTGAAGAGAAAGAAAGAAAAATGTTATGTAAGAAAGATGTTATATGGTTAGAGAGAGAGAGTATCACGAATTCTAAAATATTGAGAGAGAGAGAGAGAACTCCTAACGTGTGAGAGGGAGAGAGTTACATGGATAGAACGATAAGAAAGATAAATATGAAATATGTAGCTTTAAAGAAGAGATAGGGAGAAAACATTCACATTTCATCTCCAAAAAAAATTAAAACGATGCAATAAAAAAGCGATCCAGAAAAATGTTATGTAAGAGAGATCTTATATGGTTAGAGAGAGAGAGAGTATCACGAATTCTAAAATATTGAGAGAGAACTTCTAACCTATGAGAGGGAGAGAGTTACCTGGATAGAACAATAAAATATATAGCCTTAAGGAAGAGATAGGGAGAAAGCATTCACATTATTCGAAGGATCGAGCCCAAGAGCAGTAATAAATTCTGAAAGAAAAACTCCCTCCCTCTCTCTCTATCGCCTTTGTGCATGCTTCTCCCTAACTCTTCCTTAAAAGTATATATTTTATATTTACCTTTTTTATTGTTCTATCTACGTAACTCTCTCCCTCTCATTGCTTAGGAGTTCTCTCTCAATATTTTAGAATTCGTGATATTCTCTCTCTAACCATATAAGATCTCTCTTACGTAACATTTTTCTGGATTTCTCTTGCATCTTTTTAAATTTTCTTGAGATGAAATTTTTCAAGGGTATTTTTGGATTGAAGCTAGACTGTTGATCCTTGTAATAAGCCCTTAAAGTTTTTCCTTCAGAATTTATTACCGCTCTTGGGCTCCATCCTTCAAATATCTTTCCTTCACCACAAAACTGAAGCCCTAACCCCAAATCAGTATCAGTTTCTCTCTAGGTTATGCGCCTTCTTCTTCCCTCTCTCACTCTCGGTTTTGCCTCTTCTGTGCCATCTTCTCTTTGCCTCTCTAGAAATGGCGGTTTTTCAGCGCTCGAACCAGGTGAATGTCGGGAAGGAACCCATGGGAGCTAAACATCTGAAGAAGGGGGTTCTATTGAGGTCTCTTAATGTATTCCATGGATTCCTCCAAAAGAATCACGTAAAATCTCTCTCTCTCTTTTCATTTGTTTTTTTTTTATTTTCGTGTCCTTTCCCTGTCTTCTCTCTAATCCCTCTCCATTTCTTTGATTCCATGTTTCTTTCTCTTTATTCTCTCCCTTTGCATTTTTTTTTTTCTGTTAATGTGTTGTTATTGGAATTTTTTTTCTTTTCCTTTCTCTCTCCAGAAAGGTTGTTCTAATTGGGTTTCTTGTTGCAGGAGGTTGCAGATCTCATGCTTATCAGCATAAACGTTCACGAAAGCACAGGCCACCTGCTCTCGTGCAAGCTGCGTTTTCTTGTGAGGGTCGATGACACAGTTCGCACTATTATTCAGACTGCGCTTCGAACTCACGCTCGTCACGGTAGACTCCCGGTCCTCAGCAAGACTTCTTCCTCTACCGCGCCAATTCTGACTTCATAGGTTTGATGCCTCTCTCTTCATGAATTCCCTTATCAGTTAATTCCAGTTGCATGTTTGTTATTTTATTTTCTCTCTCTCTATTTGGTGAGAGCTTCTCTACTTCTTCCCCTATATTTTTTTCATAGTTTCTCTCTCTGCAAATTGTAGATAACCCCTAAGCATTAAGTAATGTAGGTTGAGACTCCACAACTATTTTATTACATTTTTTTTCTCTAAATCGGGATCGGTTTTACTCACTCTCCGCATCTAATTATTTGTCAACTTCTTATTATTGATATTTCTCTACCCCATTTTAATTTCTCTCTCTCTATCAGATTCTTATGCCTCCTTATCATTCCCCATCAAATGACTTACTGGTTTCTTAATGCTATTTCCCTTTCACTTTCATTGCTTTTGTTCCATATATACTGATTAAACCCACACACACTCTACATGCAAAGGTTTTAATGGGTGAATTGAAATGCAGCTCTGAGTCCAGTGGTGCCCATCGGTAAGGATTGGAGGGAGGAACTTTCTGCTCTACAAAAAGAAGCAGGAGGAATACTACTTTGGTGAACAATATAAACAACAAGGAAGAAGAGGAGGAATGGTCGAAGGGCACGCCACTAACTGGAAGCAATGGATCAATAAATCTCTCTCCTTCAACCTCCTTTCTCACTTAGCACTGTAATTTTTCGTTGTTTCACTAGAAATACACTAATATTGAGAACTTATCTCATGTTGGAGTGCTTTTTATCTATTTATTTATTTTATAGATAGATTGATGTTTTAAGTGCAAGTTGTTACAATAAAATAGATGTAACTTAACATTTTTATAGTGAAAAAAAGGAAGTGTACAATAATCTTGGACCTTATGATTTAATAGAAGAAAAAAAGAAGAAGAAGCGAATCCTCATAACGTATTGTATTTAATCAAAATAACAATTGAGAAACAAGTAACGATCCAATCAAAATAGCAACTGAGGAACAAGTTACCACCCTCCATTTCTGCTTTCTCATTGCGCATGCTTTTCCTATTCCAAAGTTGTTTTTTGACAAGTTTTTTTCTAAAGTACACAGCCTCACATTTCATATTGATTAATTTATTTACATGCTTTCTCTATTCCAAAGTCTTTTTTGACAAGTTTTATTTTTTAAGTAAACAATCTCAATTTTCAAATTAATTAAAATTATTTCGAAAGCCTAATGAAGCTAAATTATTTCAAAAGCCTAGTCGCATGGTTATAATTACAAAAGGAATTCGCTCCACAATAGCAACAAAACCTAAGAATTCCCTTCTCAATAGCAACGCTACCATCTTCTTTCTTCTTTTTTCTTTTTCTTTTTCAAAATATGTTGCCAAATAAATATATGTAAGCTGTAATAATTAGTACCCCTTGAAATGATAGTTGATTAATAAATAGCTATTTCAAAATATTTATTTTTAACTTGTTCTACCCCAATATTTCTCATTACAAGTATACATTTATTTGTCTATTTCCATTTGTATATAATGATGCCATTTACCTTTGAAGCAAAGAGGTCACAAGTGCTTACAACCGCCGATGTGAAATTTGATAGCTTAGGTGTGTTACAAAGATCAATAAAATTTCTTTTGAAGTTTGACCTTGGTCAATGGAATAAATTAAGTCATTCAATGGTTAAAATTAGTTGTGACTACCTTGTATTAAAAGTAAATGATTTCATTGTATACCATTCTTATTCCAACTCCAAAGTTTATAGGAAAAGAGCTCGGGCTTAATTGGTTTGCACACCAGGGGTTAGGGCTGACGATTTGCAATACAATACCCTAGGCTTAATTTTTACCAAAAGTAGGGGGCCCTTTCCCCACTAACTCATAAAAATAAAATAATAATAAATAAATAAATAAAAAAACCATTATATCGATAATCTCGACTTGAATATTATAGTTGTGAAAACAAATTAGGATTTTAAACTCTAAGATACTGTATATTTTAATCAATTATCTTGATTGTCCATTTTCTCTTAAAAATAAGTATTCAAATATCCACCAATTTTATAGGATTTTTTGATATTCAAATTTTATTGTCGGTGTTGGAAATTAATTTTTAGAGCCATCATGAAGATTTTCAGGTTCCAAAGTGATTTTTTGATGAGGATGGGAGGTGAGACCTTATTTGGTTTTCACGTAGCCTAGGCCTCATAGAAACTTCATCCCTTCTATTAACACTCATATATCATTAAAGCAAGGTTGACTCACTCACGAGTAGGTTAAGCTATTTACATGTGGGTTGCCGGCTAAGTTTTGGAAAAACAGGACGATCTAACCAGTTATCGCTCGGTTAGTTTGGAACCAGTCGGTTTTGGACAGTTTTGGTTATCGACCGGTATTTAAAAATAAAAAATTTTTAAAAAAAGTATATTCTTTACATTATGGTAAAGATTAAAATTTGTTTTAAATAAAAAAGATAATCCCTAAAAAAAAAGATAATCTTGAAACACAGTCATGTATCTGCAAACATTGTTTGTTTTGTATGTATGATCCACGAGAGACCACACTCGTACTGAGTTCATGTTCCACTATATTATTTTATTTTACAAACACTCAATAAACCCCACAGCCTCGAGGGTTTCTCCATCTTCCAATCCTCATAATCAAATAACTGGTATCTCAAGCATGTCATTCTCATGTTGTAACTCCTGCGAAACCCAACATAAATCTTGAAGTGTTGATGATGGGGTCGAAATAGAATCCAAAGTTACGAACATGAGCTTTACCCAGACGGAAAAGGGGTGTGCATCGGCCGGTCGCTGGATTGAATACAAAAAAAAACATCCCTTTCGATGCTGCCATCTTGCTCGGTGCCGAGGCAACACATAATGCCATGACTCTGGGCCATCCCCTTGAAGGCTAGGCTATGCGATAGGGGCCGAACATCTCACTCGAAGCTTCAAAGTTAGAGGGAAGGACTGCTATGCCATGGTTTAGATCGTGGAGAGAAAAAACACACTGGAGCTCATCGTTTGATGACTCATGGAGGAAGATGACGAAGGGTTGGGATGATAAGGGAGGAGAGCGAATAGATTTGTTCAAAAGTGGGAGAAGAGAGACATTGGTTCCAAGAACGGGAAACTGTTCCGAAATTCATTATACTCTTTACTGGTGATAGGAAGAGGATCTTCTCTACAAGCTCGTATGGGAGAATGCTCGAAAGTGATTCCATGGTTACATCTATTGAGGAAGAAGAGTGAGCAAAAGAAAAATAAATTGTAGAGAGAGATGAGAAACTTTTTTAAGTTCCTCGTACAGTCCTTGTGGAAACAGGATAGCTTTCCAAAATATGATGGTACTGCGTGATGTGCATATTTCAATGGTGAGTTAAGGTTTATTAGCGGATTGGATTGAATCGGGGTCTATCCTAAGACACAATTTGATTTTTTTTGTTTTTTTGTTTTTTGCTTTAATAAATTTTGTTTACACGATATTAGGGAGTCCATGCATCTAAAACGCGCGCCCTCAATAAAAAGCAAAAATTCATTCGAAGTAAAAATAACCCTTAAATTTGAAGTGTCTCCTATAAAGACACTCCCCCGTTTCATGCGAATAAAATTTCTAAAAAAATAAAATAAACATGAAAATTCATTCATGGCCTTTTCTCAATTAAATCATGTTTATTTTATTATATCATGTCATCATCATCATCATAATTTTTTCTCAATTAATTGGGGTTAGCTCTTTTTAGGATTAATGATAAGTTTTGGCAAAATTTTTTTGTTGGGCCCAAAAAAATAATTTAAGCACATTAAGTATATACCCACTTGTATGAGTAGCCTACCAAAACCCAGATGAAAAATAATTTTATGTCACATAAATCAGCAGTAGGTAGTTTATTTAAGGAAAAATTATATATAGACATGGTTTCAATGTGTTTATTATGATGATATGGGGTCACATTTTTACAAAAATTATGCAGAGACAAATCCCGCTCTGCTGCTTTTTATTTCTAGAATTGCCCACCTATTTGGCATTTCCAATACCAGACTCATGAGAAATCCTAGAAGCTTATGACCGCATGTATTTGTAAGGTACCAAAACTGAACAAATACACTATTCGGTATTTCTCATACCGGATACCTCAACTTCTTGAGCTATCCAATATTAGAAAAAGCAGACCTATTATAAGTGATTATTATTATTTAAATTATTATTATTTAATTATTATATCAGATTTATGTAATGTAATTAATTTTATTTGTCAGCAGGTCAGGTTAGTCTTCAATTAATTTTTGTAAAAATGTGACCCGCTGCGTAGAAACCAGGATTTTTTCCTTTTATTCAACCCTAGTCCCATTAGTTTTTAAACGGGAAATTAGCACAAATATACTTTCCTTTTCGTCTATTTAGAAAAAAAAAAACCCCAATTTTTATAAACATCGCTCACACCCTCTTTGTTGAATTTTGGACGGTTTTTTTTTTACCAAAATAAGCTTCCCGGAAATTATGGTACTTTAATTACCGTAAAAATCCACCCATGTTATATGACATTTTAAGTAAAGTAAAAACCCACCCAGTATACAGCATTTTAAGTATGGTAAAAACTATCTATGTTATATTGCCCTCAAAATGCCGTAAACCTTTTTCTCTGTTTCTATTTCTTTCTTTCTATCTCTAATTCTTTGGATGTTTATCTCTTCTTTCTCTTTTTTTAATTCTTTTTAATATTTATCTCTTTCATCTCTCTAATTCTTTTTATATTTATCTCTTCTTTCTCTCTAATTCCTTTTAATATTTATTTTTTCTTTATCTCTCTTTTCTCTCTATACTTACTTCATTAACCCAACAAACATGATTTTAACTCTTTTTATAGGGAAGGGTAAGGTACTCACAGGTTATACAAATCTCCTTGGAGAGAGAAAAGATTTAGAGAGAGAAAGAAGATATAAAAAAAAATTAGAGAGAGAAAGAAGAGATAAATATTAAAAAGAATTAAAGAGAGAAAGAAGAGATAAACATAAAAAGAATTAGAAAGATGAAAGAGATAAATATAAACACGAGGAGAAAAGAGTTTATGACATTTCGAATGCCATAAAACATGGATATGGGTGGGTTTATGCTACTTAAAAGGCTTTATAATATGGCTTTGGGTTTACATACCTAAAATGTCGTATAACATGGGTTAGTTTTTACGGTAATTTAAGTACATGAAATTTATTTTAGTAAAAAATTAAAGTACCGTAATTGCTGTGAAGGTTATTTGAGTAAAAAAAGTGCTGTAACAAAAGCGGTATGGGTGATGTTTATGAAAATTGAGGGTTTTTTTTTTCTAAATAGACTAAAATTAAGATATATTTGTGATAATTTCCCAGATGCGATCAAAATTAATGATGGGCCCATGATTCCATCAATCCAAATTGACTATTATAATAGTTTGACCTAATTATTGATCTGAGGACGAGTACCCAAGTTATCTTATATAGGGGTGCGGTTTGTATAGCACTAAACAATCAAATTAAAGCTCACTTTCAAATAGTGTCGAGAAACTCCGGGATGACCTTAAAATCTGGTTTACCCTTAAAAAGCGGTGGTGCAAATTGAGCATAGTTAACAACAATTAATTTTTTTGAAAATGAATAGTCCATACAATGCCTATGCATGTATCACGAGATTGGGATGATAAATCGGATGGTCTTGAAATGTGGAAACAATTTTCCACTGATTTTTCCAGGAGCACCTCATTGTAAACTTTTCCCACTGTCCATAAAACCAATTTAGTTTACTGACATTGTGGAGAATATTACTACTATTTATGACAATTGTTATTTGAAAATTGAACACGTACTGTGCTCGTTCAGGAGTATAGTTTCCTCTCGTTGTACGAAGATTTACTTGGTAGGAATCTTTCAATCTAAAATTTTGAGAACCATCTAATAATTATTTGATGATTATTTTCAAAAGAAAATTTTAAATTTGAGTTTTATAACACTTAGATCTCACCATCTAAAAACTGGAAAGTCTTTAGTCAATCTTGAGATATTATTATTTTTTCTAATGTATAGAGGGTACAATTAGGAATTTCTTTTTTTATTGAAGTTAATACATAGATTGAAGAGGTAACATCCCAAAATTTGAGGTCCTAAAATTAGTTTTAGGTAGGTTTTACCCATAGTTACCAAGTCGGGGAGGATCAATATATCGACTCACCATAAAATAAAAAATAAATTGGTTTTATTCTAAAAAATCGGATGAAAAAATCAGGTAAAAAATACGGATCAGCAAAAATACTCTCAGTAAAAATAATCGAATTAGGCTCAAAAAATCATAGTGAAAAAAACAGATAAGTTTAAAATTTTAAAATTATAAAAATAAAAATATGCCAAATCCATCAATAACTAATTCATCCATAAAATTTTCACTAAACTAATATAATTAAATCAATCAATTTAAATGCCTCAAGAGTAATAACTCTCCTCCCATCATCCAAAATTAAATATAAAATTCACGTCTCAAGAGTGATGACTCTCCTCCCATCATTCAAAATTAAATATAAAATTCACTAGAAACAGGATCGAGACCCCAAATACCCTCATGACCGCACTGTCATTTTTCTATAAAAAGATAATCTTCTTACATTGC
This sequence comes from Amborella trichopoda, assembly GCF_054954075.1. NCBI lineage: Eukaryota > Viridiplantae > Streptophyta > Magnoliopsida > Amborellales > Amborellaceae > Amborella > Amborella trichopoda. The sequence goes on from NC_142338.1 coordinate 4,531,119, forward strand.
GGTCATCAACATGCACTTGCCCTGCACAATCACATGAATGGACAGTCTTAAATGTCAACAATTTGTTTTAAAGGCCATGTAATTTCCATATCTCTTCAATGTGGGACAACCACCGAATCCATCTACTACTCCATTTTCTATTAGTGTTTACTAAATGTTTGATTAGACTATAGAGATACTGCAGATTAAAAAAATGTTTGATGAGAATCTTTTAATAAAAAGCCTGTATGTGCAAGACTATAGATACTTTAGACAGGTGGGAAGAAAATGGGCCGTAAATATTGGTGTTTACAACTTGTAATACAATGCAACTTGCATTGACTAATATTACTAGGATCTTAGGCATTATTTCATTATATAATTAATATTAAGATATTAGTTAATAGGGATTAAAAAAAAATATTAGGTCATAGGATATTAAAAAAGCAAAAAATATTACTAATACTAGTTTATTGAACAGTAAAAAAAAAAATATTAGTTACCCACATTTTTTTTCAAAATACGGGCTACATGAGCCCTCAATTTTGAAAAGAATTCCAGAGCTACCAATTTGCTACAGTAAAATAGTTTGATTTGCTACAGTGAACAATACATTATAAATTAAATGCTTTATAAATAGATCTTTATCTCTTATACAAGGACATCTATAAGATGAGATGGTCTATAATTCTTTTTAATATTATTTATATTGATTTATTTTTATTATTTAATCATTTTTTGATTAATTATATTTATTTATTTTTTATAATATACAAACATAAAATATATATAATTAATCATTAATTACTTCTAATTACACAAATAAAATTCCATGTAATAGTTTACAAAAAATGACATAATTATATGAAATTGTTGTACCAGTTTATAGGATATTAAAAAAAGCAAAAAATAACACTAATATTGGTTTATTGAACATTAAAAAAAAATACTAGTTTATGGGATATTTTAAGAGAGAAAAATAGCACTAGCTCATATCACTTTAGAATTTATTTCAAGTTACTTTATCAATTATCTCACATTGCAAATATGCATTTCTTTAGTTGTTTTTCTAATTTTATTAAAATATGATTACAAATTTATGTTACTAAATTCTATATTTCTATCAACACTAATTATTATACATTAGATTTATTTATATACCTTTGTTTTTTGAATCACGTTTATTATAATATTGCAATTAATAATTATACTAATTACAATAATAATCAAATCTTATATTTTATTTATTAATTTATTTATATTATAAATTATGCAAATGTATTATTTTTTGTTATAGTTGTAAATTCGATTATCAAATTAGATGATATTATAAGATAAATTTCAAATTTATTCTTATTTGTATAGTAAATGGTGATAAAATGATAAAATACAAACTAATAATTTCAATGCATAATTTTGTATTTAGTTAGGTTTTAATAAATGTTCGATGAGAATCTTCATACAGAGAAAGATCATCTCAATATTCACATATTGATGCAAAAAAAATAAAAGTTATTAATGTAGTACCCTTATTTCTTATTGCATTCATAAAAAACAACATTTATAATGATTTTTAATAATTTTTTTGGATTTTTTTAAGGCTTAATCCGACCGATTCCTGATCAGAATCATCGATTCACCGATCCGGATGGATTTTTGTGATACCCGATACGGGGCACCGATCAGTTTTTTAAACCACTGAAAAAAAAGATATGAAAATAAAGGTTACATGAAATAGATAAAGGAAAAAGTTTATATAAGGCTGCAACCTTATAATGTAGAGCTACGGATGCCCCTCAAAAATCCATCAGAAAAGGTAGTTTTGATATTGAAAAACCCTTTGATTGATCATCTCGACATCGAGATGTATGACCATGAAAAATAAAAAGATTTTAAGTCTAAGAAATAGTACATTTTATGACATATTATCTACACCGTCCATTTTCAAGATTTTCATATGTTTATAGATCTACTTGATTTTAACCATTTTTGAAATTTAAAATTTTATAATTAGATATAAAAATAGATGTTGAGGTAATCTTAAGAACATTTTACATTAAAATTATATACCATGATAAAATTTGAAGGCGCATCTTACCTCTGCAGCTACAGATGCATCCGTATGCGAACTGCACCCATAGATAAAAGGTATGAAAACTCAAGTTACATAAAATAGAAAAAAGGTATGAAAATAAAAGGTATGAAAACTCAAGTTACATAAAATAGAAAAAAGGTATGAAAATAAAAGTTACATAAACTAGGAAAAAGGTATTCATCTTTCACAGAAGAAAAAGATACGAAAATAGAATTTACATAAAATAAGTAAAATGTATGAAAATAGAAGTAACATAAAATAGAAAAAATGTATTCATCTTTCAAAAAAGAAAAAGTATACAGGTAAAAAAAGAAAAGTTTTTTTGAACCGATATTTTATGAAAAAGTTTCAAAAAAGATAATGGTATGAAAAGGATTTAAAAAATGTGTTTTAAACTTTTTTCATGAACGAAACACGTTTTTTTGACGATCTATTGAAAAATGTGCAGTTTAAAATGTTTTTCTAAAAACTCCGATTTTTTTAAAAGATCGTGTTTAAAACGGTGATAGCTAACTATGATTTTACCCGAGAGAGTAAATGGGCATTATGCTCAAGCGCGAGTATAATATCTTTTGGCTTGAAAATTGTTGGACATAACGGACTTTTCACATAAATAATTATACAATTTTTATTTAGAGATACATTAAAAATTTCCCAATTTTTCTTTAGAATGAATAAAACAAATTTTATATCATCATGTTAAAAAAAAAACAAAATTTATATCATCCACCTTATTAAATATTCAATCGAATGACATGTCAATGTGACCGCAATATGCAAAGACGAATATAGAAATTGGAATTTACCGATATTTCGAGTTTTCAACCTTATAAATTGTCCTTCATCGTGTATATACTGCAGCAGGCAAGGTTGGCCAGTATTTCCAATACTTTTCAGTTTTCACCATGTTTTATTTTAATAATTTTTTAATATTGGTGAAATTAATGTTACTAAACAAGTTAATGAAAAGGCTACTTATAAGTGAGAGATGCACGGGTCTTCATCATTGTTTTGATGGATCAGTGGGCTGAAGCTGTCACTCACTAGATCAAAGCTAGATCAGCCTACTTTTTGAACTAGCTCGGCCGACTCATTTGACCTGCCCCATCTACTTGCCTGTTTTTGTCTACATTATAAAATTCTAAACATGATTTGTAATAATTTACTCATGAAAATATGATTTTTATGGTGATTTTGGTTTTTTGGGTAATTTAATGAGAAAAACGTGGTTTACTTTTTTTTCAAATAGTTTAAGAGTTAGTTTTATCGAAGATGTTCATAGTGTAAGTCGTAGACTTGTGATTTGGGGACCACCATATCCCATATCCTACCGCACTTATTTATTGGTGGAAAACGGCAAAAACATATTCCATTGAACCAACATGTTTTTATATAAATATAGTAAAGGGCGAGCTTTCTATATTCCCTTAGGATAAAAAAAAACTTATATGTTTCCCCTTATTCAACCCCGTTCATTATAAATGGAGGGCTAAGATTGTCCCAATCACAATGTCACATTTATGCATTATTTTATTTTAAATTTTTTTATATAAATATTTTGACACCAAATTTTTGATGTCTAATTACCTATTAAACTTGCATAAGTTAAAAACATATAAAAATATTCTTAATAAAATAAAATGATCAAAATATCGTTAAAAGTTTCAAAAGGTATTTTGGTCTTTATATTTTATCAAAAAAATATTTTTACTATTTTTTAAGTTGTGCACCAATGAGAATATACCACATACAAATTTTCATATTCATACAATTTATATTAAAAATTTAAAAATAAAATACTTTAAGCCGTTGGATGTAGGATCAAACGGTGAGTTACTCACTTGATCAAAATTGGATAGCTGGATGGTAGAGAAAGCATAGATCTTCTATGATATCGGAGAAGTATAGAAACATTTTCCCTTTAATAAAACATAAATATATTATATCATCATCTAAGTTTTTTTTTTTTTTTTCAAACAATTGAACCCAGCTACACAAATCGTGCTCGGCTCCATCAAGAGAGGTAAAACACTTTAAATAAAACCTGGGTAACTCTATATGAACACGCATCAAGTCTCACTATCATAACATCTTTCCCCGAAAAGAAAAGAAAAAAAAAAAAAAAGAACTTCCCTCAAGCACAGGCAGGAAGAGGAGAGCCACAAAGACACTTGTTATGAATATAAGAGGAAGCACCGAACCCCTTCATTTCCCCACCTTGTGGAATAGCACCACATAGCCTGTTATAACTCGCATTGAACAACTGAATATTGTCCAACCCCACTATGGAATTTGGTATTTTCCCATAAATCGCATTATGGTTAATGTCCAAAGCCGTTAGCCCCTTGGGCAGCCCCACTTTCCCGAAATCGAAAACAAATTTATTTCGCGAAATATCGATCGAAAACGTGCTTTTCGTCGCCCCGAAAAGGTGAGAGACGTCTCCCTCCAATAAATTTCGCGAAATATCGATCCTTTCGAAATCGATCGAACCAAGAGATTTCGGCACCGGACCCGAAAGCCCGTTATGCGAGAGAAAGAGGTAAGGGGTATTTCCGCGGAACAGACCGAAGCTCGCCGGAATCTCGCCGGAGAGTTGATTCCGGTCGAGGTGAAGGGTCACAAGGTTAGGAAGTTGGGATAAAGTGGCAGGAATTTTGCCCGTAAATTGGTTAAAAGAGAGATCCAGAAATGTCAAGCCGTTTAGCTCCCTCAGCCATTCCGGTATTTGGCCTGAAAAGCGGTTCCAGTCAAGGCTGAGAAATGTCAGCTTTCTGAGGAGCCGAATATTTGGCGAAATCTCGCCGTAAAGGTCAAGTTTTCTCAGGGTGAGCTGAGTTAAAGCGGTGAGTTTTCCGATGGAATCGGGGATTTTTCCGGTCAAATTCCCGGCAAAGATAGCGAGCTCGGAAACGCGGCCCGTGTTGGTGTCGCATGTGACACCATACCAGTCACAACAGTCCGTGTTCGGAGTCCACGAGGGGAGGTGGTAGGGGTTGTTTAGGGATTTCTTCAACTCGAGTAAGGCAGTTTTGTCTTTTCCGTAGCAGGCAACGGCGTCGGTGACGGAGAGGACGGAGGAGAGGAGGGCGAGCAACGGAAGCGTAACGGATGTCAATGAGAGAGAAGCCATTTTGAGAAGAGAGAGAGAAAGGGATCGAGTGTGACTGAGTGAGAGAGAGAGTGGATGGGGTATTTATAGGGGTGGGAGAGATGAGGAACAAACCGTTAAAGACGAAATTTGACATAAAGAAATATGGTAATGACCGTTGGGTATCTGGTCACATGTGGAGCTGCATTTTGTCGAGTGCTCAGTGTTTCTTTTGAGCTTTGACGGACTCCGAAAACGCCGTCAAAGTGCGCTAACGGTACGTATAGCTCCCGCGCAAAAATGTCTTGTCAACAAATATTTACATTAATAAATTGAGTTTTATCTAGTGTTAAAAAATCGCCGATCAGATATCGGTGATAACATATCTAAATAGAGTATCGGTAAAATCGGCGGTTCTTTACTTTTACATTTTTCAATTCGGTTTCTTTTTATGCACCTACAATGGTTTGGTTTTTTTGAAATGTGATACATTTTTATTCCAACCGGCACTTTTTACTTTTTCATTTTTCAATTCAGTTTTCTTTTTATACACCCACCTTGATTTGGTTTTTTTGAAATGTGACACATTTTTATGCCAACTGGCATTCCACATTTCTCCCCCATATGAATTGTTCGCACTCCACCTTAAATGACCTTACTCCTCAACGTGAATGCCAAGTGAAGGTGGCCTCACTCCCCCACGTGTATGCCAAGTGTTGGTGACCTTACTCCCCCCACATGAATGCCAAATATCCTTATTCCCCCACCCACATGAATGCCAAAAGTCCTTACTCCAACGTCGGCAAATATTATTAGCTTGAAATAAATTGCAGTGAGATGGTGTACGAGCGATGGTGTACGTACGACAGTGTACGTCCGTCATAAATAAAGAAGTTGTATGTCCGATTGTGGCAATGAAATTTGATGATAAAAAAAAAAAAAATATTAAAAAATAATAATTAGGTTCCGATCACCCATATCTTTCACCAAAAAAATTTAAATTTACTTACCAAAAAAACATAAAATCTCTATTAAGCTTTTATATCTTGGTATTATTTCATTATATGAGTAATAATTAATTAATTAGTTAATTACGATTAAAAAAATAGTACTAGCTCATAAGATAAAAAAATAAAAAGTAATACAACAAGCAAAAAAAAATGTAGTACAACATCTTCTTCTTTTGTCAAAAAAAAAAAAGAAGATAATCAACAAGTATCATATTTTTCTTGTTAAAAAAAATAAAAGATAATACAATGAGTATTTATTGTCAAAAAAATAAAAGGTATTTCTTAATACAACCTATGAATAAATGGCCTAATTATATTTTTATTTTTATAACATGATGGTCTTTAACATAAATTTAGTAATATTAATTTAAAGATAGGATTCATACAATGAGGCCATTTGAAATCTCTCTCTTTCTACTAACAATCTCTTCCATTAATTTATTTTAGAAACCTAAAAAATTAATGAAAATTGGTACGCATTCTAATAATTTCTACATTGATAACCAAATCTTTTATTTTATTTTTAAATTTTTGTATTATAAATCATGTAGTGTAATATTTTTCTTACAGTTGTCAATAATACATTTTAAATTAGATGATATTATAAAATATTTTGGATTTTTTGTTATTTCTATAATAAAATAATTATAAAATATTGTTGGTATATAATATTATAATTAGTTAGGTTGTAATAATTTGGGTTTTTTTAGCAGATTAGGGTTTTCCGTCAATTCGAGATTTTAGTAGCCAATTTTTCATCGATTTAGTCAACTCTTTATTGTAGTCCATATATGATTATATACTTAATCCATGATAATTCTATGATTTATTTTGTGTGATGTAAATTTAATGGTGAACATAAGTTCATACATGGAAAGGACATCTCAATATTCATAAATTGATGAAAACAATGAACGTTAATAATGTAGTATCCTCATTTCTTATTGCATTCCTAAAAAACAATATTTATAATGAATTTTAATAATTTTTTCAGATTTTTTTGAAGCTCTAATTAGATCGATTCAGCCGATTCTCGATCCGGAACGTCGATTCGCCGATCTAGATCGGTTTTTGAGGTGCCCGATCGGGGTCACCGATCCGTTTTTTAAACCATTGGTTTCATCCATTTGGTTTGTATAATTGCAAATGTATAATGGAAAAAGTTTATATAAGGATGCAACCTTATAATGTAGAACTACGGGGAATAAGTAGTTTTAATGTTAAAAAAATCGTTTGATTGATCATCAAGATGTATGACCATGAAAAATAAAAAAATTTAAGTCTCAATAATAGTACATTTTACAACATATTATCTACACCGTCTATTTTCAAGATTTTCATGTGTTTATAGATCTACTTGCTTTTAATCATTTTTTAAATTTAAATTTTTATAATTACATATAAAAATAGATTTTGAGATAATCCTAAGAGTATTTTACATCAAAATTATATACTACGATAAAATTTGAATGTGCGCCTTACCTCTACAGCTAAGAATACATCTATATGCCAACCCATGTATAATAAAAGGGAAAGTATATAATGGGGCTAATCCCAGGGTTCAGATGGGATTAGCCCACTAGCTCATATAAACATATGAGCCCATCGTTCCAAATTAAATATGGGCCGATTTGACGATCAAGAATGTCCGTTAGTGTTTGAATTTTAGTTTTTTTTCTATAACTCCAAATTACTTGAAATTTTAGACGCGTGTTTATAAAAAATAAATGAACCTTGGAAAAATATCAAAAAAATATTTTACATGAAATAAATTAACCAAAGTACCCTCGAAACGTTTCAAATGTATTTTGGTTATTTTTTTCAGGAATAATTTTTTTTTATATTTTTATTAGGTGCGCCTTGATGAGAAGAACACATACCTAAAATTTCAAGTGATTTGGATTTGTAGACAAAAAAATAAAATTTAAACACTACCAGACATCTGTGATCGTCAGATCGATCCAGATTCAATCTGGACCGTTGGACTCATATGTTCAAATGAGCTATTGGGCTAATCCCATACTTTTCTTATATAGGCTAATCCCATATTTTTCTTATATATATATATATATATATATATATATAAAATTTGTAACTATATCAAATTTTAGAGTGAGAAAGTGCATAAACATTTAGGAAAAGAAACTATTGCAAAAAAATTATAGAGAAATTTTCTCAAATTTCAGCTTTTAGAAAGAGAAAATATCTTAAAATTTGAGAGAACAACTATATCATATTTTAGAGAGTGAAACTACTTAAAAATGTTTAGATAGAGAAACGTTCTCAAATTTATTGAACAAGGGAACTATCTCAAGTTTTAAGTTTTAGAGATAGAGTATTTTAAAATTTTGGAAAGAGAAATTATATTAAATTTGATAGAGAGTAAAGCACCTAAAAATTTAGAAAGAGAAATTATCTCAAAAGTTTTAGATAGACACTTTCAAATTTTAAATTTTGAATAGAAAGCATATTAAATTTTAGAGAGAGAAACCATATCAAATTTTAGAGCTAAAAAGTATCTCAAAATTTTGAGTTTTAGAGATAGAAAGCATATAAAAATTTTACAAAGAGAAATTGTATCAAGTTTTGTTACCAAACAATGAACATGGAAGTGATTGCAAGGAATCCATGAATTTTGTATAGTTTATCCAAACAAGAGATTTGAGGAATCCATAACAAAATCCTTGATATTGAAAATCCATAGATTTCCTTAGGATTTCAAATATCTAAGATTCTTAATTTCCTCCTATCGAAACGAGCCCTTAGGTTTGGTGTTGGAGTCCTTGATCTTCCTCATAAAATTTCTTGGAATGGGTTGAGGTTGTATCGTAACACTACTTGAGTCTCAGTTTACCGGTCTAGGTTTTCATTCTCACTTACAATTCGAAAGCCTACTAAATATTTTTAAAACGAGCATGGGCATGTATTCCTCAATGAATAAAAACCTATATTTCTATTTCTAAGTAGAAGCCTAGATTTAATTAGAAAAAAAAAAAACCAAAACTATTCTTTCTATGCAACTTACCCCAATCCAATTTTTTCTCTCACTTTTTTCTCCAAAATATACTTTCTACGCAAAAATTCATCAACCAAATTTAAAAAAATACCTAAACTACCCTCCTTTACTTTTACCTTACCCACGCCTCTCTCTCCTCTATCCCGCTGAAATAGAGGGCTACGACACCATGTACGTGCAAGGTCCGGCAATAGTGCTATGGCACTATGTAAAGTTCGGTCTGGCTATAAGGCTCTCACACTTTGTAAAATGCGGTCTGGCAGTAATGCTCCGACAGTGTGTAAAGAGTGGTCTAGCAATTGAAAAGGATTGTCCGGCAATTGCAAATGGTAGTCCGGCCGTTGCAAAGGGTGGCCTGACAGTTGTAAAGGGCGGTCCGGCACTTGCGAGCTCCGGTAATGTGATGGTGCGCTCTTGCAATATGCTACTGGGTCCAAAAGCCATCGTCAAATCTATCCAAAATGATTTTTGTGTACGAGAAGGGCATTTCCGTTTAAAAAAGATGAACTTTTTCCTTTAAGGGGTATTTGCATAAAAAGTTTGTTTTTAAGAAAAAAGTAAAAGAAAAAGTTAGATTAGGCTAAGTTCCATAAAAAGTGTAGTCTTGAGGGTTTTTCTGTAATTTTCCCATTTAATTACTCGAATAGATCCAAGAACATTAACATTGAGAAGAAAAAGAATGTTAAAACTTTTTTATGTGGAAGAACAACCACAAACATGCGAGGAAAAGATAGTCCGAATATTGAGTAGCTTCCATGCTGAGTTCGATTGGTAAAGGTCCGTTTAAGAGTAAGAGAGAGTTCATGGGCATGGGAGAGAGAGTCAGTTTTCATATGCATGCTCACAAGTGCTGATAAATGAAACAGCAAAGCAAAAACGATTGCCTCACAATTTCCTAAAATTTATAATAGAAATTACTTGAAGATAAAAAAATAGCTATAATTTCACAGACATGAATTTGAACCAAGTAAAAAATCTTGTATAAAGATACAATCGTTGAAGGAGTTCAAGCATTCGCCGACCCTGAATAGTTAGAAAAAAGCTATAATGAGTAAGAAATCTTATATAAAGACACAATCGTCTAAAGAGCTCAAGCAAAAGAATCAGTCGCCGACCCTGAATAGTAAGAAAAAAGCTCTAATAACATGGGTGTACTCAATGTGTGGAATTCCCTCATCTTTAATAATATTTGGATACTTCGGGAGGAGTCCAATTATTAATAGCTAGGAGTAATTGTAATCTCTTGTAATCAGGGTTTTAAAAATCTTCGAGTCGACATAGAAATCAGTCACCACGTGTCGATTCTTTTGTAAAATCGGGTGACTCGCCCTAGTCGACACCGAAATCGGTCACCACGGTCGATTCTTTTGTAAAATCGGGAATCGGCCGATCCAACATTAATGCTATTGTACAATATTTATAGGGCTTAAACTTTCTTCGATTCTTCGATGTGAGATTTGCGTTGAGTGATATAATGTTGAATAGTTATTCAATATAAATAATTATTGTAGAAAAATATTGAATATTGTGTGATGGGTTGTGGTGGTTATCAACTAGGTTTCTTCTGGGGATGTCCTAAGCTCGAATCTGAGCTTTGGGGATGCTATTGTGCAATTTTAATAATATCATGAAAAAAAGGTAAATAAAAAGAAGATATGTTTTTACTTTTGTCTTCAAAAAAAAATAAAAAAATATCATAAAAAAAAGAAGATAAATAAAACATAGGTTTTTACTTTTGTCTTCAAATAAAAAATAAAAAGAAGAAAATAATATCATAAAAAAAAAGTAATACAACAAGCATTTCTTGCTAAAAAAACAAAAAAGACAATACATCTTCTTTCTTTCTTGTAAAAAAAAAAGTACTAAAACAAGTATTTCTTGTCAAAAGAACAAAATAAAAGGTTTAAAAAATAGGAAAAATTACAAAAAAAAACCCAAAATATACTATTCACTCAACTTACCCTCACCCAAACTTTTCCTCACACTTTTTTCTCCTCAACAAGCTTTCCTCGCAAAAACCCCTCCAAAGTAAAAAGTTGTAATTTTTTTTACAGAAATACCCTTAATGTAAAATAAAAATTCAATTGGCGGTTCGAAGTTGCCTATTGCCAGAGCGAAGGACAACAATGCCGAACCGCTTTGAAATGGCTGTCGGATCACAATGGCCACTGCTGGAGCAAGATCAAACAATGCCGGAGCACGCTGCCACACCACTGGAGCGATGTGCTCCAAAAGAGTATTACCAGAGGGCATGTAGATATCATCGGAGCGACGTACTAAACCGTCGGATCAAAGTGGCTTACTGCCGGAGGAGCTGATCTTGGAGCCAGAGCGCTCTGGCTCCAAAAACTTGTCTACCGGAGCATGTTTCTAGAGTGCCGCAGCGCGTGGGAAAAGCTTCAGGTGCGTAGAGAAGGGGTATGAAGGCAAAAGGTATTTTGGATACTTTTTCTTTTTTTTTTGGTTGGAGGGGTTTTTGCGAAGATAATTTGTTGAAGGGAAAAAGATGAGAAAGAAAAGTCATAAAGGGGTACGTTGAGTGAATAGTATACTCTTGGAGGGGTAAGTCATAATGGCAGCATAAGGGGGTAAGTCATAATGGCAGAAGGGCGTAAGTCATAATGGCAGCATAAGGGGGTAAGTCATAATGGCAGCATCATTTTTTTTTTTTTTTGTAAAAGAATGAAAAAAGTAATACAACAAGCAAAAAAAAGAAGTAATATAACATCTTCTTTTTTTCTTGTAAAAAAAAAAAAAAAAAGACAATACAACAAGTATTATATTACAAAAAGATAATACAACAAGTATTTCTTGTCAATAAAAGATATTTCTTAATACAACAGATATTTTTTAATACAAACTAAAAATAACCGATTTAATTATAATTTTTATTTTTATAATATGGAAATCTTTAACATAAATTTAAGAATATTAATTTTAAGATAGGATTCATACAATGTTGAAATATCTCTCCGTCTCTAACAATCTCTTCCACTATTTATTTATTTATTTGCATTATAAATCTTGTAATGTACTATTTTTTTTACAGTTGTCAATAATACATCTTAAATTAAATGATATTATAAGATATTTTGAATTTGTTATTATTTATATAATAAAATGTAAACCAACAAATTTCATTTTAATATATAATACTGTAGTTAGTTAGTTTGTAATAATTTTGGATTATAGTTACTTAGGTTGTAATAATTTAGTTTTTTTTTTAGCGAATTAGGGTTTTCAGCCAATTCGAGATTTTAGTGGCTATTTTTTCATCAATTTAATCTATTATTTAATGTAATCTATATATGATTATATACTTTATCCATGATAAGTCTATGTTTTTTGTCTTATGTTATGCAAATTTAATAGTTAATATAAGTTCATACAGGGAAAGAACATCTCAATATTCGCAAATTGATAAAAAAAATGAAAGTTAATTATGTAATCCTCATATTTTTTATTGGATTATTAAAAAACAACATTTAAAATGAATTTTAATAATTCTTTAAGATATTTTTTAAAGTTTAATTTGACTGATTTGATCGATTCCCGATCCAGACCGCTAATTCACCAATCCGGATGGATTTTGGGGTGCCCGATCTGAGGCACCGATCCGTTTTTGAAACCATTGCTTGTAACAAAGATAATTGGTCTCATGCGTAAAATCCCAAGAAAGGGAAAAAAAAGAAGAAGCAAACCCTCAATCACTGGTGAAGCCAATATCTCCTCTATATTCTCTCTTAAAATCGAAGGTCCCCACCACATGAAACCATTTTCCTAATTTTATTTGTCTCTTATTTTTCAATTCTGAAAAAAGAGCAACAGTCGGAGGTTGATCTCTATATAATTTTTGTAAAAAATGCATATAATAATAAATGCATTGAAACCCAGTCCATATTTAACATCAGTTGAAATTTATGAAATTTAAAGCTCTAAAGAAGGTGCAAATCGAGTATATTTACCAACAATTGAAATTTTTCAAAATAAGTAACCCATATAATGTGTCACCAGATACATTATTTTTTGAACTCAAAATCCTTATTTTTTTCATCTCCATCTTTCACGAGATTGAGATGATTTTGAAATGTTGAGACAACATTTTTTTGATGGATTTTCAAGGAACACTTTACTTCTTTAATATTAGGTTCACACCTTATTGTAAAATTTTCACACTATCTATATAACCCATTTAATTTACTAATATTCAAGGTTTGATGTGTCGGGGTATAAAACCAAGTGGAGAATATTATTGACATTTATGATAATGGTTATTTTAAAATTAAGCATATGTACTATGCTATTTTGGGAACATGATTTACTTTTTCAGTTTACTTGAAAGGATTTTTTTTAATCTGGAACTTTGGGAACCATCTAAGAATCACTAGATGATTATTTTCAAAAGATAAAAATTTAGAATTTGATTTTTGTAATCGATAAATTGGATGGTCTCTACTCAATCTTGAGACTTCTTTTTTTTTTTAGTGCATAAAAGGCACAAATAGGATTTTTATTTATTTATTTAGGTTAATATATGTGTTGAAGAGGTCACATCCCAAGATTAGAGATCCTAAAATTAATTTTAAGTGGGGTTCTACCTTATGGAGTAAATGGATATTATACTCAAACAAAAGGATAATATCTTTGGCTTAAATGATTGGACGTATAAGACTTTTAACATAAATAATTATGCAAATTTTATTGGCAAACTATAAAAAATATATGTTAATAGACTATTGAAAATAAACCCCAAACTTTTTGAAACGTAATCCATACCTATTTTTTTCGCTTTTTGTTTTTTTTAAAACTAAAATGGCCTCAACGGTAGTATTAGGACCACGAAAACATCACGGTAGACTCAGTACTGAAATGGCCTGGGGCAGTTTAATGATTTGAGGCATCACGACACCTAAAAAGTCGAGATGGTCGTTAACTGCCATCATGACACCATTTTTCCGAAATCGAAAACAAACTTATTTCGCGAAATATCGATCCAATACGTGGTTTTCGTCACCCCGAAAAGCTGAGAAACATTGGCCTCCAATAAATTTCTTGAAATATCGATCCTGCTGAAATTCATCGAACCCAGAGATTGCGGCACCGAACCTTAAAGCCCGTTATGTGAGAGATCGAGGGTAGGGGCCTTGCCGCGGAACTGACCGAAAGTAGACGGAATCTCGCCGGAAAATCGGTTGAAAGAGAGATCGAGAAATGCCAAGCGGTTCAGCTCGCTTAGCCATGGGGGTATTTGGCCTGAAAACCTGTTCCAGTCAAGGCGGAAATAGGTCAGGTTTCTGAGGAGACGAATTTTGGGCGAAATTTCGCCGTACAGGTCGAGTTTTCTCAGGGTGAGCGAAGTTAAAGCGGTGAGTTCTCGGATGGAATCGGGGATTTCTCCGGTCACAGTTGTGGAGGTGATATCGAGTTTGGAGACACGGCCCGACTCGGTGTCGCATGTGATACAATACCAGCCACAACAGTCCGTGTTTGAACCCCACGAGGCGAGGGCGTAGGGGTTGTTTAGGGATTTCTTGAACTCGAGTAGGACAGTTTTGTCTTTCTGGCAGCACGTAACGGCGTGAGTGACGGAGAGGAGGGCGAATAATGGAAGAGTAGCGGAGGTGAATGAGAGAGAAGCCATTTTTTAAGAGAGAGGGATCGAGTGTAAGAGAGAGAGAGGAAGGGGAATCTTGTATGGGTGGGAGAGGAGACGAACAAATAGTTAAGACGTAGTTTGCCCTAGAGAAACATAGTAATGCCTGTTGGGTACCTGGTAGCCGCATTTTTGTGGACTCCACACTGTTGGTCAAAGCGCGTGAAGCGATAAGCAATGGCAAAAATAAAAAAAGGTCACAATTACAACCATCCCAGGTGAAGAAAACAAAACCATGCTTCTAAAAACTATACTCTTTGAGGATGAGGGTTAAAAACATGAAATGTATAACCTTTTTTGCACTATTGGGCGAATTTAAAACTGTCTTCTTTTATATGATAATTGGTGTTGCAATCGTAGATTGTCCTCATTCAAATCTATATTATCGTCCTAATTCAAATCTATGAAAATGAGGTTGAGGTTGTGGTAGCACCACTTGGACCATAGCAACCGGTATAGATTTTTGTCCCCATTGACAGAAAACTATTGACTATTTCTAAAACTGTTAGAGGCTTGTATTCATCACTTATCTATCTAAAAAAACTATTTTTTTTTATGAGATTATTTACAAAGATACCATTTATCTTTTGTATATGAATGTTACAATCATTATTATCCTTTAAATTACAAAATGAGTGGTTATAAGAGTTGCATTGAATAGACACAAAGTTTCAAGACTTCATAACTCACTCTCAACCATCCACTTTGATATCTAATGAGTGGGAATGATTATGACTTCTATGTACACAAGAAAATGGTCTTTTTGTGGACAATCCCGTAATTTATTTGAGAAAAAATTACACACAAACAAGATATCAACACGTTTGTTATGGTATGGGTCACACTTGTTTAAAAAATTATGCGGAGACCAAACCCGGCCCGCTGCCCTTTCTTTGTAGAATTGCCCTTCTGTCTAGTATTTCGAGCACCTAATAAGTGGAAAATCTCACAAGCTTTCGGCCATCTCTATTTCTAAGAGCATGTTTGGTTCTAGCAAAACCAAACAAACACACTATTTGATGTTTCTCACACCCGATGATTCAATTTATTAAGTTGTCGATCATTAGAAAAACCACACCTATTATAAGTAATTATTATTATATAGGAAAGATTTCGTATAAATGCCTAATTCATCATATTATTTCATGATAGACTCTCTTTCTTTCTTTTTTTCATGCTACATAAGGAAGTCTTTTAGGATTTCACCCTACCCCTCATATCTTATCTTTCTCTTTTATTGATTTTTTACCATAAAAATTAATCCCAACAAATCTTTTTATACCATTTCATCATAAATACTTTTTTAACCCTTTTTTTTTCTTTCCACCTATTAAAAAGGTTTTTGGGTTAAAATGGTATAAAAATATTTGTTAGCGTTAAATTTTATGATCGAAAGTCAATAAATGAAAGAGATAAGAGATGAGAGGTATGGTGAAATCTTTAGGACTTTTTTTATGCCGCTCGAAAGAAAAACCGAATGAAAGTCTATCATAAAATAATAAAAGGAATTAGGGTTATATATGAAAATTTTCCTATTATCTAATTAGTATAAAAATACTTATATAATGTAATTAAATTTTTTTGTTCCTTATTTTTCAACAAAAAAAAAAAAAAGCAAGGACAGGTGGTCTTTAGATAATTTTCGTAAAAATGTGACCCACATTGTAATAAACGCGTGGAAATCCTACCCGTACGTAATTTTTTCCCTTAATTAAATCGACTAGTTCAGTTTTCAAAACACTGCTCTACCTCGGGCAAAGTGAGACATCGCTCCCACTAATGCCATCAAAGTCATTGGATGGGACCCATGAGCGAGATCTAATCGGTTCAAATTGATATTTGGATTGATTTGACTCAATTATCGATGGAGGTCGATTACCCAAATTATAGTAGAAACGGGCCCGGCCAGACACCCTGTAAGACCGGAATACGTTCAGCCCGGCCCGGAAAGTGACCATAAAAGGCCCGGAGTTAAGACTGTATTGGTTTGCGCTCAAGCCGGCCCATTAAGAAACCTCTTTTTTTTTATTTTTATTTTAATCTCACTCTTCAAAACTTTTCATGGTAATAATAATAAAAAAATGTATGCCAAAGTATTTTTTAGAGAGAGAAAGAGAGATTGAGTTTCTAGATGGAGAATTTGTTATTTAAAAGAGAAAAATAGATTGGGTTTTTAGAGAGAGAAAATACGTTTTAGAGATAGTCAGAGAGATTGGATTTTTAGAAAGACAGGTAGAGTTTTTATATAGAGAGATTGAGTTTTAGAGAGAGAGTTTTAGAGAGAATAATATTTAGAAAGAGATTGGTTTTTAGAGAGAGAATAGGCTTTTAGAGAGAGAGAGAGATTGGGTTTCTAGAGAGAGAATGGATTTTTAGAGATAGAAAGAGAGATTGAGTTTCTAGATAGAAAGAGATATTGGGTTTCTAAAAAGTGATTGAATTTTTAAAGAGAGAAGATACTGGTCTAGAGAGAGAATGAGTTTTAGAAAAAAAGAGAGATTGAGTTTCTAGAGAAAATCAATTTTTAGATATAGAAAAAAAGATTGTATATTAGAGAGAAAGAGATATTGGGTTTTTAGATGGAGAAAGAGATATTAGGTTTTGAGAGAGAGAGAGAATGAGTTTTAGAGAGAGAGAGAGAGATTGGGTTTTCAGAGAGGGAGAATGGGTTTTTAAAGAGATAAAGAGATATTGGGTTCTAGGGATAATGAGTTTTTTAGAGAGAAAATTATAGAGTGGGTTTCTAAACCAAGAGAAATGAGTTACAAATTTTCTAAAAAATAATTTAGCATGTATTTTTAATATAAAGGGATTGTATACAATGAGACCATTTACTTTTGATACAAGTTGGTCACAATCAATTACAACCATCTCGTAAAATTTGATAGTTTGGGTGCATCACAAATTTCAAGTTTTTTTGTTTTTTTGAAGTTTGAACTTGGTCAATAGAATAAATGCAACTACCCAATTTAACTTGGATTAATTGTGACTAGCTTGTATGAAAGGTAAATCGTCTCATTCTATACTTTCCCAACATAAATAACTATGCAATTTTTGTTTAGAGATGTATTAAGAAAGGGTGTGGTTTGTACAAGGTCGAGGCTCTAAACAATCCAAGTAAAGTGCCTCTTCAAATAATGTTGAAAAATGCTATTTCAATACTAGAAATCTTTGTGATGGTTTGAAAATTTATTTTCATATTTAATTATAAAATGTAAATATTCAAAAGTAGTATAGATTTAGCAGATATATGGAAGCTTGAAAATCTTGAAAATTGACAATCCGAAAATGTAACCAGATGCACTATTTTTAAGACTTTAAATCCATTTTTTCTTATGTCCATACATCTTGAGGTCGAGATGATAAATAGTAGAATTTTTTAACTTAAAAAATAACCTCTTTTAATGAATTTTTGAGGCGTGCCCTAGATTGATTGTTTAGAGCCTCGCCCTTATATAAACTTTTACCATTAAGTGATGCCCAATTTTTCATAAAAATGGATATATCAACATTTGCATCATCCACCTTTTTAAATCTTCAATAGAATGACATGTCAATGTGACCGCAACATGCAAAGACGAATATAGAACTTGAAATTTACGGATAGTTCAAGTTTTCAACCTTATAGGTTTCAATATTTTTCACCATGCTTTATTTTAGAAATTCTTTGAACTATGGTGAAATTAATGTTACTACTCAGGTTAATGAAAAGACTATTTATAAGTGATAAATGTATTGGTCTTCATCACTGTTTTATCGGATCTGTGGGTCGAACCTGTCACTCACTAGATCCAAGCTAGATCAGCCTACTCTTCAAACTGGCTCGGTCAACTCATTGAACCTGCTCGATCTATTTGCCATTTTTTGTTACCATTGTAAAATTTTAAATATTGGTTGTTTTAAAATTTCAAACAAGTTTTAGGATTGTCAAATCAATCTAAGAACAAAATTGTTGTAATATTTTACTCATGAAAACATGATTTTTATGGTGAATCAGTCTGGTCCCAATCCTATAGAGGATTCGAAGAGGTCCTCCAATAATTTTGAGCTTGCTAAATGATTCTTAAACATGATCTTGATTAACGAGAGAGAAAAAGAGATGAATTGGTACCACTCTTGATTATTGACCAGTCCGAGAGAATTTGAGAGAGAGACAGTACTCCAAAAGCATTTGAGAGAGAAAGAAAGGGAAAGAGGGAGAAGACCATTCATTATTGATTTTTTATGGGTGTGGCTTGTATAAGGCTGAGGGCCTAAACAATCAAAATAAGGTGCACCTTTAAATATTGTTAAAATACGTTTCAGTAGTGCAATTCTTGGTGATCTCCTCAAAATTCATTTTTATCTCTATTCATAAAATTTTAAACTTCAAAATTAGTGTAGATTGAGTAAATCTACTAACATTTGAAAATCTTAAAATTTTGACAATTCGGAAAATACATTATAGGATGCACTATTTTCAAGATTTAAAATCTATTTTTTCTCATGTCCATGCATTCTTGAGTTCGGGATGACCGATTTGAGGATTGTTTAGCATTTAAACAACCTTTTCTAGTGAATTTTTAAAGTATGCTTTAATTTGATTGTTTAGATCCTCACCCTTGCATAAACTTTTTCGTTCTTGTCTAGAGTGGGGGCCACCAAATCCCATATCCTACGGCACTAATTTGTTGGTGGACAACGCCAAATTGCTTTAGTATTCGGTTGCAAAACGAGATTGAAACCTGTTTCTCTCTCCATCCAATACTTCAATTCCCTTACTCTAGTCATTTATTTATTACATGGACCCGGCTTCTATGCGGCCAAGCGTAGAAATGCAGGCATCTCAATAAATCTATTTTTAAGATGGATTTTAAGATTTAATTATTAAAGACATATAATATCCAACATGTAGATCATGAATATGAAAAAGCAAATAAATTTTAAAATTAGAAATGATAATTTTAGTAAGAAAACATTTGGATTGTTAGTTTCCATTATTTTTAGATGGAACACCTACTTGCATCCATCTTTAAGATGAATGCTTTACATTTTTTGGACTGCATATGTAGAAATGCGGTCTAGCCCGGCATGAAACAATTTTCCTTATTACATTAGCAATATCCATAGGGTGCGGTTTGTACAGAGCCGAAGCTCTAAACAATCAAAGTAAAATGCACCTTCAAATAATGTCGAGAAATATGGTTTCAATACTAAAAATCTTTGGGATAGCTTTAAAATATATTTTCATATTTAATTGTGAAATTTAAAGCTTAAAAAATGGTATGGATGGAGCACATCTATAAAAACTTGAAAGTCTTGAAATTGATAATAAAAAAAATTGCGTTACAAGATGCAGTTTTTTCAAAACTTGAAATCCATTATTTTTCTCATGTTCATGCATCTTGATGTCGAGATGATCAATTTGAAGATATTTCGGCATCAAAACAACCTCTTCTAATAAATTTTTGAGGTGGGTTGTAATTTGATTGTGTAGAGCCTCGGCTCTATATGAACTTTTTCCATATCTATAGCACATATTACATCGAACTAATCTCTTTCAATAAAATATATGTATCTCTCTCTATTATCATCATCACCATCATACACATATTGCATAGAACCAATATATGTGTATCTCTCTCTACCATCATCATCACCATCATACACATTATATAGAACCAACATATTTTAATAAAACATATGTATCTCTCTCATCGGAGTCTTTTTCCAACTAATTGAAGTGGACTACATGAATCGTAATCACCTCCATCAAGAGAAGTAAACACTTCAAATAAAACAAAAGATGGGTATCTCTCTCTATAAACACCGCATTATACTCTAAAAAACTTCATTTCTCCTTTGATGCCATGAACTTATCAATTCCTATAACAAAACACCAACAGGCTCAAACCGCTCAACCTTTTACGAGCCCTCCTCCCCCACCTTTTTCTAAAATCAAACCCAGAACCAAAAACAAAAAGAAAAAGAAAAAGCTAAACCACAAAAAGTAAAAAAAGAAAAAAGAAACATAAAATCTTTCCCTAAAATCAAGAAAAAACTAGAAAAACAAAGAGAAGAAAAAGAATTCCCTCAAGTACAAGCAGGCAGAGGAGATCCACAAAGGCACTTGTTATGAATATAAGAAGAAGCATCAAACCTCTTCATTTCCCCACCTTGTGGAATAGCACCACATAGCCTGTTATAACTCGCATTGAACGACTGAAACATTCCCAAACCCACTATGGACTTTGGTATCTCCCCATATATCGCATTATGGTTCATGTCCAAAACCCCTAGTCCCGTGGGCACCTCCACTTTCCCGAAATCGAAAACAAACTTGTTTCGCGAAATATCGATCGAAAACGTGCTTTTTGTGGCTCCGAAAAGGTGAGAAACGTCGCCCTCCAATAAATTTCGTGAAATATCGATCACGTCGAAATCAATCGAACCAAGAGATTTTGGCACCAGACCCGAAAGCCTGTTATGCGAGAGATAGAGGGAAGGGGTCTTTCCGCGGAACCCACCGAAACTCGCCGGAATCTCGCCTGAGAGTTGATTCCTGTCGAGGTGAAGTGCCACAAGGTTAGGAAGTTGCGATAAAGTGGCAGGAATATTTCCTGAAAATTGATTAAAAGCGAGATCGAGAAATGTCAAGCGGTTTAGCTCGCTCAGCCATTCCGGTACTTGGCCTGAAAATCGGTTCCAGTCGAGGCGGAGAGAGGTCAGGTTTCTAAGGAGCCCGATTTTCGGCGAAATTTCGCCATAGAGGTCGAGTTTTCTCAGGGTGAGCTCGGTTAAAGCGGTGAGTTCTCCGATCGAATCGGGGATTGTTCCGGTCACATTTCCGGCGAAGATAGCGAGCTCGGAGACACGGCCCGTGTCGACGTCGCATGTGACACAATACCAGTCACAACAGTCCGTGTTCGGATCCCACGAGGCGAGGTGGTAGGGGTTGTTTAGGGATTTCTTGAACTCGAGTAGGGCAGTTTTGTCTTTTTGGTAGCACGTAACGGCGTGCGCGACGGAGAGGAGGCAGGAGAGGAGGACAAGTAATGGAGGAGTAACGGAGGTGAATGAGAGAGAAGCCATTTTAAAGAGAGAGTGGGATCGAGTGCGTAACAATGAGAGAGATGAAGGGGGATTTTTTAGGGGCAGGAGAAGAACAAACAGTTAGTTAAGACGTAATTTGCCCTAGAGAAATATTGTAATGACTGTTGGGTACGTGGTCCCACGTAAGAGCGGCATATTGTTGACTGCTCACTGTTCCCAAGCGGCTGTCAAACGCGTGAAGGGATACGCATTTAAAAAAATAAAATAAAATAATAAATAAATAAAACTTCAAATCCCTCGCTCTAAAAAACAGACACCTCTTTAGCAGTTTTGGACAAACTAAAAGCTGCTTTCTTGTACAGGATAAGGGTTTGGTGCTGGAAACCTCGATCGTCCTCGTCCAAATTTATATTTTTGGGAATGGGGTGACGAGGTGGTAGCAGTATTTGAGCCATAGCTCTTGGTCTACATTTTCATTTTCACTAACACATTCGAAAACCACTAATTATTTAAAAAACGGGCAGCTGTTTTTATTCTTTACTTATCTACATCAAAAACTATATTTTCACATAAATCATATTTTCACATAAATCATTTATCTTTTGAACGTGAAAGTTACAATCATTATTGTCACTTATATTTTAAAATTGGTTGTTGTAAGAATGTCATTAGATATACACAAAGTTCCAACAATAAAGAATTATTGGATTTCGTGATTCATCCCAGCCATCCAATTTAACATCTAATAGTAGGGAATGATTGTGACCTCTATTTACAAATGATAAATGATTACTTTCGTAATTTTCTAATGATTGGAAATGATTGTGACATCTATTTACAAATGATAAATGATTACTTTCGTAATTTTCTAATGATTGGAAATGATTGTGACATCTATTTACAAATGATAAATGGTCACTTTCGTAATTTATTCGAGCAAAAATTACATACAGACATGGTTATCGACACGTTTATTATGGTGTGGGTCACAATTTTTTCAAAAATCATGCGGAGACCGACTCCAACCCGCTACCCTCTTTCTAGAATTGCCCTCTTGTCTAGCAATTCCAACGTCAGATAGGTGAAAAATCCCACATGTTTTTTGCGATCTCTATTTTATAAAGGCATGTTTGCTTTCAGCAAAACTAAACAAATACACTTCGATGTTTCTCATACCCGATTGATGTTTCTCATACCAGATGGCTCAACTTCTTAAGCTTTTTCACTTCTAAAAAAAGTTAGCAGGTGGGAGCGGTCTTAGGTAATTTTTGTAAAAATATGACCCACGCTGTAATAAATGCGTGGAAATCCTACCCGTATGTAATTGGTTCCTTTATTCAATGGACAAGTTCAGTTTCAAAGCACCGTAGAAGTGAGCCATCGCTACCACGCATGCGATAAAAAATCATTGGATGGGACCCATGAGCAAGATCTACTAAACCGCACTTTCCATTCCATCGGTTCAAATTGACCATACGATTGATTTGACCTAAATATTGATTGGAAGTCGGGCAACCATGTTGGTAGGGTCTGGGCTGGACCTCGGGCTTCCGGGATAGGCTTGTTTCCAGGCCTTTAACAGGCCCCAGGCTAGGCCAGTATGGATAAATATATTTATTGGGCTGTGCCGGGCTTTAACCGGACCAGACCAGAAAAAAACTCGGCATTTTTCCCAACCGGCCAGGATGGCCCGGTAAGTAGAAAACTGTCTCAGCCCGGCCCAAATGAAACCCAAAACATTTAACATGCCTTTTTTTAATATATGTTTAGAAAAAAAAATTTCACTCTCAACATTTTCTTATTTGTAGTAGGATAAAAAATAATACAAATAATAAATGCCAAATATTTTTTAAAACATTTAAAACTCATTATCTCTCTTGATAAATCAAATCCTTCTTTTTCTCTCTAAAAACTCTAAAAACTCGTTCTTTTTGGAAACCCAACGTATCTTTCTCGAAACCGAATTTCTCTTTAGAACCCATTCCATCTTTATAGAAACTCAATATCACTTTCTCTCTTTAAAAATCACTCTCTCTCTAAAAACCCAATTTATCTTTTTCTTTCAAAAAAACCAGTTCTCTCTTTAGAAACCCAATCTCTCGCTCTCTAAAACCCATTCCATCTCTGTAAAAACTCAATATCTTTTTCTCTCTCTAAAAACCCACTCTTTCTAAAAGCCCAATATCTCTTTCTATCTCTAAAGCCCAATCTCTCTTTCTATCATTCTCTCATTGTATCTCTAAAAACCTATTCTCTCTCTAGAAACCCAACTTTTATTGCTCTCTAAAATCCATTTTCTCTTTCTAGTTCCCATATTTTTCACTAAAACTCTATTCTCTATTGAAATCCAATATCTCTTCTCTCTAAAAACCCAATGTCTCTCTATCTAAAAACCCAATCTCTCTCTAAAACCTATTATCTCTCTACAAACCCAATCTCTCTTTATCCCTTTAGAAAGTCATTCTCTCTTTAGAAACTCAATATTTCGCTTAAAATCCAATCTCTTACTATCTTTAAAACTCATTCTCTCTCTAAAAACCCAATCTCTCTTTTTAAAAACTCATGCTCTACCTAGAAACCCAATATCTCATTCTCTAAAAAAAATCCTTATCTCTGTTTCTGTTTCTCTTTCTAAGAGCTTATTCTCTCTCTAGAGACCCAATCCATCTTCATCTCTCTAGAAACTTAATATCTCTCTCTAAAAATTGAATATCTCTCTAAGAACCAAATCAGTCTATCTCTCAAACAAGAAATTTTAGCATTTGTTGTTTTTGGTTTACTACAAAAAAAAGTTTGAAGAGTGAGATAATAATAATAATCTTTTTTTTTTTCAAAAAATATTTCTTAATGGGCCGGCCTGGGCCCAAACTACTAGTCTTAATAGGCCGCTAATGGGTTTCAGGCCACATGGGCCTTCAATGGTCAATTTCCAAGCCCGGCCAGGACAATTTCGGGTGTTACCGAGCCTCGGGCCCAGCCCGCTGGCAGCCCTATACATGGATGTTGTTTGTATACGCATCAACCTCAAACGTTCAAAGCAATGTGCATAATTATATCCTAGAAGAGGGATGTATTCCAATGCACGAAACTCCGGGATGGCCTTAAAATCTAGTTTTACCTTTCTTCAGGACATTTAAAGATCATGTGTAAATCGAGTATATGTAACAACACTTGAAATTTGTGAAAATTAAGGGTTGTTACAAGATGTTTTATTTTTAGAACATAAAATCTTTTTTTTTCATATCTATATATCACGAGATTGAGATGTTAAATTAGATGGTCTTGAAATGTCGGAACAACCTTTTTCGATCAGGGTGCACCTTATTTCTATAATAGAAGGTTGACACCTTATTGTAAACTTTTTCCACTATCTATATAACCCTTTAGTTTACTGAATTTCAATGTTCGATGTGTTGGGGTTTAAAACCAAGTGGAGAATATTGTTTCAATTTACTATAGGTGTTATTTGGAAATTAAGCACATATACTATGCTTTGGAGATGACTCCCTTGGTCAGAAGGCCTACTTTGGGAGGATTTTGCCGATTTGAAATTTTAGGAACCGCTTAAAAATTATTAGATGATTATTATCAAAATAAAAAAAATTGGAATTTAAGTTTTGTAATTTGAGACATTATTTTCTTTCTAATGCATAGATGGTACACTTAAGAATTATTTTTTTATTGAGGTTAATCTATGGGTTAAAGAAATTACATCCCAAGATTAGAGGTCCTAAAATTAATTTTAGGTGGGGTTTTGCTTGAGAGAGTAAATGGAAATTATACTCAAACATAAATATTATATCTTTTAGCTTGAAAATTATTGGACACGATGGACTTTTAACATAAATAACTACGTAATTTCTATTTAGAGATGTATTAAAAAATACCCAATTTTTCTTAAAAATGGATATAACAAAATTTATATCATCCACCTTTTAAATCTTCTATAGAATGACGTGTCAATGTGACCGCAATATGTAAACACGAATATTGAACTTGGAATTTACCAATATTTCCAGTTTTCAACTTTATACATTGTCCTCTTTCGTGTATATATTGGAGCAGGCAAGGTTGGCCACCTTTTCCAATATTTTTCACCATGCTTTGTTTTAGATTTTTATTTTTGGTAAAATTAATGTTCCTAAACAGGTTAACGAAAGGGCGCGGTTTGTATAGAGTCGAGGCTCTAAACAATCAAAGCAAAAATGTACCTTCAAATAGTATCGAGAGATGTGGTTTCAATATTAGAATTTTTTATGATAGTTTTAAAATATAAAAAAAATATCTCTATATCTTTTATTTTTAAGTTTCATTTTTTATAAACCCAATATTTCAAAACATATATCTTAACACTTTAAAGCTATTTTTTAACCTAAACAGATGTGAAAAATACGTGGTCTTTTTAAACCCCATCTTTTCTCTCTTCGTTTATAGACCCCAAACCTCTCTCGTCACTCATATAAAATGGCTGCCTGCTATCGTTTCACCCCCCCCACCCCTTCTCCTTCAATGGAGTTAAGCCATTACGTCCCTTGATTTATCGCTTCACACTGGATTTGCAACCACTCATTTACATTTTGCAGCATTTTAAACAGAACATGAATCACTAATTCACCATTAAACCTGGGATTTTTGGGAATTATAAGCAATCCAATCCCTGATGAGGTTGATTTCAAGATTTGGGTGTCAATTCTCATATAGGTTTTGCAGGAATGCTGATAAATTCACTCCCATGACTTCGAAGTGGGTAAGGTCTGATCAGGTCATGTATTATAGCAGTGCTCCATTAAAGGAAGAGGAACATGAAGACGAGGTGATAGTAGACCAGAGAGCTCCCAGCTGGTTATGATCTAGAAAATTTTGACCCCACTGAACATAGAGGCCCACCCACTGATAGGGTTTTTAGGCTCGTTGATGAAATATCTGGTCTCACATGCTTGAGGTTTCAGGGCTCTCTAAAATCATGATGAAAACGCTTGCAAAGAAAGAGATTTTAGGCTCGTTGGTTTCAGAGCTCTTTGAAATCATGATGAAAAAGCTTGAAATGAAAGACATGCCAATTATCGGCATGGTAAAAGCTGGAATGAGAATACAAGCTCTGATGGTGAGATTGCGATCTCTGATGGAATGATAATGCAAGCTCTGAAATCATGATGAAAGCTTGTGTTTTTTGTTTTCTGTTCTGGTCTCAGTTGGTGATGATGTCTATGTGAAGAGGAAAGAGAATGCAAGCTCTGCGGATCCATAGAGAGAGCAGTAGGAGAGAGAATGAGGGGAGAGAGATGGGAAAGATGGACAGAGAGAGAAAGAGAGAAGTTTGGAAGGATGTTTTTAAAAAAGATATGTTTTTTTAGATTTATTTGACTTAAAAAAATAAGTTTAAATTAGTTCAAGGGTTAGAAGAAATAAAATCTACAATTCTTATGCTTTAAGATATTTTTTGAAACATTGGATCTATTGTGAAATGAAAGTTAAAAATAAAGGGTATGGTGATATTTTCCCTAAAATATATTTTGATATTTAATTATAAAATGTAATAGTTCAACAATAGTGTAGATCGAGCAAATTTGTGAAAATTTGAAAATCTTGAAAATTGACATTCCAAAATTACGTTACAAGGTGCAATATTTCCAAAACTTGAAATCTATTTTTGTTTTTTCGTGTTCATGTATCTTGATGTCGAGATGATTAATTTGAACATCAAAACAACCTCTTCTAGTGAAATATTTAAAGTGGGCTCTAATTTGATTGTTTAGAGCCTTGGTTCTATATAAACTTTTCCCTTAATGAAAAGACTATAAGTGAGAGAGGTATTGCCCTTCATCATCGTTTTATGGGATCAGTCGGTCGAACGTGTCACTCACCAGGTCCAAGCTAGATCAGCCTACTCTCCAAACTGGCTGGGCTGACTCATTCAACCTATATGTCATTTTTTGTTTAACATTGTAAAATTTAAAATATTGGTTCTCTTGAAATTTCAAACAGTTTTAGAGTTCTCAAATCGATTTAAAACAAAATTTCTATAGTATTTTACTCATGGAAACATGATTTTTATGGTGAACCGGTCCGGTCACAATCCTGTGCGGGACTAGAAGACATCCCCCAATAATTTTGAGCTTGCTAAATGATTTTTAAACATGATGTTGATTATCGAGAGAGAGATGAATTGGTACTACGCTTGATTATTAACCGCTCCAAGAGCATTTTAGAGAGAGTGAAAGAGGGTCCAAAAAAAGAGAGAACTCTGAGAGGATTTGAGAGGGAGAGGGAGAGACAGAGAAAGAAGGGAATACTCCATGAACATTTGAAAGAGAGAGAGGAAGGGAGAGAGGGAAAAGACTAGGGAAAATTACAAAACCTCTCACGCAACTTAACCCCCAACTAATGTTTTTTTTCACTTTTTTCCTTACAACCACAATTTCTTGCAAAATCCCCAAGGTAAAAGGTTGTTATTTTTTGGACGAAAAAGAGTTAATTGACGGTCTCAAATAGCGTATTGACAGAGCGACCAATTCAACCGTTAGAACGATGTGGCTCTAGAAGGTGTACTACCAGAGCGTGTCTGTGTACTGTCGGAGCACTTGTCTTCATTGCCGGAGCGACCTATTCAACCGCCGGAGCGCTGTGGCTCCAAAGAGTGTACTGCCGGAGCGAGTCCTTGCATTGCTGGAGCGCGTGTCCTCATTGCTGGAACGACCTATCCAACAGCCGAAACACTTTGGCTCCAGAAAGTGTACTGCCGAAGAGAGTCCGTGCAAAGGGTTGTGGGTAAAGGCCAAGAGAGAGGGGGGTAGTTTAGCTTTTTTTTTTGGATAGAAGGTTTTTACGATGAAAGGTGGTTGTGATAAAAAATATAAGATAAAAATTAGATAGTTTACTTACAGTTTTTTGTAAATTTCCCATAAACCTATTCATCTTGATTCTTCGACATTCTACTCAGCTTCCTAAAGTCGTAGGGTCGTGAGCTGGGGACCACCACATCCCATATCCTATTGCACTAATTTATTAGCGGACAAGGCGAGATTGCTTTATTGTTCTATTGCAATTGTGCAAGATTGAAATCCGTAACACATATTGCATTCAACCAATCTCTTTCAAGGGTGAGGTTTGTATAGAGCCTACCTTCAAATAGTATCAACAAATATGGTTTCAATACTAGAAATTTTTGTTATAGCGTTAAAATATATTTTTATCTTTATTACGAAGTTTAAAGGTTAAAAAATAGTGTAGATCGACATATTTATGAAAACTTGAAAATTTTGAAAATTGACGGTCCAAAAATGCGTCACAAAATATACTATTTTCAAAACTTGAAATCCATTTTTTTCTCATGGCCATGCATCTTGATGTTAAGATGATCAATTTGAGAATACTAGGGTATCAATATAACCTCTTCTAGTGAAATTTTGAGATGGGCTCTAATTTGATGGTTTAGAGCCTCTGCTTTATATAAACTTTTCTCTTCAAGAATACATGTTTATCTCTCTATCATCATCATCATCTTTAATGAACCAATCTCTTTTGATAAGGGAAAAAGTTTATATAAGGTTGCAACCTTAAAATGTAGAAATACAGATGCAACTCAAAAATCCATCGGAAAAGATTGTTTTAATGTTGAAAAATCCTGTGATTGATCATCTCAACATTGAGATGTATGACTATGAAAAATAAAATATTTTGAATCTCAAAAATAATGCATCTTGCAACATATTATCTACACCGTCTATTTTCAAGATTTTCATATGTTTATAGATCAACTTAATTTTAACCTTTTTTAGAATTTAAAATTTTATAATTAGATATAAAAATAGATTTTGAGATAATCCTAAGAACATTTTACATCAAAATTATATAATATGATAAAATTTGAAGGTGCACCTTAGTTGGATTGTTTAAGGTTACAACCTTATGGAAACCATACCCACATGAGTATCTCTCTATTATTATCATCATCATCCAACCTTTTATCAACTAATTGGGATCGACTATACGAATCGTGGTTAGCTCCATCAAGAGAGGTAAAATACTTTATTTTGGAGATTGTGTCCAATCAATGACATCTCTCCACCCCTCAAATTTCACATCTAATGGTCAATAATATGTTAACAAATTTGACATTATAGAATCTCATTATATTTTCGCAAGTTCTTCAAAATGAAAATTATCCTTAGGACTTGGGATCATGAAAACAAATAGAAATATTCCTACTATATTTGCTTTTTGATAAGGGAAAGATTTCTATACTTGCCCTACATAAAAAAAAATTTCCCTCCCATCCAGCCATCAAATTTAGATAAAGTGAGCCACACACTGCTCGATCTAAATCCGACGCCACAAAATATTTTATTTCAGTTTTTTTTCCACTAATTGTATGAATATGAAATTTGGTACGTATTATCTTCTCAATGGCGAACACCTATGAAAAATATTTAAAAAAATATTTCGATAAAATAGAAGGACCAAAATATCGCTTGAAATTGTCAGGGCATTTTAGTTAATTTATTTTATTGGTAATATTTTTTTATACTTTTTACAAGTGGGAGTTTAAGAGATGAGTGGACGCCCAAAATTTGGACTCAAATAATTTTTAGAAAAATATAATAATAAAATAGTGTAGAGACGTGACATTGTGATTCAGGTCATCTCGTCCGGCTATTCAGAATGGACGGTTGGATAAGGAGAAGCATATACGTTTTATGTTGTAGGAGAAGCATAAAAAGCTTGCCCTTTTGATAATTTTACTATCTTCCATGGACTATGAGAGAAGTAATAAAAGTCAAACTGCATGCTATGGAGCTTAAAAAGAGTAAAATTTTCAAATATAAGGAAATCAGGGATGAACACTCTTTCTCCATCTTAATCGTTTCAATGAATGGTGAACGTGTCAATTGATTCTTAAACCATGAAATCAATTGGAATATAATATACTCTGCCAGAAGCAAAGGCTGACATTCAGCAGCAGTCAGCAGTTTTTCTTTTCATCCAGAAAGGGAGTACCCCCAGTCTCTAAGAACACACCAAAAAGGGTTTTCTTTACAAAATTATCTGGACACTAACACCCTACATTGACTTTTAAAGAAATTGGCAATAGTTATTTCAGGCTAAATACTTTTGAAACAGGTAAGTGTAGGTTCTTTGTTTTATTCATGTAATTTAAAATTCAAAGAAATTCATATGGAAAACTGAAAGTTTTTCCTTCGCTTCCAATACCTGCATTTCTTTGGTGAAGTTGGTGCATATCTCAGATCTGATCTTTTGACAAATGCATTTCAATCTCACCAGGTATTGATTTTAGCACACGCCCATCTCCTCTAACTTGGGAAGGGCAGATTCCTTTCTAATTTGATTAGGTGAGATTTGATTGCCTCCAGGTCCTTGAGCTGATCCTCTCATTTAAAATATTTTGGCTCAAGTTAATTTTAGTGCAAATTAGTCTTAAAAGTGTGCAAACTGCAAGGGGGGTATGCGAGTTTAGAATAGCCTTAAAAGTGTGGAAACTGCAAGAGGAGTATGCAAGTTTAGAATATAGTTGAGTTTTAAAAGGATATATCTGCATCAAAAATATCTGCTTCCCATTCAAACTAAATTTCTTTACGTTAGAAAGAATTGAAGTAACCTCAAGAATAGAAAAATAAAAGGTATATTGAAGGTTGCCCTCTCTCATCAGGAGATGCAATGTGTTATCCTGAACAATAAGCTTCTTTCTAATATCTTCCACTGTGTAAGAAAGTAGGGAATAGAATAATGAACATAATAACATATCTGAATTTAGCAAAGGAAACATCATTGGCGTTCAGGGTGCATACTTCCGAGTGAAACTTCATTTACTGTTTTGTTCACTTGCATGACATTTCTCTGAAGAGAATCTAAAACCATTTGCAGCTTGTTCAATGCAGGCGTCAAATGGCCCCAATCTTGGGTTCCAGATTTTCGCTGAATAGAAATGCCCATTCCAGTTTTAGTTTGCATATTCTCAGTGAAAGTCTCATCCATATTGAGAAAGTATACTATGGTTCTAATGGACTCTGGAAAACCATAGTACAAGACTAAATCATCATCTCTTCTGTTAACAGATGATTGGAGATTAACTCCGTGGGTCTGTAGGAATGTTGATCCGGACATACTTATCTCCATCCATCCATCTGGGGGAAAGGATGGTGGAATGTAGCCTCTGAATTATGATTTCTCATAGTCCATTGGACTATTCACCCAAAAGAAATAGTCTATTGGACTATAGCATACTTTCCAGTCCATTTTAGGCCAAATTTTAGAGTTTCTAGATGCCAGTTATAGCTTTAAATAAAGTCCTGTACTGATGATTGCTCATTGATGTAATTCTTAAAGACTAAATATTACGAAATGCGAAAAACCTGCCTAACTATCCAACCTTACACAACTGCGTGAGAATGTGTGCGCAGATTCAAAGGTCAACATTTAATCAGTACTTATCAGACTAACAAACATTCTTGCATGCCGGTAAATATTTAAACAATCAATAACAATATGTTTCTACAGCTATAATTTAGGTGGACAGGATACAATCAGCAAGTTCTAAGACATTGTAATGCTAAATCAGGTACTTCATCAGAAAAGTGAAATATTCAAACTAAACACCTCAATATATTATGAGATGAGAACAATCAGAAGAAAGCATAAACTGGATGGCTAAGTGATATGGAAAACTGTTAATGTTCGGAAATCGGAAATGAGAAATATTATTTCCTTTTTAATTAGAAAAAGTGTTGTCTTGAAATGAAAGTTAGTCATTACAAAAGTTCCCAAATAATGGGTGAATCAAAAAATACGACAGAAAAAGTGAGCGAGCTAAAGGAGAAAATGTAGATATCTTGCAAAGAAAGAGCAATTGGAACTATGAAAGGGAAGTTTAAAGCACTATTTGTCTGTGATCAGGTAAAGATGATGAGTTCCATCTGTGCAACATATTGCTAGATGACGATCTTGTTAATTTAAGGTGGGCTTTACTTTGATTGTTTAGAGCCTCGACTCTATACAAACCGCACCCTATAGCAACCTTCCATAGCCATTAATCATGAAAGCAATGGCTGGCATTTGCAGTTCCTCAGCTCAAACTCGATCAAATCAGTGCCCTCATTCTACACATTTCCTTAAATATATTTCCTCTTTACTAGGTAATTCATAAGAATTATGATCACTGGAAAAATTAGTCAGAAATAGATTGTGTTTCCTTCAAAAAACAAGGTAACAAAATCTTTTTTTTTTATGAGATAATTTTGTAGAACGTGGTCATTGAAAAAGTTGGATGGTCAGAAATAGATTTCAGTTCCCTCAAAAAGAAAAGGAAAGAAAAGTATACGTATTTGTGTAATCTATGAATAGAAAGTGATGCATCTCCTTATACTGTATTAGTCTTGTATGAATCTACCTAGTTCAGCATTGCTATTTGATAATCAGAGGGATTCCACAATCCAAATTTGTTTATTGGACTGTCCAAAGATGAAGTGATAAGGTATTAGAGCTTAGTTTTCTTTTTCTTTTCTTTTTTTTATTACAAAAATAGATTTCAAAATATGAAATTAGTCCTCCTTGTGGATTATTTCAAAAGATTCACTTGTGGGACTTTTGTTATACATAATCCAAGTGACTGGTTATTGGGCACTATGTGTGCTGTTAATATGATGGTGTAGGAACTTTCCCACTAATAATGGTGAGCATAAAGTTTCTAAAATCTGTGATTTCATTTTTAACATTCCTCAGTAGATTTTAACAAGCCTTTAAATTTTACTTGTTTGAATCATTTACTGCTTTCTTTAAGAAAATTGTTGAAAGATGCCCCATATGTTTACACGCTTAGTTCTGGACTAGACTGGCGCAAGATTTATGAAAATTATTATCTTTACAGCTTTCTTCAAGAATGTTGTTCAAAGATACTCCACTGTGTTTACACCCTTAGTTCGAACTAGACTGGCAGAAGATTTATGAGAATTCTTGCCTTACATGTTTCAGATTCTAGCACAGTTGACAGGTGTCATTCTCATAAATATTTTATACCAATTGACATAATTCTCAACACAAATTCTTGGATAAAGTGGGGCAATCTTTGTGCTCTTGCATTATTGTTGAAAGCATTGGAAAGCTTGTTGTTCGGCAGGACCAAGGTGGGGTGCAAGCCAATGTACAGAATATGGTTTGTAAGCCAACCATTACTTGATTGCATTTTCTGAGAAGAGATGAGTACCTTGTGAGGTATATAAAGGATGAAAAAGATGACTTTTCGAGCTTCCTTGGAGGAATTAGTCGCATGGCGATGCGGGGTATTCTGTCATCATTGTCGAGCACATGGATTGGGAGAATCCATATACATGATGCATAATCCATGACCTGCACATGTAAGGTACATGGATATCTTGTATATTAGCTCCATGGCAGGCATATAAAGGTACAATGATGAATCACGATGTAAAGGTGCTTCTTTGTTTACCCTGAAGACATTTTCATGTCCTTTTTCTTTCTTTCCCATTTTATGTTTTCCATATATGTTAGCTCCATTGCTGGCACATAAAGGTACAATGATGCATCACAACGTAAAGGTGCTTCTTTGTTTACCCCTTAAGACGTTTTCATGTTCTTTTTCTTTCTTTCCCTGTTTATGTTTTGCATATATGTGTTCATAAATATCAGCTCTGGTCAGCTTGACTTGTGCCAGACTGGACCCGACCATAAAAGGTCCAGGATGGACCCGAACCTAGAACTAACCCAGGTCTGGTCGAGATCATTTGGACTAGAACCTGAGACACCAGATCCGATATCTGAGCCTGGACTCAAATTCGTGTTGGGTCGATCAGAACTGTTTGCCATTCCCCTAATTCTGTGTTGGCAGTTCACAACAGAAGGTTACACTTTGAGATCCATTTAAACTTGCACCCACTACTATTTTCATTTTCACGCTTTGCTGACCACTACCATATTCATTTTTATGGTGTCTTTGGATTTAGGTGACCTTTTAAATTGTCTTAATCATACTGCTTCTTGGGCAGCTTGTTAGAAAGTTTGTTAAGGAGAATAAGAAGTGAGAACAAGGCCATTTGTACATGATTTCTTCATAGTGCTTCTTTGTGTGTTCGTAAGGAAGTCCCTTAGGGAGAATAAGAGAGAGGCACAACAGTCCAAAGTGAGAGCAACGTTAATTCTACACGATGGCAAAATTGCTGGAATTTGGCTGTGTAAGACATTAAGTCCCCTACTTCAAACTTATTTTGCAATGGCTGCTCCCAATTTTTCTCGTTCAAGCGGCACTAAATTTTCCCTAAAACTATCATCATACCTTTTCATCCCCTCTCTCCCCTCTTTTTTAAATGAAATTTTCCCTAAAACTATCAATGTACGTTGTCATCCCCTGTCTCCCCTGTTTTTTACATGTAATTCATTCAATAAGGATCCCGTTCAACATTAGCTCAAAAGCAACGAGTACCTCTGTTTCCCTCTGGCTCCATAATTAGCGAGAAGAGGAACAGGGCAAACATGTAGCTTCTCGGTGTTTCATCTTTAGGATTTCTATTGCAGCTGGCATGGAAAAGCAAATTCCAATTAAAAAAGGCAGTTCAAGAATATTATTTCTAAAATGGCTAAAGTGGATTCAAAAAATCTTGGCTAGCCTTGTTCTGCTCAAGGCTATGGTGTATGTCAGGAAAGGAACAAAGACTATAGGAAAGACTGGAGGTCCATTTATGGGAAGTATTGGAAGTCCACATTTTTGAGAGAGTGGGCTCAATCCAAAGATAGTCATTTCTTTTCATTTAGCACTAATCCATGAATATGAATCTAATATAGAAACATAGATCCATGGATCCATTCATCTCAATCAGAAAACAATCCATTAAAAATGAAAGAATAGGTAAACCTAGAGATCCCAATCACATTTACACATGTGCCATAAGATTCGAGACGAGAAATAAGATTCGAGACGAGAACTATGTTGGAGGACTCGGCTTGTTGGATTGATAAGGCTTAACACTGCTGATGGCTGCATAAGGCTCAACACTGATGGCTGCTCATTTGCTACAGAAATTTGCAGTCCTTGTGGTTGTGTTACAATATCATGTGAAATCAACAAAGGCTATCAACTTTTTTATTTTTAACCAGCGTACTTTTTTATTTTTAACCAGCCTACAGCCTGTGTGACACCCTGGTGCAACGAGTAATTTTAAAATATAAAATTGTTATTTCAAACTAATACTGATTGCTTTTCAAATAATAAAAAATGTTAATCAAATATAAGAAGTAAATTTTCATATAAGAAAATGACTAAATCGATGTTTGTACTTTCTTGAAATGGTATATCCAGATAGCAAATATTTCAAGCATTTATATACTTCTAATATCAAACATTAGTCCTAATTTCCTTAAACCTTGTCTCTTAAAAAATTTAGTAACCCTTATTCTTCTTAATAAGAAGGTCCTTTTTATTTTAACAAAGCATGTGCTACCATTAATTGTGGCTTAATTTCTATGCAGAACATAATAAATAGTATAAATAAAGACAAGCCATCTAACAAGAGAAAAAGCACTGTATTCTAAGTAAGTTCACCACAAATTATGTGATTAAGGCATAACAATGGGTTATCTATCATCCCTTGATGAATTGGGAAGATGACAGAGGATCATCCATCATCCCTTGATGAAGATAATGGTGGATGCTGCACCAGCAGCATACGAAGCCACACCATAGAAATATCAAAGAAGTTTAAGTTAGGTGTAACCTTAAAAATGTTTGAAGTTAGCTGTAACAAGAGTTGAAAACCCTCTAATTGAAGCTTGCTGTAAAATCTTTGAACATATATGTATTAATTGTACTCCCAAGAGTAGAGAGTGGGGTTATAGGCTATGAAACTTCCACATTTCTCAACATCAATATAATCAGAAGATGAGATTAATTCCCCGCTTCTGAAATCATATCTCCAAAACCCGCTACCACCCCACATTATCAGTATTTTCCCAAATCCAAACAAACAGCAAGGCTGCATATGTCGAAAATGGTTACCTGCATGAGCCACTTCGCTGAACTTCTTTTTCGCTGAGAACCGACACCTTCGGTCTGAGCTCTTCAGTTGATTCTATCAAGGCTAGACGATTGTCCCATTCTAAAATTCCAAACTTAGCACCTTGAAGCCATGGCTGAACCAAAATGATCTCTCCTTCCTCTCTTTGCATATCAAAAGCCACAAGATTGCGATTGTCTTTGTACATGTAGTAGCAAGTGTTTCGTACAGAGACCATGGTCGCTGAGGCCCAGGAGCGGTCGGGTACCGAGTTTCCAGGCCTCCTCCATTGCCCCGACAACGAATCAAACATTGCATACATTATGTCATTTACCTCGGTCGATTGATACATCAATCAACCTGAGCCAAAATCTTGAAATTATGGTACACCTGGTCAAAATAAAACCGGAAGTGGTGCACACAAGAGCCAGGAAAATCAGTAATGGAGGTTCGTCGACCAGTGGCCAGGTTCACAATGTAAAAGAAATCCCACATTTGCATGGCAACAGTCAACCTACTCAAGCAACACAGAACACCACGGCTCGCAACCATGGAACCCCACCTTGGTGCATGGATCATTGAAGTGCCATGGAAGAGCATCTCCTTGAAATGGTAAAGAAACATGACTTTGTTTTTCGTACAATCCAGATAGAGCACACAAGGCTGAGAATCCAATTCCGGCATAACAGAGAGGGAATGTAATTTAATTAAGTCGGGAGAGGTGAGCAATTCGTTCCATGATTCGATACGCTTTTGAGACGCAAGAGATGCTTCAATGGGAAGCACAAAAGGATCTTCTCGACGAGTTCGTCGGGGAGGATGCTCGACAAAGACCCCATTGCGCAAAAAGGAGATGCAGGAAAAGAATGCCTGTGTTTTGCCTTCTACCTTGAATGCCTGTGTTGCCTCTGATAAGGCACTGGAAACCTGAAAAGAAACAGAAGAAGAGGAGAGAAACCTGAAAGGAAACAGAAGAAAATGAAGATAGCTGAACAGAGGAAGTCTATAGTAATGGCAGAACTGGTTAAGATTCTATCCTATAAAACCTCCCTCTCTTGTTTTATGTAACAATGGAAGGCTAGGCTCCATATAAACTTTTCCCAAACTTTATTAGGAAATAAAAATCTTTGAAAGATATATGATAACTTCTACTTAATCTGGATAGGCTAAAGGGATTGGATTTTAAAGGGAAGGAAAGTTTTAATTTGGCTTAGGTGGATTAGAATTTTAAAACCGAAATTTCAATATGACTACTAAAAAAGCACGATTTACTCAAAAAAAAAAAATCCATGTGCAACATGAAAGCACTAAGAAAAATGCTAAATTTTAATAAAAAATAAAATAAAAAAGAAATATCACAATATATTGACTGTTGTTCTCCATGATATCTTAAGTAAATTAAATTACAGAGAAATTTATCTTAATAATGAGGTGCTGGAGACCAATATAATTTATCTACTTATGAAGTGAAATCATTTGAAAAATTACGATACTAAACCATAATACATATGCTAATAAACATAAGATTAAAAAATAGAAGCAAAGTTGGTGTCTTACATCTTTTGAAAAAGAGGATCTAATTTATTGAAAGTTGGCTTTTTTTTTTTTTTTTTTCCATAAAACGACAATTTTTTATGTTAATACTATTAAGCTCCAGGGGAACCATTCCGGGCGCTAAACTACCCCCCAAGAAAAAAGGAAGCAATGAAGCTAAAATTATTCTCTTGTAGAAACCCTAAGCGAGCGAGTTGCTCATATTATCAAATATAAAAACCACCTAAATAAAGACATTAATGAGTGGGTTTATCTAATGTTGTCAAATTGGCTTCAGAGCCTTTTTTTTTTTTTGGTTTGGTGAAAAAAATAAAGCAATTTGATCCTTTGGCCGTTTCAGAAGAAGACTTTGGACTTTTATTTACATTAGACGTAGTTTCATACAATATTTGTATGGTAATATATTCAAACAATCTTCAAAAACTATATTAGGGCCATTTATTTGGCGGCAACTTTTAAATACACGCTCTTTGCATTCCAATGAATAATTCCAGAAAAGTAAAATTTAAAAATACATCCTAAAAAGTATTTTTTAAACCCAATTAATATAGGCCGTCTATTTGGATAAAATGCTTAGATCTAGACCTTAGAAAGATTTTTTTTTTTTTTTCAAAATTTTTTGATCGCGTTATTATTATTAGATGAACAATGAGAAAAAAGAAAAAAACAATAAGGAAAAAGAAAAAACGATTTTGAGTTTGCAAAAGCTTATATAATGAAATTATCAAATAGATGGTCTAGATTCATTGTTGGAGGAGGACCCATTTTAACTATATTTAAAACGAAAATTGAAATTCTATTTTTTAAAATTGATTATTAGGATTAATACAGGGAGTATGCAATTTTTGAAGTCATACAAATATCACAAACATGGCTTTTTAGAATATGGTTCTATTATATCGCAATGATACTGACTTGTTTATTTACAGCTAATAACCCTTTAAAATCCAAAAGTTAAAAGTAAGAATGGATAGTTATCGTTATATACATCAAAAAATTATTTGTTTAAAAAATTATTTTAACGGATAATTTAATCATTAAGTTAATTTTTTACAAAAAATATAATGATATTTTAGAAGTTAGTATCCTAAAACTTTATACGGAACATATTTCTATCATTTTAAAAAAATTTCAACTTTACACTTCAAAAAAATGATAAAAGTACTTCTAAGTGCTCAATATTGGGCCAGTGTTGACCTCTAAATTTCAACTTTAACCTTCTACACACCAATCCCCAATAAAATCGCTAGGTTCAAGTCTATAGGAATCATATAGGTTCCTAATTCTGATTAGGGACACGGTTGGTTCCCATCGATTCTTGGTGTACATTTGCAATTCATGATCTACACCAATGAAGTTTTAAACATTGTTTGAATATTTTAGTTATTAAAAAATTACCAATTATTTTATGCCCTTAATGTCTCACGCTTTTGGGTATACGCTAATCATAACAATTATTTCCCATTGGATGTGAAATCCGATGGATTAAAGAGCATCGCAACATCCAAAATATTTTATTTAAGATTTTATGCTCCGTCAATAACACATCCTCAAATACCTAAGTTTACATCAGTTATGATTATTATCTCCCTATACTAAAAATAAATGATCTCATCGTTTACATTTCGCCCAAACAGATGCGCACAGATGATACACATCAGTGCACTCCTATGCAGCAATTGGCCACATCCAAACCCTAGTTCACGTGGCATTTTAATGTTGCAGAGCAAGATTTTTAGAGGGTTTTGCTTTATTTGACATATTACGGCTTAAGAGTGTTATTTATATGAAGCCAAATTACATTTATGCCACTTTAGCACGTATGATTGTTATCTTTTTGACCTTTTACCTCAATTGTTTTGTGTCATTGGATTGAATACTAATGCAACGGTTATGATTTGTTCTTCGTTTAGAGATTTTAGCGATTGAAAAGCCTTTTTTTTAGAGAGAGAGTGAGTGAACAGTGTATGTTTTCTTATGGGGTTGTTATGTCCCTTATTCTAGAGGGAGAATTTGTGAAAGATGAACTGAGCACTGTTGACTGTGTTTTAAAAATGGAACCTTACAGCCCTTTTAAAACTTTTGGGCCTTGTTTCTCGTTGTTGAATTAATAAGTTGTTGTTGAAGGCTTTTGGGTAAGGGTGGCAATGGGTCAGGTATGGGTTGGGTTCGGCTGGACTTGGACTCGGATCTAGATTCGAATGTATTTTGGTACAGGTTTTGAACTTGGACCCGACTAATCTGATCCAAAAGTTGGACCCGTACCCGTTAGGTCTTAGGTCTATCCCGTCAGGTCTCAGTTTTGGTCAGGTCCATAGTCACCCTCACTATGAGCTTCCTTTTTTTGTAAACAACATAGAACTAATTTTTGAGGGGTGGGCTATTAGAGAAAGAGATATAGAAACATCCGATATAGAAAGAGACCTATGTCTCCAAGAAACCGAGAGAGGGAAAATTGCAGAGAGGAAGGATGGCGATGAGGTTTGGCCGTTTGAAGAACTAGAGGAAGGTGAAAAATATTGAAACAATTTTAGAGTTGGGGCTTTGGCCTTTGGGTAAACTAAAAATTCGGATCCGGGTACCCCGTCAGGTCGGGTATAGCTAGACCCGTACCCGGACTCGAGACTATCAAAGTATCTTTTATTGGACTCGGACCCGGACCCTACCTGTGAGTCCAAAACTTGGACCTTTACCCGGACCCATATCGGGTATACCCAGCGGGTATTGGTCGGGTTCGAGTCCATTGCCAACCCTATTTTTGGGCCTTGTTTCTCATTGCTGAACCTAGTTAAATAATATTTTTTATGATGGTTGGATACTTTTGCTTGCTTTTTTTACTGTTGGTTTTGATTCCGTGTATTTTTTATTGCTTATACATTGTTCTTTTACCCCAATTAGCTGGTGCACAACTAATTGCTTAAGGGACAATGACTTATTTAAGAAAGAGTTTTGTTAGGTTACGCTATTCGGTGGTGTGGACCTTTAAAGTGCTTAATATTTTTTGACATTAAAATACCCTTGGATTGTAATACAAAATTTTTCAAGTAGGGGTATTTTTGGTCATTTAAAAAGGTAGAATGGATATTTCTATAAAAAAAATAGTGACATTTTATTAGTAGTTAAAAAAAAATTAATGTATCTTGTGAGTGACATCATACATCATATCGGTGATGTCATTGTCCATTATTTTTAATAAATATTTTTGTTTTTATTAAGAATTTTTAGTTTACACTTGATTAATTTTTTAAAATACCCCTAAACAAAAAGTTACTATACTATATGATAAGGGTATCTAAATGCCTAAAAATATTGAGAACTTTAAGGGTCTACACCACAAGTGCCCTTTAAGAAAAACATTTACATAAGGTTGCAACCTTAAAATGTAGAATTAAGGTGTACATCTAAAATCCATCATAAAAGGTTGTTTTAATGTCGGAAAACCATCTAATTGACCATTTCAACATCAAGATGTATGAATATGAAAAGAAAAAAAGATTTCGAGTCTTAAAAATAATGTATCTTGCAACACATTATCCGG
Organism: Amborella trichopoda; assembly: GCF_054954075.1. Taxonomy (NCBI): domain Eukaryota; kingdom Viridiplantae; phylum Streptophyta; class Magnoliopsida; order Amborellales; family Amborellaceae; genus Amborella; species Amborella trichopoda. The sequence continues at coordinate 4,573,104 of NC_142338.1, forward strand.
ACCATCAATTTTCAGGTTTTCAATTGATTTGGGCCACTTTTAGAGTTTAATATTTTATAATTAGAGATGAAAACATATTCTCAGGCCATCCTAAGAATTTTTTACACCAAAATTATATTTATGATGAAATTTGGAGTTACGTCTTAATTTGTTTGTTTTACGTTGCAACCTTATATAAACCACACCCCTCATTTAATTAAAAGAAGCATTAGATTGCTATTCAAAATACAACATCGGCAATTATTAGAAAGTAAAAGATAGAAATTGACAGATCGATAATCATATAGTTTCAGGCACATAGAGTCCCCATACGAGGTTCCAGTGCTGAAGTACAAACTTCCTCTTTCCTGTGTGGTTCATATTTTGATTTCGGTGTATAAAGAAATAGCCATATCCAAATCACTCCCCATAAGAAATCAGACATATAAAGAATAAGAAGTTGGGAAAGAAACTGCATATATTAAATTCAATAAATGAATAGGAAATGTATACAACGAGGCCATTTATATTTAGTATATGGAGGTCAATTAAGCTTGACCATTAGATATGGAATTACGTGGCCGCATTTATTCTTTTGATAACGGCTCAAAATAAAGAAAATTTTCTAAACTTTGTATATATGCAGTCTTATGCTTGCCAATAAAAGAAGCTGAGCTTGTAAGCTGTGAAGCTATGGCACACTCCAACTTCATCAGAAGAGTATAAATCACCACTCTTAATGTTGTATTTTCACAATTTACGACTATCATTCAGTATCAATACCTCTCCAATCCATAGAACAGGAACATAGTGTGTTAAACCCTCATTAACCGAAGTACACATTATAAACAATAATGTCTGCTTCCTCCCTCTCCATGTCGAAAGCCACCAAATTATAGCCTTCAGATATGTAGAAGCAACTGTGATCAATAGATATTATATCCCTTGAGGCAGCATAAGGGACAGAGTGTCGAGGCCTCCTCCATAATCCGGTCAATGAGATGAAAAGCAGGAATTCTCCCTCTTTCAATTCACAATGATTTCCAACAACCTGAATTTGAGCTAAAACCTTGAAATTGCATCGTTTAGGATCGAAATAAAAACCAAATCGAGAGACATGAAATTCGAGGCAATTGGTAAAGGCAATGTGTTGACGACTTAAAAGGGTTGTGAACAAGGAAGACATCCCTTTTGCACTTCCCGCGCATTTCCCTTGTAGACACACACAGAATGCCATGGCTGCTAGTTGTCTTCAATCGTGGAATGTCATATGTTTTTCTCGGTGCATGGAGGTTCGAAGCCTGATATGTTAACTTAAATCCGAGATCACGAATCGACATCACTTTATTGTTTGAGTACTGTACAAAAGTTACATAAAGTTGGGACAAAGGGGAAGGGGAGAGAGGGGGATGTGGTTCAAAGGAAGGAAGAAGTTGGGATGAAGGAAAAGAAGAGAGAGGGAAGGAAGAAAGAAGCATGATTTTGCTTAGGTCTGATTCTTGGGGCTGTTGAAAATATCTCTCACTAAACTGCTGCATTACTTACAAATTTTAATTTTAAGCATGTAAGAACTAAGAAAGACATATATAAGTATTAATGGTATTTTTTTTATAAAGTCGTTAGTACTTTGCTGAATTAAATATTCTTTAATGTTCCTTACTGAGATAATAGCTTCAATCCAAGACAATATCTTCCCTCAAAGATAATATCTTATTTAAATTTCAAATCCAAAGAATATCTTCCCTCAAAGATAATATCTTATTTAAATTTCAAATCAAAAGAATATCTTCCCTCAAATATAATATCTTCTCTAAAACTCAAATTAAAAGATTTCTTTTATTCATAAAATTTTGACGTTTTAATTATGGTAAAAAATCTTTAACTTTCCTGAGAGAAGCATGTGAGAATATCCGTCCAAGTTAGAATAGTCCTGAAATTTTGGGAAATATATTAGACACTATTCTTTGTAATTTCAAGAATTTGTTTTTTCAATGGAAAAATACTAATATGCCCTTCCAAGTTTGAGACGTCAATATCCCTCTAGATTTTACTTGTCCAAATTGCGTTAATGCCCTACTCTGTACATTTTATTTTTTCTTTCCACCCCTTGGGTCCCTCCCTCTCTCCTTGAGCAGCACCGCCAAGAGAGAGATTCAATTCAAGAAAAACTTCAATTCAAGAAACACAGTATGGTTTCTCAATTTTATTTTTAAATTACTCCTCTTGAGCACGTTTGGTTCGTGTGTAAATAGTAACATAAAAAATGTAAACACTTTGCATGAAAATATTTTAGACCTTTTTTTTTGCCATGTTTTGTAAGTTTTAACATGCTTTAAAAAGCACTGTGTTGTGAATTACATAGGTTTGGTATTTAAATAATTTATAAATATATTAAATATAAATATATTTATAAGCACATCAATATATATTTTATAATATATATATATATATATATATATATATATATATATATATATATATATATATATATATATATATAGAATGTAATATAATACTATATATAATATATAATATATATTATACATTATACATTACTTTATAAATAATAAAAATATATATTTTAATACAAATTTAAATATATAATATAAGGGTGTGGTTTCTATAAGGTTGCAACCTTAAACAATTCAATTACAGTGCACCTACAAAATTTATCATAACATGTAATTTTGGTATAAAAAATTATTAGGAATATATCAAAATCTATTTTCATATCTAACTATAAATTTTAAATTCCAAAAACGGTTAAAATCAAGTAAATCTATAAATATATGAAAATATTGAAAATGGACGGTCTAGATAATGTGTTGCAAGATGCACTATTTATGAGACCCAAATTTTTCTTTTTCAAATTCGTACATCTTGATGTCGAGATGATCAATTAGAGTTTTCAACATTAAAATAACCTTTTTTTGATGGATTTTTTAGGTGAATCTGTAATTTTACATTTTAAGGTTGCAACCTTATATAAACTTTTCCCATAATATAATGTATTTTATATTTATTTTATTAATGTATATTTATATTATACATAATAATATTATAATTTTTACTATAATATTAATATAATATATACTATAATATTAATATATTATATTATATTATATTTATATATTATATATTATGAGAAATGATCCTATAAGACAGTCCCCCTCTCATGTGTGTAGGACCCCAAAGGATCACCATTAAATTTGGCACGCATTTATAAAAAACTCAAGTCACACATCCATGTGATAACTTTTCTAGAGATCCGTATCAACTTTAATGGTTATCCTTTGGGGTCCTATACATGGGTGGGGGAGGTTCTTATAGGATCATTACTTATATATTATATATTAAATAAGAGTAATGATCCTATAAGACCCACCCACACCTATATATATAGGACCCCAAAGGATCACCATTAAATTTGACACAGATCTCTAGAAAAGTCAAATCCAACACCCATGTGATAACGTTTTTAGATATTTGTGCCAAATTTAATAGTGATCAATTGGGGTCCTACACACGTGGGTATGGGAGGGTCTTATAGGATCAGTACTCATTAAATAAATGGTTACGTTAACTGTTCAGTAATTTTTTATTGTACTCAACAAACTTTGGACACTTCTATACCCTTGTTTTGTATAATGACTATTTTTTAAATAAGGGTATTTTTCTGTCATTAGGATGGATGTGACGTCATCCGCATGTGGTGTAAAATCACCCATATGGATCACACTATTGGCATTTAATGGTCCATATGAATGATGTCACATCCACGTAGATGAAGTCACACCCTTCCTAATGACAAAAAATACCCTTACAAAAAAACGTTCCATGTACAAAACGAGGGTATATAAGTTTTCAAATTTTGTTGAGTACAATATTAAATTGCTCTATAGTGTGAGCACCCTTACATAACCCATAAATAAATGTACTATATATAATATATATAAATGTAGGGTGCAATTTGTATAGAGTCGAGGCTCTAAACACTCAAAGTAAAGCACACCTTCAAATAGTGTCAAAAAATGTGATTTCAATCCTGCAAATCTTTTCGATTGACTTAAAATATATTTTCATCTTTAATTATAAAATTTAAAGCTTCAAAAATAGTGTAGATCAAGCATATCTATGAAAACTTAAAAATCTTGAAACTTGACCATCCAAAAATATGTTACATGATGAACTATTTTCAAAACTTGAAATCTAGTTTTTTCTCATGTCCATGCATCATGATGTCGAGATGATCAATTTGAGGATATTTGGGCATCAAAACAGCATCTTCTAGTGAAATTTTTTAGATGGTCTCTTAGTTGATTGTTTAGAGCCTCAGCTCTATATAAACTTTTTTTTATAAATGTAATATAATATAATACAAATATAAATATATATGATATATATTGTTAATATATATTATGTTATGTTATATATATGTTATATATCACACATTTATGTATTTATGTATTATGTATAATATATTTATGTATTAAATCATAATATTATATATTATCTAATGTTATATAACATAGTATAATATAAAATAATATATTATTTATATTAATATTAAAAAAAAATTACATATTATATGTTAAATATTATTAAAACACAATTTGTATATTAAATATATAATTTATATATGTACAAAATACTATAAATAGTAATGTATTGTGAATAGTGCGGTTTTGTTTTATCATGAATTAGTCATGGTAAAAGTTTTTACCATAGGATTTTATTTGCATATGCATCATGCACAAGCCAAACGTATAAATGCGATTTACATATGTCAATATATACTCATGAACCACACGTAGCCTTAAGATGAAGTATAAGATGAGACGAATTATTTTTTGACGCACTGTGGTCGTACTGATGCCTAACCATCAAATATAAAATCAAATGTCTAAAGGCGTGTCATTGATTATGCACAATGTTCAAAAAAAATTCTCGAACACTGTATGTTTTTCTTAATGTCTAAATTTTAAATCTAACAGCTAGAGATGATTCGGACCTTTATTGTACTAAAAGTAGATGGTTTCGTAGTACACATTCACTCTTCTTAAATTGAAGGTTTCCAATTTTCTTTTTAAATCAAAGAATCCAAATTTTCCCGTGCAATGATTTCATGCAACCGTTGTATAGTAATATGATGCAACAACTTTAAAAAATCATCTTATGGCCATTTGTTTGATCCAAATTTTGAAATATACACTCTTTTCATTCTAATGAAAAATCACAAAAAAAAGAAAAAATTGAAAGCACAACCTAGAAAGTATTTTTTTAGCCCAATTAACATAGGCCGTTCATTTTGATGAGATGATTAGATCTATGCCTTATAAGGATTTTTTTCATTTCCAATTTTTTGGATGGCTTTATTATCATTAGATGAACAATGTTAAAAAAGAAAAAAATGATTTTGAGTTTATAAGAGCTAAGATCTTGAAATTCACAAAATGAATGATCTAGATTCGTTTTTGGAGGGGCCTCATTTTGACCATATCTAAATTGAACTTTTTTTTTATGGAGGGGGAGGGGAGAGGGGGGGGATTCATTATTGAGGTGAAGAGAGTGTGTGTGCAAATTTTGATGTCGTACAAATAACGTGGTTTTTTAGAAGTATCATTGCATTATACTATGATCCAACCATGGTATTGGATCATTACTCAATTTTACCATGTCCATGGAACCTCCCCTAAAAAAAGTCCCAAAGAAATTTTTAATAAAACACCGCACCGCCATCAAGGCTAACAATGGTCGGGCGGCCTAGACGGGTCGGATCGGCCCTAAAAAGTAAGACCTAGTACACAAACTTTGGCCTGAGGACGGGGCTTGGACTAGGACTTCCCCGGTTTGACTCTCTTTTTTCTTATTATTTTTTTTTCTCATTTATTTTTAGCCGTTGAACCAGCCTTGGGCCGGCCCTATGGCAACAAGTACCTGGCCAGGTCAGGGTGAAAGATGGCCCGGCCCATTGGCACCTTTAACCACCATCAAACGTGCAAAAAGAATGAAATAGAAAAGAAAAAGTGAAAAACATAGTCCCTAGTGCATCCTCTCTACAATCTAACAAGAAAATGATGGATTCAAAAGAAAAAGAAGAGTAATAAAGTTAATATCCAGTGCCTGGGACTCGTCATATTCCACTCGAACTTGGCCATGTTAATTGGACTCGCCGCATGTCCAAGTAGGCCCAAGTGGTAAGTACAACTTGGGACCTATAAAATTTTTTCGAAAAGAGTTAAAAAATTATAGAAGTGTTGTATAAAATTTTTTACATGATTTTGAAGTTCTTGGGAAGGATTGGTGAGTGTTATGTACTATGATTCCTATTTTTGTTTTTCTATTTTTTAAGTGTCCCAAACTCTAATTTTTTATTTTTGAAATCATTTTTTCTCTTCTTTTTAATGCTTAAACTATCTTTTTAGAGTTCTTTTTATTCCATTGTACTTCCTCTACTTTTTATTTTCCAAAAATTTTCTATTTTTTAGGTCCTTTTCGCCCTGTGCACAACTCGGCGAATCCACTCGGACTCACCTCAGTCCCCATAACTTGGCTCTGTCAAAGGCAAGCCGAGTTTCAGAACCTTGGGTTTATTTGTGTTAAAATTATTTTAGATCGTAGGTATGGATTTGGTGTAGTTTCTTGTCTCCAAGATAGATTTGGTGTAGGTTGTGAACATGGGTTGTGAACATGGCTTGAAATAATACCTGAATGGGTTGTTGAAGGCATACGGAATTGTGAATGTTAAGCATCCTACTGTCAAATTTTTCCATCAAAACAATATTAAGGGTTCAATTGATAATGTCCCATTATTTTCTATCAATATTACCTGAGCAATGTCCATCAAAGCTTTTATTCAAAATGACCAATCGTCCATATTTATCGTATTTGTGAAATTTCAATTGGGGCAACCTTTTACCTTCCTTGAAGGAACATTCCACGTTCGACATGAAATGCAAAAAATATTCTTTTCTTTTAATAATGAACTTTTTTTTTTGTTGATGGAAAAAGTTGGCGAGGCCCTAAACAATCAAATTAAAGCATACTTTAAAATTTTCACTAGAAGAGGTTGTGTCGATACCCAAAAGTCCTCAAATTGATCATCTCAAAGATGCATGAACATGAGAAAAATGGATTTCAAGTCTTGGAAATCGTGCATCTTGTAATGCATTTTCAAACCCGTCAATTTTCAAGTGTTCATAGTTCTGCTCAATCTACACTATTTTTTAAACTTTGAATTTTATAATTAGAGATGAAAAAAATTTAAGGCCATCACAAAGACTTTTAATATTAAAACAACATCTTTTGACACTATTTGAAGGTGGGCCTTAATTTGATTGTTTAGGGCCTCGGTCTATACAAATCACACCCTTTATTGATTGAATGAAGAAATGCAACAAACTATTCATCCTAAAATATGATAGATATTCCTTTAGTTTAACATTCCATTAGTTTTTAAAAGTTGATGAGAAAAGTTTAAAAAGTGGGTTTTAGATTTTCTATTTTTGAAGAATTAGGTTTAGAAATGGTAATCAAATAGGCTTTGAAAAGTCAGACAGGAAAGAGAGGAAAAAAAGTACCAAAACATGCATTTCAGAAACTGAAAAATAATTCAAGAGTACAAATTACAAAATGTAAAACTTGTGGGAAGAACTTTAACAGAACACCAGCTGCTATGTCGATTACAGACCTGTTGCATATAGAAGTAGCACAAAGCCAACAACTCTTAAAAATCCAACATAGAACTAGAGCACAACCAGCAATTAAGATATGCTAGTTCTCAAGAAGAACTCTGAAAATATTAACAGACCTGATTAGGCCTAATGGAGGCATCTTTGTCAATCAAAGGCTTTTCGAATTCTAATATGGTCTCTGTCATTATCATGTGCATGTCCAATTACATTCCGTGGGGAAAATTATAAAAAATCCCCAATATATACTATCTATGCAACTTATCCCCATCCAACTTTTTTCTCTCACTTGTTTCCCATAACAACCTTTTTTCGCAAAAAAAACCCGAACCCAAAAGGAATAAGAAAAAAGACTAAACTACCATTTTTTTCACACGCCCTTCTCTCTCTTGTTTCTCATTTTTTAATTTACCCAATGCACTCCAACAATACAGTTTTTGGAGACGACGCGCTCTGGCAGTCCCAAAGAACGCTCCGGCAATATGAGCTCTGGAGCCACAGAGCTCTGGCGGTGTAATAGGGTGATCCGGCAGTGTGCTTAGTGCTTTGACAGCATATGAACGTGCTTCGGCGGTACACTTGCAGCAGCATATGAACGTTCGGCAGTACACCTTCGGCAGTATATGAACATTCGGCGGCCTTCGGCAGTATATAAACGTGCGGCGGTACACCTTCGGCAGTATATGAAGGTGCTTCGGCGGCACACCTTCTAAAGATATTTCGCTCTAGTAGTCTATAAAGACAAGGTGCTTCGGCGTGGTCCGGCCGTGTATTCAACACTCTGACAGTATATGAACACGTTTTGGCAGTGCGTACGGCGATCCGACAATCCTTACAAAGAACTCAGGCGCTCGATTCATATGCGCTCCGGCAATATGTTGTAGACAATTCGTTCCGGCAGTTGTATATTGCGCTCTAACAATACGCTACTTAGGACCCATAGTAAGCGCCAATTGATTTTTTTTATACAGAAAGGGTATTTCTGTCCAAAAAATACCAACTTTTTACCTTGGGGAGTTTTTGCGAAGAAATGTTGTTATGGAGAAGAAAGTGAGAGAAAAGATTTGGATGGGGGTAAGTTACATAGATAGTGTATATTTGGGGTTTTTTTATAATTTTCCCTACAATGTTCAATTACATGCTAGAGGGTGGGGGAAGAGGGAGGTGGAGGGGTAAGGGAATTCAAAGGATAACATTTTAATTACGGATGCCGTTTACATAAGGAGGCATCAATCTTAAACAAAGGTACCTCAAACAAAGTAAGGCATACCTCTAAGACCTGCCAAAAGATGCAGTTTGCTTGTGCCAAAAAGTCTGACAATGAAATTTGAACCTCGAAAAATAAGTCCTACAATGAAATTTGAACCTCGAAAAATAGTTCATTTACAAGATCTATAAATACTTAAAAATCTTGAAATGCCTTTTTTTCACATTTATACATCTCAAGATCCAAATTATTAACTAAAGGGGGATAAAACACATTTGAATTACTGAAACCCAAGATGATAAGGCAGTTAAAACTACTAGCTAAAACGCATTCAATCGCAAGCCATACAAAATACCATGTCCCTAAGGATCAAAGTAATCAAATTACTGTAACCTTTGAAAATAATTGTTTGGGTAACAGATGACTAACAGAAAACAAATAGAAGGGTCCCTGATTCCAAAAGAGCAAAAGAACACTACAAAGGGGTCTAGACATTTCACAATCTAACATGATTAGACTTGAAAAGAATAACCAAGAAAAAAAAATGCGAAATAACCCGTCATACAAGGAACACAAACAATTGAACAAAGATCCAAACACATTTATAAAGCCTATTTTACAACTTTTTGTTTTTTTTGGACAATCAGCCTATTTTACAACCTGAAATTAACAATTGAACAAAGATCCAAAACTCATTAATGAAGCACCTACTCATACTGCAATGTAACCAGAAAAATCCCAAGCACAAAAGAGAGTCTAGGCAATTAACAAACTTGACACCCACTGTCATGAAATCATCTCAATTTGTTGGGAAATCTCCCTAAATCATTCACTTATTTCAATCAATATGGATAAAATTCCTGAACAAAAATAAAATGTCTTTTGTTTGCAAATCTTCCTAAATCACCAAATCTTGAAGCACTTCTGCATTAACTGTAATTCCAAGAATAGAGAGTGGGATTGTAGGCTATGAAGTATCCACAGTTCCCAACCTGAATATCAACGGAAGATGAGATTAATTGCCCGCTCATGATATTGTATCCCTCAAACCTACCATCACCATAGATTATCAGTGTTTTCCCAAACAAACAGCAATGCTGTATATTTCGTAAAACATAACTACACAATTTATGCATGTCTACATGAATCACTTGGCTGAACTTCTTATCAATCAGAACCCACACCTTCACATCGAGCACGTTAGTTGATTGAAGCAAAGCCAGGCGACCGTCCCATTCTAAAATTCTAAAATCAGAACCTCGAAGCAATTCTTGAACAAAAATGATCTCCCCTTCCTCTCTATCCATATTGAAAGCCACCAGATTTTGATTGTCTTTGTACATGTAGTAGCAAGTGTTTTCTATGGAGACCATGGGTGCTGAGGTGCACGAGCGGTCGGGTATTGAGTTTTGAGGGCGCCTCCATTGTCCAGTCGATGAATCAAACATCACATACATTATGTCATTTACCTCGGTCGATTGATGCATCACCTCAACTTGAGCTAAAATCTTGAAATTATGGAGTATGGGGTCAAAATAGAACCCGAAGTGGTGCGCAAAAGCGCCGGGAAAATCAGTAATGGAGTTTTGTCGACCAGTGGTCGGGTTCACAACATAAAAGTAATCCCATCTTCGCTTATCAATAATTAACCTACTCAAGCAACACAGAATACCATGGCTAGCGACCATCAAGCCCCATCTCGTGGAATCGCCAAAATGAAGTGACCTTGGTGCACGGAGCTTTGATATACCATGGAAGAGCCAGTCCTTGACACCATAAAGAAACATGACCTTGTTCTTCCAATAATCCAGGTAGAGCACACGAGGTTGAGAATCCGGCAGAAAGGAGAGGGAACGGAGTTTCATGAAGTCGGGAGAGGTGAGCAATTGATCCCAAGATTTCGATACACTCTTGAGGCGTAAGAGACGCTTCAATGGGTATGACAAGAGGATCTTCTCAACAAGATCGCCGGGCAGAATGTCCGACAAAGACCCCATTGTGGGAAGAGGACATGCAGAAAGAGATGCAGGGGACAAAAGCCTTTTTTTTACCGTCTTCCTTTTCATAGAAAGCCTCTGTTTTACTTTCTTACTTTTCATATTCTTCTCTTGCCACTGTTTTACCCACTTCATTTTCATAGAAAGCCTCTTACTTTCCATATTCTTCTCTTTCACAGAAAGCTTACTTTTCATGTTCTTTTCTTTTCACAAAAAGCCCTTGAAAGAAAAGAAGAAGAAGAAGAAGAAGAAGAAAACTTACGAATTGAAGAGAAACACAGATGCCAAAACATAAGAGAACAAAAAGCCCTTGAAAGAAAACTTACGAATTGAAGAAGAAAACTTAAGAATTGAAGAGAAACACGGAGAAAGGACCTAATGCCAAAACATAAGCAATGAAGAGAACCAGAGAGAATAACGTTTTCGTTTCCACTTTGGAAGCCAACATTTGTAATTCTCCTACAATATCTCCCTTCTCGTGATTTGATTAATTTATAAACTTGATTAATTTAAAATTCAAAACAAAAGGATTGTTCCTATCTTTAAAAAATACAAGATTTCCTTATCTTTTAGACTTCAAAATCTTTAATTTCTTTCATAATAGATAAGCTTGCTAAATATATCAGATTTGCTTAGCTCAAACCACCAACGTGGGAGGATCATAGGTTGCTTTTTTTAGGTTAACTTGTATATGATAAATTACCCAATAAAATTATTAAAAAAAATAACCAAAAAAAAACTTGTATATGATAAGTATTGTCTATCTTTTTGCATTGGTTTTAAATGAGGTGATAAGTAGAAACTCCAGCCTTCAAAATATGAGAGAGATATTGATGTCAAAAGTTATGTTGCTCATGTAGGTGCACACTATCCATTTGATCCCTTGGGAAAATCTCAAAGTATCTTTAAGACCCCAAATTTTGGGGAATGTAGCTCTTGGCATAGAGTCCCTCAAAAATGAAAATTTTCAAAATGTGCAATCTGTGTTCGTGAATTAAAAAATAATGTATAAGGAACATCCAATTTTCGGTGGGCCAGATCTAAGTGTTGAAAAACTCAAACCATTTTTTCTTGTTTGAAAGATAATCATCTAGTTGTTATTACTTATATCTTGGAATTCGAACGAAAGAAAATCCTCCAAAATCTCTCTTTTGCCTGAGGGAGTTACTGCCCTTTATGCTCCCGCGGGAGCATGATATACAGACCCTACTAACCAAATCAAAATTCTCATCCCAAAAGCAATTTGGTCAACGAAAATCTCCCTCCAAAATCAATTTCAATCCTGACAATGAAACTCATCTCAAAAACAATTTGGTCAACGAAAATCTCTCTCCTTTTAGGGTAGGAGTCTGTGTATTAACTATTCTCCAACTATCGTTTTAAATCTCTTTTTTTTTTTATATATATATATTTTACTAAAATTTAGGAATTTTTTTATTTCGAGTTTTTTGAGAAAATAAGTTATATTCCACATCTTCCCTATTGTCGGTTAATCCTCCATATATTATTTGGTAATGTCCCTGGTGAAATTATGTAAGATAAACTTTGCACTTTTACATGATATCTCAGATAAAATTATGGGCAATTTTATTTATAATTTTATATATTTGAAAAGCTATTTTTATTTTATTCTAAGTGTTACTAAAAATCGTCTGTTTTTAGTAGAAAATTACTTAAAACAGTGAAAAATACACAAATTTAAATAATTAAATAATAATATATGTTTCCCTATGTGGATTTTATTTTAACTAATTGAAACATTTCTCTCAAGAGGTGTTTCTCTTTTCCAAGTTAAATAAGTAAGATTAGGATTCCTCTTCATGCTCCTCATATTAAGTTCCTTCGAACCTAGGCCTTTGCGTTACCACCTTATCTGAAAAACTTTTTTATATATTTCTCTCTTAAATTTTTTAAGTGAAAGTATATAATGAGACCAATTGCCTTTGGTAAAAAATAATCACAATTAATCTTGACCATTGGATGTGAAATTGGATGACTTCCTTTATTTCATTGACCAAACTCAAAGTTCAAAAGAAATTTTCTCAAATTTTGTGACACATTCAAGCTATTTCTAATTTAATAACAACATAAAACATAACTTACATTTAATCATAAATATTACATTTTGGGTGTAGTTTCTTTACATTTAATCATAAACATTACATTTTGGGTGTGGTTTCTATAAGATTGCAACATTAAACAATCCAATTAAGGTGCACCTCCAAATTTTTTCACAAGGATTCGAGCAAAGTTCCAAGAAGAGAGATACTTATTCGAGATACTTTTGTTGAAGTGAAGAGAACCTTTATGGGCAGTAGGTAGAGGATCATCTCAATACATCGTCGAGGAGAAGGTAGAGAGAGAGAGCCCATCATGCAAAAAGGGCAGTCTCCCAGATCATTTCCTCTCAAAAAGTGCTAGATAACCAAAGATGAGAATGTGGCAGTAAAAGGAACACCAGGCAAAATAAATGAGAGAAGCCACCACCTTTCTAGATCGTTAATGAGAATAACAAACTTAAACCCCAACCCATGAGGAAACAAAACCCCTCAAGGAGCAAACAACCCAATCCAACCCATGCCGCATTGTTAGTTCATGGATTGCTTACAAGGTGAAAAGCCAACTTGGAAGTTAATAGTAGCGAGAGAGAAGCTATCTAGGATTTCCTTAAGGCTCCTTGAGGGGAGAGTTGAAGCCAAATAATTTTAATAGTGGACCACACCAGGCCCCTAGCTTGGCCCTAGTCCCCATAGGGCCTGCTCAAGCCCAAGTCCAGCCTGGGCCCAGATCTGTTCAAACTTGAGTTCAACCTCAAAAGCTGTAGTAGGTACAGATTCTTATTCGTATGATACTCTGATGCAAGCTATATTTCCTGAACCTCAAAAGCTTTAGAAGGTTCTCATGATACTTTGATGGAGGCTATATTTTCGCATATGAACTTTGTCTCTCTCTCTCTCTCTCTCTCCCTCTCCCCCCCCCCCCCTCTCTCTCTCTCTCTCCCCCCCCCCCCCTCTCTCTCTCTCTCTCTCTCCCCCCCCCCCCCCTCTCTCTCTCTCTCTCTCTCTCCCCCCCCCCCCCTCTCTGTCTCTCTCTGTGACCAAGTTTGTGTCTGGTGTGCGTATGGACGAGAGAGAGGATGGGACTACAATAACTCACAAAATGGCCTTACAATCGACGAATCACAGAGGAAAACACAAAAATTATGAAAAGCCCATAACAAAATCATGCCTTAAGATTGACTACTTTGGAACCAAAATGCAGACAAGGTATCCTGAAGGTATACCAATTTCACACGATCACGGCCGATTTTCGAGTTCTTCTGTGAACCCAACTCTACAATAGCCCTCTAACAGTAAACATGCATTGCACCCAACCACCTCAGCTTGCAACATAGCAAGCACATGTATACGCATGCTACTATAACAACTGGCAAGGGCCCTCCATTGGTGCAAAAGCATACCTTCCCTCTACAGAACTTGATAGGACCACAAAATCAAGCGAGAGAATGCAAATCCAAAAAACCCAACAGCAACTGGAGTGTTGTCTTGTGCAATGTCCAGCTTTAAACTGCAATTGAATCCAGAGATGTAATTTAGAATATGCAGGTAGCACAAGAAACTAATGTGCCGTGTGCCTTCTATATAACATAACAATTCAAATTTCTGATAACAAGTGCTAATGCAGGGAATAATCAATCACATAATATCATCAATCGTGAAGAAGTAAAACTGTAAGGGAATTATTTTAGTAACAAATAAGCTGATTCATGAGGTGAACTAAACCCACCCAGTGTGTAATGTTTACTAAGTCATCAGGGTACTTTATTTTTTATCATCATAATCATTACCGGAGCCTTATCCCAACTATTTGGGATCGGCTAAACAAATCTTGTTCCGCCATTTTACTCTATCAGTGCCTTCAATCAAACCATAAGTCACCATATCTCTTCTCACTACTTCCATCCATGTCATTTTGAGCCTTCCCCTTCCCTTTGAGCCTTCCACTTGAACCAAATCGTATCTTCTAACTGGTGTTGTATAAAGCCTACACTGCATATAACTAGCCCACCTAAGCCTATTTTCCTTCATCTTATCGCCTATTGGAGTCACCCTTAAGTTCCCTTGTATATATTCATTCTAGATTCTATCCTTTCATGTCTGGCTACTCATCCATCGCAACATCCTCATCTCAGCTACACAACCTATGGATATGTTGCTTCTTGACCGCCCAACATTCAGTTCCATAAAGCATGACTGATCTTATAATCATCTTATAAAACTTCCCCTTCAGTTTCATTGGTATGCGGCGATCACATAAAACTCTCGATGCACATCTCCACTTCGCCCACGCAGCTCTAATTTCATGCGTGGCATCTTCCTCAATCTCTCCATTCTATTGGATTATCAACTCAAAATATTGAAAATAATATCTTTTAGGTATTTCAAAGCACTTTATTCTTGATCAACTATGCAAATATAATTTCGCCCACCCAGCACTAATTTTATGCGTGACATCTTTCTCATTCTCTCCATTCTCCTGGATTAACAACTCAAAATATTGAAAATAATCTCTTTAGGTATTTCAGGGTACTTTATTCTTGATCAACTATGCAAAAATAATTAACTCTAATTTTATGCGTGACATCTTCCTCAATCTCTCCATTCTCTTGGATTATCAACTCAAACTATTGAAAACAATCTCTTTTAGGTATTTCAGAGCACTTTATTCTTGTTCAGCTATGCAAATATAATTAACTATATATTGCAAAGAACATAAAAATCATCGTCAATATTTACTTGAAATACATGACCAAGTTAAAAGGAGCTTTTCCTAAACTCTAAACCCCGTGGCTATGATTCAACCCATGTTCATCAATTTAAAATTGAATTCACAAAGTCCAAAGAGCAAGAAGTGAATTGCACCCATGCAGAAAAAAATAGCGCAAATTATTTGTGCTTCTCATGCAACAAGTATAGTTACATGAGAATACAAAAAGGGGAAAAATAGGGAAACTTATGAATATGAGAATATATGAAATTGGGAAAAAAATAGGGAAACTTATGAATACCCACTGGACCATACTTTTTAGGCATGCGCATCCCCAATGCTTTCTAAACCTCACTACCAACCCCAATATTATTTGTTTTTACATCCACCCCTCAAAGTAAGAAAGTAGTTTTTCAAGACGAAAATGCCCCCATGTTTGAACCCACATTCTTACTTATGCAAATTGCATCCGAGATATTCAAGATTTAAAGTGGTTAAAATATTTTTATTTATTTTTTAAATTTAATTTGCAGGGATGTGGATAGTTCTTATTTACCTTTTATTGGGGTTAACTTTCACATGAAGAGGTCAAAAGGTGATTTATCAATTGTGCTGGGTAGTTAGAAAGTTTCTAATTATTTTTAGGATAAACATGGCTCTTTAAGTCATTAGGATTTTATTTGTTAGATTAGCTTTGGAGTTGAATGAAAGAGAAAATTGATGAGGGCGTGAGTTAAAAGGGTAACTCCTACATTCATGGGAGTCATGAGATTTGGAAGAAATTATGGGTGACCTGAGTTAAAGAGAGGCATTACATTAATGTGGGGGAAGTGAGAGAGAGATTAATGTGGGGGAAGTGAGAGAGAGATATATATGTGGAAAAGAGAGTTATTTTATTTTATTTTTTTACGGTTATATTTGTATTTAAGAGGGGGAGGCTTATTTTATTAGAGTTGGATATTTTTGTAAAGAGTTTTTATAAATTAAGAAAAGAGAGCTGCTTTTTTTTTTTAAATTAAGAAAAGAGAACTTCTTCCCATGGCTTGCTTTACAGCCACCTTATTTTCTCTATAATTGTTGAATTTTGATCGTTTTAAGATCGAAAGAAGGCTAGATTTAATTTCCGGACTCCTTTCACGTCAATTGGTATCGAAGCATGGTTCGAAAATGGCTAGCGACTATGATGGCTGGTCGTGGAGGTCGCAACTATAGGAATGCCAAGTAACACCAAATATACTAGAAAATCGACAACGTAACGGAGATGGTTGAAAATGTGTCACAAAAAAAATTGCAACAGCACACATTGAACAAGATGAGATCTACGGTGTTAGATCCATATTGTGTGAGTTCTTGCAGAGATCGGCATTAATCATAGCGCAAGTCTGAGTGGGAATGGCATGATGTTACGTTTAATGGCATTTACAGATTCGATGCGCGGCGTCATCAACAAGAGCATGAATGCAGAGAAATATTAGGTAACTGACAACCCTAAAGTTGATGTGATTGGCATAAGGGAGTAGGTTGAAATCAATGTAGAGACAAGCAGAGAAATAATTTTTCCACATTCAAATCCACCCCTGGAATAGGATCATCCCAGGCTAGGAGACTGATATCTTCAACTCGAGGAGTTGCCATCCCTACAACAAAACTGCAACCTGGGTATCACATAATTAAACAGAGAGATATGTGATATCTTGATCAAAGAGAATCCTAAATTTGTCACAAGAGAGGTTGATGCGTTGAAAGACACGAAATGTCCTAAATCTAATGAAAAAAAAGTTGTATTTATAGATCAACCTGCTGAAAAATAAAAGACAATTAGGGATATGCCGAACATTGTTATTGAAGAAGGATGGAGAATTCTAAATCTAATCATGAAGAAACTCAGCATTGTATCAATCAGAAGGAAATGTTAACTTTTAACATTATTTTTGTTGAAGATAATGTTGAATTTGTAAGTGACTCACTCCTAATGAGCAAGGACGAGCAGCCCATAACTGTAATGGGATTGGATGAGAAAATAGAGATGGTCGTTTCTAATCAAAGAACAGTGTTGATGGTTAGACATGAACCATCTTTGCTGTCATTGAGTAAGGAGATTCCGCCCAAGCCTTCCAAAGAGTAGGGTATGGCTCTACTCTCTATGCAACAAGCTATAATGAAAGTGATGTTGAAGACAGTGCTAGTAAGGATATTGTTTCTCTCAATATCTTTTCTACGTCAGGAAGGCCATGGGAGATGCACACCAAGGAACTAACGGTGCTTTCAGCTTGGTCTATTGACAATATCTTCGACATACCTAATGTCCACCTTGAAGTTGATAGTGATGTCCTCAATGGTGAAAGAAAGGCTAACTCATTGCTTTGTTATGAATGGAAGATTCCGATCTCAAGTCATGTATTGCGTGCCGAAGGAAACTATGGGTTGACTTAACTTAGTTCATTTCAAAATTCATAAGTCCTAATTCATTTCAAAATTCATGGCCAAATTTTCTCGCATTGGGTTACAATGTTTGAAGGAGATAGAGGCCCATGGTTTTCGTTTTTCATATTCTACTCTTATTGGTGTTTACATATTTGATTGTCGCAACAGATACATGGAGAGTATCACTATGGACAGTATAAGAGCCATTATGCAACTCCATACTAAAGTTTTGAAATGTGGATTCCTTAGTGGCCCTTGCATTGGCAATGTACTTTATCACCCCATGGCAAAGTTGGTAAGCTCCTTGCTACAAACTTGATGCTTGATTTCATGAATTATAGTGGAAAATATTTTTGTGAGGATGTTTTGAGTGGAATTCTCAAAGGAGGTATGTTTGGAAGTCATGTAACGATCTTTCATCTTATGATATGTCATGGTTTTAGATCAAGTAGTTTTGCTTTTCCTAATGTTATCAGCATGTGCGCATGCTTGAACTCAAGAAATTCAGTGTTGGGTGCTCATGTTTATGGGCTGAATATTAAGTTGGGTTCAAACACATATATTTTATTGGGGCATACATGGTCTTCTTTGGAAATTTCACTCAACAAAAGTGGCAACAATTGGATTAATCTAATAGAAGGGGTCTCACAACAATGGCTTGACCTTCGACCACAGTAGCTTGACTTCTCACTATTGGCTTATGCCTTTGATGGCAGAAAAGGAGTTGCCTTAAGTTTCGTCCAAGAGCTTATACCTTCAAGCATGAGACTGTACGAGCTTCTTGTTCCATGTTTGAATCTTGTTGTGCCTTTTACTAAGCTCATTGCAGCTTATAGTTATGTGAGAGCCAAAGATGCTGGTACTTGTGAAATGGCTTATACAGCTAGGGTCTTTTTCATTGGAATTTACCATTGGAAGTTGCTAATGTTTTGTGTGATGTCTGAACCACTTCCTTTCTTACTCACATCCACAGTAAGCAATTCAATAAGCCTCCATAATGATTTCAAAGCATCCACTGAGTTCTTGAGCCTAGGTATAAAAGTAATGATGGCATTGCCCCCAAATTCAAGGCTTTTCAGCCATGCATGTCATTCAATAAGCTCGTCAATATTTGCATTAGTGCATAAGCAATCATGGCATCCATTGAAACTGTCAGTGTCTCAAAAAGCAGACCACCCAGCGCCTGAGTGGCCACCTAGGCAGATCTAGGGGACCTGGACACATTGCCGAGGCCTAGGCACCCAAAAAAAGCGGAGGTTCCTAGGCGGCCGCCCAGGTCCAGCACCCCGCCTAAAGGTGGAAAAAGCTTTCGGTGGGGGCTATTTTTGTCCATTTGTTTTATACTATGGGGCCAAAAATTGGGGGTTTAGGTTCATTTGAAACCTAAAACTCATTAGAGCCTATTTTAGAGAGAGAAAACCCACAAAACACTAGTTTTTGGTGATTTATTTAGGATCGAAAGGTTTCTCAAAGTTATGAGAAATTGATCAAAACATCACCCATTGATATTAGATTTAATTTTTTATATTTTATAAATCTATTGGGGGTTTTTTTAGAAGATTTTGATTCCTTAGAAGCATCTATAAGGTGGAAGTTTGGAGATTGAGCAATCAAAGAAAGTGATTTTTTTTATTGCTTGTGTAAGTTGTTTCTTCTTCACGATCTAATAGGAGTGGTGAGCCTTCAAGTATTACTTTCATTTTTGTTTTCTTCCTCTTGGTTGTGTATTGTGGTCTTGTGGATATTGGATTTGTAGTTCCACTGGTTTGGTATTTTGTAACTTTGGTTTGGTAATTTGGTTGGTAAATTTTAAGTTTTAATTGGATATGGACCGACTTATGGTTATACTTATGGAGTGTGTGCTAATGTGTAGTATACTTTGAATTCTAATATGCCCTAAATACCTAATTCTTATATTTTATAAAATATATAACTGTAGAATCTTTTTTGGATTCAACTGGGCCACCCAAGCTTTGGGTGCCCGCCTAGGCGCTTGGCGGCCTGGACCCCCCAAGCCGCCTAGGACCTGCCTAGCGCTTTTTTAAACTATGGAAACTGTCATATTCAAATACTTCCATCGCATAGATGGGACCTATTGGGGAGCAGTGACCGACACATTATATGCTAAAGTCATGGAGTCAGTAACTACTTGTTTATTTCTGAGGCAAATCTTTCAAGACACATGGGAGATAGCTTCTTCAATATTAATCAAGCTTCGTTGGTGGGAAACAACGCTTCTTCTTCTACAAGGAGGGTCGATTTTGATCCCTCAATTAGCAATTTGTTTTGCACCATACATGCCGAATGGGTGACCATCAGAGGTGCATCCTGGATGTTCAGCCCCATTCCTTGCAAAGAACAATTGCATGGAGATGTAGGGCTTCACCATCAGCTAAGGAGGGTGAAGATGCAACAGCAAAAACTCTAGACAAGTTTTTTGTACAACCTGGGGGGATACTGCAAATTGCATCTGAGATATTCAAGAATTAAGGTGGTTAAAATATTTTTGTTTCTTTTTGAAATTTAATTTCCAGGGATGTGGGGGGCTAACTTTTAGGAATTACACATGGCAGGGTCAAAAGGAGCTTTATTAATTGTGTTGGGTCTAATTATTTTTACCATAAACATGGCTCTTTAGTTGGTTGGGATTTTATTTGTTAGACTAGCTTTGGAGTTGTATGAGAGAGAAAATAGATGAGGGCGTAAGTTAGAAGGGTAACTCTTACATTCATGGGAATTATGAAATTTGGACGAAATTATCAATGATGTGAGTTAGAGAGAGACATTCCATTAATGTGGGGGGAGTGAGAGAGATTAATGTGGGGAGAGAGAGAGAGAGAGAGAGAGAGAGACGTAGAGAAAAATAGAGCTATTTCTTTTCTTTCTTTTTTTTTTGGGGGGGGGGGGCTTATGTTATTAGCATTGGATAATTTTTAAGAGAGTTTTTATAAATGAAAAAAAAATAGCTTCACTTCCCATGGCTTGATTTATAGCCACCTTATGTTCTGATTTGTTATTCTTTTAAAATCACAAGAAGGCTAGATTTAATTTCTGGGCTCCTTTCGCATCACTTTCTCATCCCTTCATTCTCAGGGCTTTCAAATTCTTAGAGCGTCTCTCTAAAAACTTAAAATTTAAGATAACTTGAATTTCAGATAGTTTCTCCCTTTAAAAATTTTGAGATAGTTTCTCTCTCTAGAACTTGAAATTTGAGATAGTTTCTCTCTAAAAATTTAAAATTTGGGATAATTTCTCAATCTAAAATTTTAAATTTCAAGTGAAAGGCTCTAAAAAAGCGAGGGAAAGGCCAAAAGGGACATGGATAAAAGCAGTAAAAAATGATATGGCGACTTTTGGTCTTGCTAAGGGTATGGCCCTTGATAGAGAAAAATGGAGGAACAGTATTCATGTATCCAGCCCCAAATAATTAAGATAAGGCTTGGATGGTGATGATGTTAATGATAGAGAGAACTGTTTTAAATGCCCAAGGGATTCTTTCATTCTAAAAAGACTACTTTCTTAATTTTTTCTTCCTCTTTTTTTTTATTTTATTTTGAAGCGGGGAGGGGAGATGAAAAAAATAGTATTGGGGTTAGTAATGTCGCTTAAAAAGCATTGGGGGCAAGCATGCCTAGAAAGTATGGTCCAAGGGGACAGCTATAATTTTACCAAAAAAAAACACAACACGTGTTCATTAGTAAGCAGCCTTTCAAGCCTTGGAATATCTTAACAGTGTTTTAAAATGCGGCCACATCACCTTATATGCGGTCGCATCAGGTGCTATGTGTTGGGCAGTGCATCGAAAATTCCTGCATATGACGTTTGGAGGGATGCACCCACATATGCGCCGCATCAGAGCCGCTTCCCGCATCTCACCGCATGAGGCCGCATAATCTTCCGCCATGTTTTTTCTAAACTATACCCATTGGATAGGGGTAATAAGGTCATTTTCACCTTGGAAAATGGGGGAAAAGGATTGGGGGTGTATTAAACCCCCCAAACAACATTTTTCAGCCACATCTGTGGCTTTTATTGGGTCGATTGAATCAAAAGACAAAATTAGGCGGAAATGATTGTATTGCAACTTCTTGAGCTTGATTTTAAAACTCTTTAATCTTCATGAACTTTTAGTTTGTAGTAGTTTGTAACTTTAAAGTTTGTGGTTGCAGATTTATGCTTATGGTTGTTGATTGTTGAATGTTTTATGAAGCCAGTTTCTAGTTCTATCAAGGGATAATGGATACAGAATCTCTAATAAATAATACTTTTGGAGTTAATGAATAAACTAAATACCTACTATCACATATATCACCTCCATTTTTTTCTATGCATTAACCTATGTTTTTAGTTTTTTTAGATTTTTTTTACATTTATTGACTGCATCGCCGCGATGCACCCACATCCAGACCCCATCGAGCCACATCAGGACCCCGACCGCTTTCGGCCGCATCCCGCATTTTAAAACACTGTATCTTAATCATCCAACAATCACCATTCAACAGCACGCATTGGACAGATTACTAGTAGCTAACGGACCAATTGGTGAAGACCTATAAGGAACCAAGCTTATCTATGGAGAAGAGAGATTAACGAAGTGACTATTTGTCTATTCTGTAACTATATTTCAGAAAATCTATAAGATACATATATTAAAAAGCGAAGTACAACTCTTTCTTCTCTCAGTTTCTATTTCTGGTTTCACCTATTCCAATGAATAAATCCCATAATTTGGTAAAAAATGTCCAAATGGGTTCCTAAAATATCTTTTCTTTAATTGCAGGAGTGTTATCAATAACCAAGTATCATGATCAGAAGCAAATGGGTATAGGAGAGAATCATGCTACAAATAAAATACAACTCTATAAGATACATATGAGACCAATGCATCAATTCAGGCAAAGATAATGACGATCAAAGGGAGCATTAACAAAAAGGCAAAAAAAACAAAAAAGAAAAAAAAAGAGGGACTCACTTACTCAGACTATGGCGCATTTGTATGTATCACATAACTCTTTTAGTGCAACCTGATTTGATTGATCCAAAGACCTCTGTATAATTGCAGGATATTTCCCAGGGTAAAGAGATGAAAGCCTTGCAAGTGAAGTCACTAAATATTCTTTCACGTCCTTTATATCTTTCACAGGGTCCTCCTCTTTCTTCCCAGCATTGTACAATTGAGCAAATGTCGATGTATAACCCACCGTCTCTTCAATATTGGGCACTTCGACATCGTCGGTCACCCTATCTTGCTCGGGCCGAGCAAGAAGCGTCACAATGCTATCAAGCATCTTCCCCCATGTCTCGGCAGCCGAGTCATGCAACAGGACTGGGGACTCACAAAGAAGCCTTGTCGATGCAACCGATGTCAACTTCATTTCAAGTGTTCCAGTGATCAATTTCAAATTGGGTATCCCAAACTGCTCTAGAATTACCCCAAAGAGGTTGGGTTGCACCAAATTTATCGAACTCACCAGTGCCTCATGCCCATGCTTCACCAAGAACAGAGACATGAAGATAACCAGCGATTTCAGGAACTTCACAGTCTTATGTTTCTGCAGCCTTGTAAACAGTGCAGTCCAAATGGGAACCAAGTAAGGAGATATAACTTCATAACTGAGATTTTCGACCACAGTGTTGAGAACGTAGAAACCAAGCTCATCTGTGCTCGATGCTGAGACCAACCTTTCGAAAATCCCAAGCACCTGTGTAAGCCTTCCCTCTCGGTTAAGCTCTTGCGGGGCCTTCTGCAAATATGCTTGCAACAACCTCACAAGTGCAGGAACATTGCCCGACCTTCTCCAAGACTCGGGAGAGAGAATTATCTCAAAAATTGGCATATAATTACCAGAAAGCGGGGGCCTATTCAATTCTATAAGCTGAGCCAAAATCTGAAACACATAAGGTAAGAATTCCATGACATCTTCCACCATTATAGCCTGCAAGATTGGGAAGAGTCCAGCTTCAAAGACTGGGATCATATTTGGGTCCCTTTCACAACCTTTCCGGACCAAGGCCGCAACCGATTCAAACAAGTAATGGTTGAAGGTTGGGTTCTTTGGGTTCTTACAAACCTCAGAGAGAACCGATGCCAATCCATTTATACAAGCAGCAGCAATCTCCTGGGTAATATCAGCCACACCAAAAACCCTCATCACACACTTCATCACATAAGAATTCTCTTGTGAATCAAGAAGCTTGAGAGCATTAAACAGGTTGGTCATCAGCATAGGCACAAAAGGGTTAATATCCACGGATAAATATCGAGCGTGACCTTCATCCTTAACAAGCAAAAGCTTCTCAATGCAAATAGCTGCATAAGAATGCACAACATTTGACTCTGATCCAAGTAATTGGATCAAGTTGGGCATCAGAGTTAGCGCAACTGGCTTTGTTATCTGAGGAATAAATGTGGTAAAGAACTTTAAAGCATCAGCCTTCAAAATGGGCTGATCATTCAAATCTTGGCTCTGCAGCTCAGGAACAATAAAAGAACTGAAGAAACTAGGAACATCGACCAAATCACTGCTTACCCATTTCCCCAGACCCTGCTTAACCGAAAGGGAAGTCACCAAATATATAGCACAATCCTTGTCTTTCCAATTCTGCTTTGGATTAACAGCATAATTTGCCATCAAGTTCTGTATAATAATTGACATCATGGACATAACTTGCTCTCTGTAATTTGTTCCAAGCCCTTTAACTAACTCACAAGCAATCCTCCTCCTCGTATCAAAATCACTCCCCTCAATATCTCTCCTAATGTACTCAACGTAATTCATCTCAAAAAGCTCCTCATCGTCGTCTCTTATTCGAACGTTAGGGATCACAATACTCTGACAAATTTGCTGCAAAGTTTCAGTGCTTGAGAAAAGAACATGGTGCACGCTCTTGGTAACTGTGGTTAAGAACTTAATAGCAGTTACAGCAAGCCTATCCCTCGAGGATGAGGGCGAAACAGTCATTAGCAAGCTCCAAACAGCGGAAGCAAAATCCTTCAAATAACCCTGAAACTCCTCTTCATTCTTTTCCATGTAAAGGCTTATATTCTCACAAATTGCAGCCCTTAAAGCATCAACAAGCCCTTCTTTGTTCTTCTCAGTTTCTTCAAGAGCTGGATAAGAAGTTGTCAAATAATTCCTGAAGTCCCCCATCCACTCCACCATGTGATCTTCAAAGAATTCAGGCAGTTCCTGGAAATTTAACGAGTAGAAAATACGACAACACAGTCTTTGGCACTCGAACAAGGGGCAAAGGACATCGGCAGAATTAGGGTTTCCTGCTATGAGCTGCCCAGTCTTAAGGAAAATCTCCAGAAGGGGAGCAGCAAAACCATCCAAGCAATACTTTAAATCCAGGAGCAAATCGTTGGTTTTGTACTGAAACCTAAACTTCTTAAAAATCGAATTCGACGTTCGGAGAATTCCATTGATAACAGAATAATCAGTAGCCTGGCGTAGAGTAGAGACAAGCTCAGGGAGTAGGGTTTGCCATGATTTGGGGAAATCATGCTCACTGATAATGGCTAGGGCTTCAGATAACTGGCTCTGGATCAAGGGTGGTGAATTGAGCATGAGAGAGACAATCAGAGTTTTGATCTGGTTTCTCTCCAGTTCAGTGATAGGAGAAGCTAGTGTTTCAGGTTCACGAGAAGCCCATCGGAGGCGAACATGATTCTTGAAGTTCACAGAAGCAGCGTGTTTGACTTCAGGTGGAACAGTAGGCTCAGCAATGAGTCTAAGAACTGCAATACCATACCCAGGCTGCTCTGAAGCTTGTTGGAGAAAAGATTCAGCCTGGCGTCGAGGTTGACGTTGTGGAGACAGGGTCTGGATAAAGCATTGGGATAGGGTTTCTAAGGTTTCCGGTGTGTAATCCATAGAAGAAGAACGATACAGCACCTATATGCAAAAATACTAACTTCCGTGATGAATGTATGTGATTTTGTAAAACCTCTGATGGAGTTTCTAGGGTTTATTGACTGCAAATGGTGTGAAATCGTGTAAAATATCTAAAAGTAAAAATCTCACAAGGTAGAAGGAGAACCTGGTCTTCAATCGCAAAAACAACGTGATTTTCTGAAACGGAGATGATACTCCTGCTTCTTCGTAAGGCGCTAGAGAGAGAGAGAGAGAAGGGCAACGCCGGTACCTGGAGAGAGAGAGTAGAGGCGAAGGCCTTGAAATGGCTTTACAGCAGTGAAAGACGAGCGGGAGTCTTTATTTTTTCATTGAAAAACCCTAATTGCTTTTTCAGTTTCGATTGTCTTCAAAATGACAACGGACCCCCGGATTTCAAAAGCGAGCATAACAAACGACTAAAAACCCCCTCTTAATCATCAAAAATACTTTTATTAAAAAAGAAAGTGACGTATAACACGTAGTACATAAATGTTTAAAATTATTTAATACAATGATAAATTATTTTATAATATAAGCAT
Organism: Amborella trichopoda; assembly: GCF_054954075.1. Classification (NCBI taxonomy): domain Eukaryota; kingdom Viridiplantae; phylum Streptophyta; class Magnoliopsida; order Amborellales; family Amborellaceae; genus Amborella; species Amborella trichopoda. The sequence continues at coordinate 4,599,606 of NC_142338.1, forward strand.
AACATAATCATTTATCAAACGGTCTGTAAGAGATAAAAATTTTAATACTTTACCTGTGTATTTTGATTTTATTTTATATACATATGAAAAGACTCATGGCCTTGAAGTGTAAAAAGTGAAAGAATTTTATGCAATGATACCATTTAACTTGATATATGAAGCTCTTATAATCTTCAAATATGAAATTTGAAAGCTTGGGTGTGCCATAAGTTCAAGAATGTTTTTTGAAGTGTGAGCTTGGTCAATGGAATAAATACAGCAATCCAATTTCATATCCAATGATCAAGATTAATTGTGACCAACGTATATTAAGGGTAAATAATTTTTTTATGTACATCCCAAAAGTTAAATACTTCGTCTCTACGGCGCTTCGATAGATTTTCATCTATCAAAAAATGGTTACTTTGGAGAACCATTTTATTTAGGGGAAAAGTTTATATAGAGCCTAGGCTCTAAACAATCAAAGTAGAGCCTACTTCAAAACATTCACTACAAGAGGTTATTTTGATGCCCGAATATCATCAAATTGATCATCTCGACATCAAGATGCATGGACATGAGAAAAAAATGAATTTCAAGTTTTGAAAATAGTGGATCTTGTGACGTAATTTTTCGATCGTTAATTTTTTAGATTTTCAATTTTTCGTAGATCTGATCGATCTACACTATTTTTGAAGCTTTAAATTTTATAACTAAAGATAAAAATATAATTTAAGACAATCACAAAACTTTCCTACATTGAAACCATATTTCTCAACATTTTTTAGAGGTGGGCTCAAATTTGATTTTTTAGAGCCTCGGCTCCATACAAACTGCACCCTTTATTTAGTTACATCCCTAGTTGTTTCCTTGTGGTATGATTTACATATACCATGAAAAGTCCCATCTTTAAAATGGATGCAAGGGACCTAGCCAAAATATTAAATATATTGTGTCAAAAAGATCGTAAAAGATATTTTATATTCATAACCATCATGATCTAGATAATGGATCCCCATCCAAATTCCATCTTTGAGATGGATTAGAGGGAGGAAACACAAGAATAGATGAGTCTAAATCATAAAGCCGACACTTAAATGTTTTACTAGGTTTGGAACTCTCAATAAATTAGGGCGTTGCTGCTCAAGCTAAATAAATACCTTATTCTCATTACAAACACATATACATATTTTTTCATTAAAAAATTTTGTTTCAGGTTCCTCATGAATATTATTTACGTTTAGAATCCAGAATAGAGTGAGAGAGTGGGAGAGAGAGATGGATGTAACACTCATTATTAGTGAGAGAGTGGGAGAGAGAGATGGATGTAACACTCATTATTTTGAGACGGTCCAGTGAATTAAGTATTATATATAATGAGATCATTCACATTTCGTATAAAGAGGTCACAATTACTTATAACCATCCCATGTAAAAGTTCAAAAAAATTATTTGGATATTTGAGCTTTATCAACGAAATAAATGCAGTTACCCAATTTCACATCCAAAGGTCTAAATTAATTTACAACCATCCGATGTAAAATCTAATAGCTTGGATGTATCACAAGGAAAATTTCTTTGGAAATTTGAACTTTATTAGCAGAATAAATGCAACCACTCAATTTCGTATCAAATAGTCAAAGATTAATAATGACCACCTTGTAGCCAATTTTAAATGAAGTTGATTGTATAAATTTTATGATTATATAATGAAATTTAGATGGTGATGAACCATGAGCAAAATACTTGTTGGACTTCACTCATGAGCGATTGTAAGTGTTTTCCTTAATAATAATAATCATACTTTATAATTGTAGCACTTATTTCAATAGAATGCATATGTTTTTAAAAAATATTATCTTGTAAATTACAATTCTTATTATAGTTGTTAAACTAGAATGTATAAAACTTCAAATTTTAATAATTATCTTTATACTTGCAATTATTAAAAGGTATTGTAATTTCTTAAACAAAATAATGCCGTGAGTTCTCATCTTTATATTTATTACATTAGAATATATAATTTTTTAAACAATAAAAAAGTAATAATAAATGGCAATTGGTACATTTTATACTAAAATGTATTAAATTAGAACATTAGTAAACACGTTTTAAGAACATTGGGGATTTGTGGGAAGGAAATCAGTTCTCCATGCATTCATGGAGCGATGGCCTAATGGTATACAATCGAATACTAACAACTCTGAATCTCTAAAACTTATACATCAACCAACTCAATGATATGGGGTTTAGCATCCGTAATGAATGCCATCGCCCATTGCGCTTTATGTGCGTATTCATATACTCCATTATTATAATTGATGCTCTATTTCACCAGTGAAATAGATGTGATCAGTCAACACAAACTCATCCAGGAAATGACCTGTCAATATTAGCGTATTTTTGTAAAATAATAAAAATTCACAAATGCATTAACCCAATATCATTTGAAAACCTAAAAATTAACATTCATAACGACTTACAAAAGAAATTTCAAATTTCAAATTTCAAATTGGCCTGACCAGGCCAATCCACAGATCTGGACAGCCGACCCACTGATCTGGATCAATTTTCCAGATAACTGATCTGCCCGGCTGATTTGAGTTTTCAAACATTGATCTCGACATCAATGGCTACTGATCTCTCTCCGGGGAATGCATGCATGTGCACACACATACACACGGAGTATGAAGCATGATTAACAATACATCTTACTTTGAGAAAGGGTAATGACAACAGCCCAATTTCCAGAAGTGGGTAAACAAGAACCACCAATTCCAGCTTTACTACAACTTATTTACCACAGATACTCAAATATATAAGTACAAAAGCCCAACAATTCATGAATGATAGCACCCATGAAGAGAGAAAAGTTTCCTTTCAATAGAAAAAGAAAGGTCAGCTTCTATTCCCTATATAGTGACTAGAAAATAGAGGCCACTGAGACATTATCCCTCCTTGTCTCCCTCAACAAGAGATGGGAAAAAAATGCCACCCACTTTAGCATTTGGCATCTTCACCCACTCCCATTATTCAGAATAATAACTATAATGTAGCCATGTAAAACCTATGTAAATCTTACTTGTTTCCCGTACAAAGCAGTTCCCTTAATAATTATTCAGCCCACAAATACATAGTGTTAAGTAGATCAATTCAACATAAAGAATGAGAGAGAAGCGCAGAACATATCTGATGCCATTAAGGAAGCTCCATACCTCTACAAAATTCCTGTATAAATGAAAAACACAAGACATTGCTCTCGTTAGATTCAGAAAGAAAACTTAAGACATAGAAACCAAGATTCAGAGTCAATGTATACTTTTGCCAGTGGATAATTCTAACCCAAGTAGAACTTAAAACAATTCATTTTTAATCTGTGACTTCATTTCAGAAGTCAGGCCTGAAATTCAACCAAGAATCTGATTGGTACCCATTTACTGAATGAAAACATTTACTTGAGGAAAAGGAAAAAAAAAAAATCACAAGGAACAAGTTTGAGGCAAATTTCTGGTATGAATTCTGAAATTTTCAGACCTTGCCAACATCTAAAGGAAACACATGCTTAACACCACCATGGAAAACCCTAGCCCACTGGATTTATGAACATCCAACAAAATGTTGGAATTGGATGGCGAGAGGGAATAGAGCCCATCAAAACAGAACATTACCATGATGCTTGGCTCCACACTCCCAATCACCGTCCATCATTTCAATGAAGCACCATGATCCCAAATGAATTACGGTTTTCCATAGTGCATAAGCCTCCTGCTTTTATCAGTTAAATGAAGAAAAAGACTCACCGCTTTTTATATATGAACTCTATCCAAATCCTTGCTCCGCATAAACCAAAGCCGAACTCCACAAAATGATCCTAATATCTCACCAATCAACCCAAAATAATCCTCTACTGTACATTCCCTCTCAAGCTGTGGACTTCGATTTCACCTTTGCCTTCTTGGAATCAAGAGAAGATAAACCAGCACCCAAACCCACAGGTGCACCCCCATCTTCACAAACAGAGGAAGAGGAGCCACTATTATCCTTCTCCCCAACATTCGAGGCCTGACCATTTTTATCCACTTGGGTTTCATCAGATTCATCATTAGGAGAACTTGCCTCTGGATTTGCCCCCAAATTTATAATGTTAAGGAATTGAGTTAAAGGTGGAGTGGCCTGAACAGGTACACCATGGGGCCTGACCAGGAGGCCTCGTGCTGCTGCCTTCTTCCTTACTTCGGCAGCTGCACGAGCAGCTCGTTCATCAATACCTCTCCCTCGGGGGAGGGTGGTCTCGCCCATTAGGGCAGTTGCATTGATGGACTTGTTGATGCCATCACGTGTGTTATTAGATCCGACTGATGCAGCAGCTTGGAAGGCCTGGATCAAATCTGGGTGTGCCTATATGAACAGAAAAAGACCAGTATATTGGTGACATTTTGGGGATAAAAAGTGTAGTAGTCATATGCATTACAAGAAAGCACGCTATGGACCATCTAATTCAATGGTGATGAACTGGAGAAAAAGGAGCCACAACCCCACATTGTCTTCTTCTGGTGTGTTCCACTCTTTATCCATCATATATTCTCTCAGATGGTCAAGACACATCAATGAGGCTGTGAGAATTCAATGGATTCACAGTCCATTGGACTATCTTAGTTAAAAAATAAATTGGGCCATTTACCAGGCTAATTTGGGTCATGTGCCCTACAAATTACACTACATGTATACCAAGCACAATGAAGACTTAATATGGAACACTGACCTTTAATATATCGAATGCTTTTTGAGCTGATGCCGCATTTACTGCTCGTCCTTTCTGCTTCTGTGCATTCACCTTACAGAAAAGAATCCATAACTTGGTCAGATATGGAACATTTCTATGCATGTCTGTATGATATCCAGAATGCGTTCAATGCATATACCTGCAGATCTCGCATTTTAAAAGTTTTTATCCAATTTTCTGAGTCGCGTGTTCTTGAATCCTCTTCACCGAGTTGCTTTACAAGAATATCATAGGTTTTCCTTTCGTGCTGTCATACACAAAGAATAGAGAAATAATCACATAGGTTCACAAATACAGCTTAAATTACTGATATAATAGTTAATATCTGGATGTTTGCCATTAACCAAATTAGGCCTCTGAATAGAGATCATATGTGATCGAAATTCAATGTACTGTAGCTTTAAACAATGTTTCAAGTATAAATGCTTGCCTGGAGAGAGAGCTTGTAAGCCCCCATGCAGTTAAATGCAATGGCAAGAGCATGATAACAGACAGCAGTTTGGATATGGTCCTGACCAAGGAGCCGTTCATTCTTCTTCAAGGCCTCCTGCAAATACCTTAAGGCGATATTCATCTTCCCCATATCCTGATACATCATTGCTACATTAATGAAAGTTGCAGCAACATCTGGATGGTCTGGCCCCGAAGATAGACTAAGTAAGAGCAATGTTCGGGCCATGTGCCTCAGAGCTAGTTCGGTTTGGTTAAGACCATGGTAGAACAAAGCCATATTGCCATAGCTGCAATAAATAATTCAAAACAAATTAAGCCCAAAGTTAAAAAAACATAGAGACAAAAGAATTCTAGAAGAAGTTCATGCCTGTGAGCAGTATCAGGGTGATCAAGACCAAGGCAACGTTCATTTATGATAAGCTCTTTATGCTGCTGCATTATAGCTCCTGCCATGTCACCAGCATGATAGAGGACCATTGCAAGATAGCTGCATGTTGGGGAAAACAGCCACCATGCAAATATCTAATCACTAGTCAAACTTTGAGTCTGGTTCAGGAAATAATTAATGTGAGGACATGAAGCAACAGCAATTACATCAAAAATCAAAACAAAGCAATTAGCCGATATCAATGTTCAAGAAGGCGGATTCGGCTGCCTAGCTGGGTACCTAGCTACCTGGATGGCCTGTAAAAAGGGGGGGGGGGTTGGGGGGCGCCGACAGGGGGGGCAGGGGCAAGGAAAGTGGGGGCCCCTGGGCCCTTAAGGATGATATTTGGGGGGTTCTATTGGTTATTGGACCCCCATGATTGTGTGCATAGAACATCTACTTTGTTTTTTAAAGAATATTGTTTCATAGTTTTTTGTGTGTGCTATTTTATCTCGCTGCTCAGACTTAAACATATGTGGCTTTGAACTGTAAAGTTGAACGACTAAAACATTAAATGAGTGAAAAATTGCCCAAGATTCATCCATTATATCAATTTTCCATTACAAGTCACATTAATGAAAGAAGAAAAATGATCCACATAAACAATAACAAAATTGAAAAGAACAAATCAATAGCCAGCATTCATAAATATCACAAAACCTAAACCAAGAAATGAAATACACTGCCCTCTTAAAACCAATCAAACTCAGCTCGAATCAGTGACCTTTGGTTGCCAAAAGACCCCTCTTGCAACCACTTCAAGTCTGAGAAAGCATCTGACTGAATACTTCTCGATTTTACAAGAAATCAAAAGTTCGAATTTTCTTTTTTGTATCTTCAAAAACTTTTGTTTTTTGAGATGCTTTTTAAGCTCCACATCAACACAAATAAGTTTTGGGGGGCTAAAATGCCCCCTCAAAACCCTTCCACCCCCCTTTTGTGGTGGGTGGGGGGGGGGTGACATTTTTTGCCCATCAGTGGAGGACCTCTTTCCACCCTTGGCCAAGGTGTATCCTCAGGCCACCTAGGCAAGCACCAAGAGACATAACCGAATCGGGGCCTACCAAGGCACTATTCATTGCAGTTGGTTGGTCTGCCGGACCCCCTAGGCAGCCAAGTAGATGAAGTTTTCATCACTGGCCTATATTAGATCTTTTCAAGAATCTATTTTTTAGAGTTATTCTTTCTCATTGTCATAAAATGCAGCTGCATAATGCATCAAAAGTTCTTGGTGTTGTTTGGTAACTTTTTCATTTTCTAATACTTCTTTTTTTTGGGGGGGGTTGGGGGGGGAGAATGTCTTCATCACCTTCAAGGAAAAAGAGTCCGGCACGAAAACACAAAAACCCTAAGGCTTGAAATTGAGTGATTTGTACACTGTGGAAATACTTATCTCAGGGGTATTTTATGGCAAAAGGAACACCTAGCCCGTATTACCAGGAATGCTAAAGCATGCCCACAAGCAAAGGATGAAATTGAATAAGAGATTGGGGCATACATGGATACAAGAGAAAAAGAAAAAGAAAAGAAGAAAATGAGACAAAAAGAATTGATAGAAGAAATTTAAATATTTGATAACCCGTCTGATTTAAAGTTGAGAGTTGATTATCTTTTTCTTTTATATTCCATAAATTTTCGCCTTTGTCTCTTTGGATTTTAATGTTCTCAATTTGGGATATCTTATATGAGATGGAATGGATTGCGTTGTTTTACAGGTTAATTGTGTCAGATATTTAAACTATTAAGATTAGAAATTAGAACAACAAAGTCTATAACTCTTTAGTAGGCTATCAAAGGACTCAAAGTCTCAGACAACTAATATGGATATTAAAAAAATTAAAATGCCTAATATAACATAAATAACATTTATTTTTTTTATACATTATTATTTTTTTGTATTTTTAATCTTTTTTATAACTTATTGACCGCATTAGAGGTTATGCGCCCACATCGGACTGCATTGAGTCAAATCGGTTCCTCAACTGTATCTGGTCTGCATGCCACATTTTAAAATACTGTTCTTTTGTGCTTCATTGTAATTAGCCATTGCAAAAGATAAAATGGCAATTTGATGTTATTGTTGTCACAAAATAATATATCATCCAAGATATCATGCATACTGGCTCCAACAGACATATCAACAGATGACTACAAGCATCGATCTATATAAGCATCGATCTATATAAAAGTGATCCTCTTGGAGATCATTTGAACACAACAAAGAAAACTTGAACTCCAAGTCTTCAGCTGAAGTTATCTGGTTATACCCCAAGAGATCTCAATACGCAAAGGGCTTCCAGAATGATAAGAGCATTCATGAATAAATCGAGCACTTCATCCACTAAAAAGTGTGGGATTTATGTGAAGATCACAAGGTCCAACTTCCAACAATGCTTGTCTAGGCCCATTCGAAAGTTAAAACTACAATGTATTTCCTTTGGTTTAAGAAACTTAGAAATGCAGATTATGACACCACATAGCATGCATGCCTGAGCATAAAATGGATCGGCTAGAAAGAAGTGATCACTAAGTAAAATTACATATTTACATCCCAAGCATGATTGATTACCGGCAGCAGTTGGCAACTTCTCGATGCATGGGACCAGTTACCTGCATTGCAAATGTCCATGTCAAAAATTCTCAAATACATTTGAAAAAATTCCAAGATAAGGACAGAATAGAGGGAAATGAACCCACTTGTTGAAGTATAGAAAATGCTTCAGTGAACGATGAATAGGCTTCATTCAACATCCCCTGTGCCATTAGACCACCAATTATCATACAATGTCCACGGACACCCCTGAGACCTTCACAAATAAGAAGTAAGATGCACCAAGTTTGTATACCTCAGCCAAGCGAACCTTCCCTGTCTCCACAAGATCCCTAGCTTCAGAGCAAACTGGGACTGAATGTTTCACAACTGGTTGAAGATTTAGGATATCTGAATTATGGAAGGGAACAGCCGCATCAAGATCATACTTGCGAGCTGCAATCGCTACACCAACCTGTCAATAAACAACTGAATGCTCAAAACAGATCGTGTAGTTCCCCTGCAACTAAAACTTTTTATCTTTTTTTGATGATCAATATTTTGTTCATGCAACCAATACTTCGAACAAGAGACGGTCCTAAGAACTGAAACTCGTTGACACGATAGTGTATGGGAGTTTGTCCTAAAAAGTTCAAAAATGATCCCAGCAGAAAGAAAAATTACATTCCAGAGATATGCTCATCTAAAACTCTAACCCAGCTAGGGGACTAAGAACCGATCATTAGTGATCTAATAACTCATACCAGTACCAACAGCACTGACTGGTTCCTCTCCGATAACAAGAGATCCAGCAAAATAGGTTTTTTAACTAGAAGTACTTGGAAGTTTCTTGATGGGGTCAGTTTGGTTTGCAAGAAAGGTTTCAACCCCTTATTGGTCTCACTGAAAACGAGCAGTGAAGCAGGTTAGCCAAACACCTCGTTAGTATCTTATTTAAAAGTTACAATTTAGATGCAACGAATTGTTTAACTCAACTACATATGCAGTAAAAAACCTATAAATAAAGGAACCTGTAGACACAGCTAATTAGCATATACTTACAAAATATGAACATAGATGCATCAGTACAAAGGCGTGGCAGCACAGAAAGGGAAATAATTGCTTCATGAGTAACAAAAAATTAACGAGACTTACAAAAATCTAATAAATAAATAAAGAATTGCATATCAAATAAACTGGAATCCATGACAGCCTAGTAATGAGTAACAACAATAAAATGAAGCCACAGTTTTCTGAGAACAATGAAGATCCAATCCTATAATAAGAAATGTTCATTTTAATATTGAACAAAACTGAGCATGGAAAAATAAGGTGGAATTCACTCCATAATTTTGACAGGACGGTGATGGAATTTATTCCATAATTATGAATAAAAAATAAACTTATCGCTAAAATGTGAAGAGAGAAATTACCTTTTGGCACAAATTACGAATAACCGAAACCTTCTTTATACGTAACTTAGTATCCTCGGGCAATGAGAACTACAAGGAAATTCTCCTCTTAGAACATAAGTATAACAGGTAACAATTCAGATAATTTATAATTGATAAGATGTATTGAAATTATATGATTGGCACTACCTGATACTTCATCTTTGCAAATTCCTGGATATTTGACCATAGAAGTTCAGATGTGATTGACATGTATACTGACTGAGTTTTCCTTGATGATGCTCCATGATTGGACTTTTTGTGGCCCTTGGAAGGAGTTCCCACAGGTTGTTGGAATCCTTGATCCTGTGAAATTACAATGTTAAAATCAACTCTCAGACCTAAAGTAAAAGACCAGGAAAGCCAAGAAGATTAGAGTAGAATCTTAGTTAATTGACTATTAATTGGCCAGGCTCATTTGAGTCATATTCCATTTGAAATGGATGTATGTTTGATATTTATCATACAACCCAAACTACTTCAAGGCTAAAAGCCAAGTCCAATGACCAGATATAGATCTTTATTCCAGACACCTTTTCAATGGTGGCGCAATCTAACATATACATAAAGACAAGTCTGAGAAAATGTGCACCCTGAAATGCTAAATGCAATGAACGGCATTTGTAAAATGGGGTAGATTCCCAGATGCAAAGTGCAGTTTGCACTTCCTTTTTGTTATCTTATGAGGTTCTTAGATATACACTATGTATGGTATGGGAAGAGAAGGGGGGGGGTATACAATTCAGCAGCATCTATCGACGATTAACAAAGGAAGGGGTAGCAAGAAGCACAGCAAACATCAAAAAAATCCATCCACGACTGAGACATTACATTGAAAAAGCAACAAGGCAAGGGCCCATGCAGCACCATATCAAGGACACATTTTACCATCTATTGATTATAATACAAATTTATACAGGAAACCATACAAGAGCAAAAAGGATGCACATAATTAGATAAGGAAAAGTCCTTTGTATGTCAGGGGATGCAATTCTACCTTTGTGTCCTCTGACGCATCACACAAGGAAAAGTGGTAGTCCCACATTGAAACAAAATCGATGGCTAAAACGATTTCTTAAGAAAGTGTGTATTTAAAATTTTAAAATTTATTTATTTTACGTAATAATGCTCCCCATGTTAGAGATTAGATATTCCTAAAAATTTAAGTTCAAAATCCATCTCAAACATGTATTATAAAGAGAGAGCGCCTATCTACATATAAGTCTGCCGACTCGTAAAAGCCATGTCCATTAGACAAACGTAGCATTAGCATGAGGAGATGCAGCCCCCACCTCATGCACACCATGAGACCTCCTATCAAAATCCATCTTTTTGATGGATTGAGGACCCAAAACACATTCTAAAATTTAAACCCCTGCAAAAGCATTTCCACCAACAAGAATGGATCTGGAGCTCCTAAAAATGGCTTAAATCTGACTGATCTAGAGGTCCAATGAAATGGACATTCCCGATCACATGTTGGGATCGCATTCAAGATGGAGCATTTATAGATCTCCAATATTTTGTTCAGGATCTTGATCTTGGTGGTCAAGAGCATGGATTTGCAGATTTTTATTCCTCAAATCATCCAAAATATGGAGACATGAGGGAGCGACAAGTTCCCACTCTTTCAGTTGAGGCAGAGGCCTAACCAATTAGTTTTATTTCGATCAAACCATAGAGTATCAAACGAATTTAACAGGCATTCTCAAAGCCCATCCTTTTTTTTTTGTATGAATATGGCTCCTTCTAGAATAGTGATGCACCACCTAGGACTGAAACTATTAAGTAATGTACCACCTAAGATTGTAAAATGATACAACATAATAAGATGAGGTAAAAAATAATTTTTCTGGTCTCTTGCTTATGCATTTTCAATATTGCATGCAGTGAATATAATGGAGCACCACCAATGCTAGTAAAATGATGCAATAAGACAACTAAGTACAAAGCATTGGCCTTTTTAATCTCTTGGAGTAGACACATCACATGCAATATATCAAGGCATTGAGTTACAAATAAGCATTGATCCAAGAATACAGTGAAATCTAGGTATGTCAATAGCATCCGTCCTAGAGACCAAAAAGAATGAGGAAGAATGCAGGTCTACAATGTATGGAAATCTCTCAGATCAGGTATAATGTTACCACCCCAATAAAATCCATCGATATAAATATTTCAAGGAGTAAAGGTGCTAATGCACGAAACAAGATGAATCCAGCAAACGATTAGTATATAATCTTAAAGAATTAAAAAACCATGACAGTTTTCTTCCATGATATACAATAATTCCTTTAAATTTTAATACACATCATATTCAAAAAAGGGTGGGTATCAGTATTACCTTCTTCTGTGTCTTGGACCGAACATTGCCAGCACTATTCTTCGAACCAACAGGCACATCATGCCTTAGGAAACAATTGAAGAAGTGTGCAACTGCTGATCCAAGATCATGATCTATTGTGTCTCTCAAAACATCCTGCACGGGATAATACAGATTGAATGTAATATGATTATCATCCAGTTTATCATGGGAAATGAAGTATCAAGAAACATCGCATTAGATGTAGTTCTACAAACATTATATTAGAACATGCAGATAATTTCCTGCAGAGAGTGCTAGAATAATTTCCAAAAGAAATGGATCTCTCACTGAGAATTCTCAGTAGCTCCAATGTAGGCAGTTATTAAGTATCCACTACACTTGCAAACATAATTCTTGGGATCTCCCAACATAGTTGGTGATCCCGCTCAAGAATCTCACTCTGGTGGTGCAAAAAGGGTATCTTCAAGGGATCTCAATTTTAAAATTTTGGGATCTGATCCCCACCTTAAAGACCTAGATATCTTCTTTACTTATAACCAACTTGCAATGCAACCATACTTTTAATATAGTTTCATTGCTTGTTGGTTATAAATAAAGTGATCCCTATTTTAAATAGCTTATATAGTCCTAGACTATATATACTCTTTTAAGGATGGGAGAAAGAACTCTTAAGGTTGGGAGAATGGGATCGAGATCCCTAAGATAGCCAAAAGGTAGGGATCAAGATCTTTAATATTTGGTGATCTCGATCTCTAACATATGGGATCCTACGGACAGCTCTCCAAACAATAAGGATCTTTTAGCCTTTAACCCGATCCTGATCCTGATCCCGAACCCAATCCCAATGACTGCGCTTGCAAATAACAAAAGCAAAATGCTTTATGCGGTACACAATGAGATAAGTTTCTAACTGCATGACATTTAGACACGGTTGTAGACATTCCCCCAAGGACAATATGTAGCAGTCTATTAAAATTTTGAAATGGCCCAAGGCCAATATGTAGCAGCATAATTAAATTCCAAATGAGAAACTGCCTAGGAGCCTTAACAACAATCAGACAAGTCAATCCAAGCAAGGAGGAAAAAGGGGGAACATATGGAATACATTTTCATAGAATAATTGCCTTTTTAAAAGTAATTATTAACTAGAAAAAACAATATATTAGAAGACCAGTTAAGAAAGACGACTTAAATGCTAGAGCAATCAATCCCCTCCCAATTCAATCACCTAAGTGTCCTTAATAGCGAGCCTTTAGACATTCTTTGGTCAAACAATGCAAATGCTTGGACTTCTAGTCAACTTATATTATTTAATAAACAGAAATAACCCAAACTGAAAGAACATGAAATGGACTGGTCCAAGAAATACCAAATGGAGAGAGGACTGTTTTAGGAGGGGACTTAAATAGTCATGTGAGGAAAGATAGTAGACGATATGAAAAGGTACATGGAGGATATGGATTTGGAAAAGAAATAATACAGGTTATACTATTCTTGATTTTGCGATGGCTTATGACCTAGAAATAGCAAACACCTTACTTTAAAAAGCGATACAAATATTCAATAATTCAAAAGTGATCATATAAAAGACAGGCTGCTTTCTAGTTAACAAAGCAGATCAAACATGAAGTAAAGACTGTAAGCTTATCCCAGGAGAGAGGTTGACCACGCAATAGAGCCACATGGTTATGGATGGAAGAGAAAGAGTGGAATTAATAGGTCTCCAAGAACTAGGTGGTGGAATTTAAAAAGGGAGAAAATAAACATACCTAAAAATAAATTGATAGAAGAAGGAAAATGAAATTCTAAGGGTGAAGTTAGTGTTATCTAGAATGAGATGACCGATGGGATTAAAAAAGTGGTAAAAGAAGTTTTAGGAGAATCTAAAAGGAAAGGACATTCAGATAAGGAAACCTGGTGGTAGAATGATGAGGTTCAAAAGGCTATTAGCGAAATCCGATCATATTACAAAGCTTGACAATAGAATAGAGATGATCAAAACTCATAAGAATATAAAATACCAAGAAGAACACTAACAAAAAAGTAGTAAGGCTACACTTAAGGCATATGATAATATATACAATAAATTGGGAACAAGAGAAAGGTGAAAAAGATGTTTTCAAATAAGAAAAAATGAGATAGAGTAAAGGTAAGGATCTAGATCGTGTTCAAATGCATTAAAAGTGAGGAACATAGGATCTTGGTGAACGACAATAAGGTCTATAAAAGGTGGAGAAATTAGTTTCGAAAATTGTTAATGATGACCGTTGTGGTAGCACCACGCTAAGAAGAACGTTTGACATAAATGAGGTTAGAGGTCATAGGTACATTCACAGGATTAGGATATTTGAAGCGAAAGAAACTCTGAAAAGGATGAAGATATAAAAGGATTTAGGACTAGATGGATTTGGAAGCACATGGGAGACATTGGCATATTCTGCTTGACCAAAGTGTTTTAACAAGATTTTGAGAATACAGAAAATGCTAGACAAATGGAGAAAAAATATTGTGATACCTATTTACAAGAACAAATGAGCTATACAAAATTGTATAAACGATCGAGGGATCAAACTTATGAGCCATACTATGAAGCGGTAGGAGAGAGTGAATGAGCACCGATAATGACATGAAATGAGTGTATTAGAAAATCATTTCGGATTTACGCCAAGGTGGTCAACAATTAGGCTATTTTCCTACTTAGGCAATTGATTGAGAAGTTTGGGGGAGAAGATAGAAAACCTCCACATGGTCATTATTAATGTAGAGAAAACTTACGATAGGGTACCTAGACAGCCAATTGGTGTGTTGGAAAATAAAGGACTCACTAGAGGATATATTGACACAATGAGAGATATGTGCAAGGCAGCATCAACTAGTGTGAGGACAACTAATGGATAAACAAGTGAGTTTTTGGAGACAGTAGGCCGAAATCAAGGGGTCAATGTTCGGCCCCATCTCTTTAATTTGGTTATGGACGGGTTAATTGTGCACCTACAAGATGAGGTGTTGTGGTGCATGTTGTTTACAAATGACATAATTTTGATTGATGAGACTAGAGACGTCGTCAATGCAAAGTCAAAACTTTCAAAGGATGCTCTAGAATCTAAAATTTTTAAAATTAGCTAGACTAAGACAAAATATATGGAATACAAATTTAATAATACCAAGAGTAAAAATGAGTAATTAGTTAAGATTGATAGCCAAGAAGTACCTAAAGGATCTTATTTGTGATATCTTAGGTCGATAATTCATGAGAGTAGAGAGATTGAGGAAGATGTCACGTATATAATTAGAGGTGGGTGGACGAAGTGGAGTTGTGCTTTCGGAGCCTCATGTGAACATCGCATATCAACAAAAGTGAAGAGGAAATTCTATAGGCCAGTTGTGAGAGTAGCCATACTTGATGGGACGGAATGTTGGGCAATCAAGAGACGACATATCCATAGCAAGTGTAGCTGAAATACGGATGTTGAGATAGATGAGTAGCAAGGCAAGAGAATAGAATTTGGAATGAATATATCTGATGGAACTTAGGGGTGGCTCCAATAAGCAATGAGGAAAAGTAAACTTAGATGGTTTGCCCATGTGCAGCGTTGACCTAGAACAACACCACTTAGTAAGGGAGATTTGCTTCAAGCGAAAGGCTTTAAAAGGGTAAGGAAATGCCCAAAAGATCATGGATGGAAGTAGTAAGAAGAGATATGGTGACTTATAGTCAAACTGAGGGTCATAGAGCAGAATGGCAGAAAAGGGATCGTGTAACCGACCCAAAATAGTTGGGATAAGGCTTGTATGATGATGACGATGATGATGAATACAACCCTAACTAAGAGATTCCTTTTTGTGCCAGTTGACCCAAGACTCCAAGGTAACAAGTTCTGGTCTGGATAGACAAGAAATACACCCGGTGCTAGTTTAGTAATTCTTCCGCGTCTGTTTCTCACACAAGGTTGTAGTTGCATAGTGACCCACTTGGGCTTCCATCAAATATATAGAGAAAGTATCTAATGATTATTTGCAATAAGGGAGGGGTCTCCCATGCATGTATGTACCAAGAGAAGAGCCACTCGCCCATTAAAGTTTTCCAGAATGTCATACCTTATCCTGAAACTAACCAGTACCATACTAACTTTACTGCAGGAAAAAAGTACGTGCTTTCCCAACCAAACACTCAACCAACGTAACATGCGCCAGGCATTCTTTCTTTCAACATCAGGCCACAAGTCAACCAGCCATGCATCCGAATTCTCGACAACCAACAAATTCCATGAAATGAATCATTAGTTCATTAAGAGCAAAAGATTCACAGCCCACCCAATGTTCTACCATTTAATGCATGAACTAGAAGTATTTTTGTATAGGAGGTTGTTGAAAATTTGAGTAAACAGGCATTTATTTGAATTATAACTGATTCAATAATTTTGTAGTACAACGGTAAATTTGACGATTTGCAAGAATTAAAAATACTATAGATATGGAAATAGAATTGAGGCCCTAATTGTGGGACAGTTTGTGCACTTGGCTTCCAAAATATTGTGAGTTCAATTCACATTGGATTCAAAGTCCCAATCAAATGCCCTTTTTGTGAAATTGGACAGCCAGCACCTCCCAGACTCATTTTCGGTTCTGTCTGGTTCGGTCGTGGTCATCATAGGATGCCCTTGCTACCTTAGTGAAGAAAAGAAATTACCTTAGTGAAGAAAAGAAATTCTCAAGTATTGAATTCTCGTTGTTATCAATCAAAAGATTAGGTATCATTCTGTTTAAAAGGTACATTAGACGATTCAAAATCATGGCTGGAGAACCAATGGGAAGCCAGATAACAAAAGGTGTGCCTAATCAATACCACCTTGACTGCCGATTACACTGGATGTATTATGTGCCACATGTATCGATACATGGATGGCTGTCAACAGGTCATAACATGCAACAAACCAATTCAAAACGGCAAGTCATAGCTACACAACTAATTATTTTGTCTACCTCGAAATTTAGCTACACAACTAATTATTTTGTCTACCTCGAAATTTACAACAGATAACAAAACATGACAATAAAAGTTTTCAAGTGCTGATTCATGATATGCATCATAAAAATAGATGATGCCCCTTCATTTTGGCCTTGGCACAACAAGCCCCATTACAAACTTATGAAGTACAATTTTTCCATGATTTACATCCAAACACCCCAGATATTGTAGCAGTAGCTTCCCATAGTGAGTACAATTAACTGAGAAACCATAAAGTTTATCTATTTGTGATGCATCATATATCTCTCATACATAGAAATCTCAGTACGCAAGTGCCTGCTAGAACATGCAAGTGCACACAAACACATGACAAGACATATGCAGCTGTGCCAAATACTGTTGTCTGTAACTTTGCCAAGTAAATCTACACTCCGCACATTAACTTTCTAATGTATGATTTGTAGAAATTTTCAATCTTTGTACATGATCTCAGCTGCTGAAAGATCTAAAACCAAAGAGCAGTAACAAAGAAAGAGATACATACAACTAAAGATGAATACTATACACAAGGTAAGGATTAACGATATCTTACCTCCAAAATATGCTTCGCTGACCTAACAACAATCTCTGCAATACATAAATCTGATATGTGGGGTAGATGTTTAGTCATTTCAGCAACCTGAATAATAGGATCAATTAAGCCAGATGTTTGGGCCTTTAACTCAAACTGTACCCAAAAAAGTACAGATGCATACCTTTCCAATATACCGCACATTGATGCCATGTGCATGAAGTGCTTCAGTCAGTGTTTGGCCATCCATTGGTGAAACCTCAAGAGAACAAAGATCTTGGATAAATTTGGGGAGTACAGTTTCAATGAGATATAAAGCAGCCTTCCTCACAATTGCTTCATCTTCCGCTATCTCCTGATACACATAAGTCTATAAGTCAAAAGGGTCCAGCTCGTACAAATTAGATAGTAAGCATCATCAATATCAGAAAAACATTCTTTGATAAATCCAATAAAAAGAAAAAGATAACCATGAGGAACTCACATCTTCATTTCCAGCCAACTTAAACTCAGTTAAGACATTGGGATTTAGATAGATCTCCTCAGTTAAAAAAGGTGCAGGATCGTGACTTTCTATAGCTTCGCTTTTATCATCACCAGCCATACCCTTGATACGAAGGCACAAAACAAAGTCAAGCATGTCCTCTTTTGAATAAACCCTTTCAAGCATGTCCTCTTTTGAATAAACCCTTTCAAGCATGTCCTCTTTGGATTGTTCCAGAACCTACCTCAGAATTCAAAGGTGCCACTTCTGCACCCTTAACAGCACCATTGACATCTACCAAACCTGACTCCACAGTGTCCTTTCCATCTTTACCATTAGCAGATTTCAACTTCTCTGCGGCTTCAGCCTTGTCTCAGATTAACAAATGCTACAATTAGATGGGAGACACTTCACCATGCTGCAAAGTTCCACTCAAAAAAAAAACAGAACGGAAGCCTTCTTTCAATTCACAATCACAAAGATAAACGCAAAAAAATGAAAAGACTACCTGGCAAAAGGCAACAACAAGTTCAGGCCTCAAAACACAAAATCGGAACCCAGGGCCACTGTAATTTGCATCCCTTGGAGTAACCCTCATCAAATCTAGAAGATAATGTCTGAAATAATACAAAACACAAGCAGCACAGTTATACTAAAATGTGCTACTGCTTCTTAAACACGTAGTTTATGGATATCCTAAGTGGGTACATATGCAGTTGTGGCTTTCAGTGCAAGGATGCAAGCACATGCATGACTCTGATTCATGCAAATAACCTAGAAGGTGCTTGAATACGCACGCACATGCGCACGCACATACGCGCGCGCGCACACACAGACACATACAGAGGGGGGGCAGCAACCATGCAAATCAGGAATAGTTTAGTTTAAGGAATGAATGGTTATTTTTTTTGGTCATAGGGGTAAACCATGAATAAACAGAAATCAGTATTGCACAAAACTACATATTCAAATGGAAAATTAACATGCATGTGGGGATACATTGAAAAAAATTTGTATACTAAAAATGGCCATAAGGCAATGAATTTGGCTCCCAGACGATTAACGGGTAAAATCGCAATTTAAAACACACAATATAAGAAATTTGTTTGGAAAATGAAGGCAGAAAAACCCAATTGGCAGAGAGGAAACTAAGTTTTCCAGCTCCACAATATTATTTGTGCCAATTGTAGACTCTCATCCTTTTATTTACCGTTTATTAAGAAAATCATAATAGCAAGTTTGTTTATGAAATCACATCCTGCGACGTCAAAAAGAAGAAAGGCTGCCTGTTATTTATGAAGATGTGCAGTTACGTGTCATTATTTTTCTGAAAAGTGATTTCTAGGACATTTATGCAGATTTAGATAAAATTTAGCTCTGACCTACCGGTCATCACTGCCAATGATACCCTTGCATTCCACTGGAGCGGCAAGTTTCACAGCATTACCAGATCCATCTAGCACTGTATGCTCCTTCAAATGGAGATGTTTTGCAGCCTCTACCACCTGAAAAGTGACATTGGTCTTCAGTTCAAGCAAACCAGAAGCAACATCATCCACTTTCAATAAATTGAGGCAATGTACAGGCCAATGGAACAAAATCATACAGCTTCAATATTTCATTTTAAATAGAGATATGGAAAACATATTAAATATGTTTTTTATGTTTGAGTATGCAGCCGCATGCGGCACTTAAGCCATAAAAAAGAAATCTTTATGATGCTAGATAAAGTGAACAGAGAAAAGAATTACAAGAGACTTCATATTATAACAACATGATCTTGAATACAACAAAAATTATTCATGATGAATACTTCTTTAAGAATATGTTTACATCTTTTCTCTGGTAAATCTTTCAAAAAAGCACAAAATTATCTGACAAGCTGCATACCTTTGCATGAAATGCTTCATCCCAACAAATTTTTCTTCCATTGTCAACAGAACCATATAGAAGAGAATCAGATTTGTCTCCTTGAAGGATTCCAGGAATGATACTCTGGAAAAATATAGAAATCATCAGCACACTAAGTGACACCAAGTTTCTCAAATGTGCTTATCAAAATTATATTAGAAACTGAACCAAAGGTCCACAAGAAGAAATACATATTGGCAGAACAATGCCCCCACGAAAAGAGATGTAAGAAATGGTCAATGGCATCTGAAAGTAGGACACTATTAAGCTAAACCATAGGTTCAATGCAGACAAAACACTGGAAAAGGACCACACAAAATATTGTTTTCGAGTATCAATGTCTAAAAGAAGAAACCACAGCAAGGCATCCAATTTTAATCCTTGGCTATCAAAAAAGACACCACCAGTAATACCCTTGACGCTAAATCTCACCATTAGATTCACAAAATCTCACCATTAAACTCTCACTGACATACAGGTGGCCATCAACTGCTCCATTTTCCACCACAAACAAGCATCTAATCTATGGTATAACCTGCACAAGTTTACTGTAACCATTAACCTTCAACCTGATTTCTCCAGTAGGACCCTAATCGCCGCTGAGGCGCGACCATGGGGTTCTCAAAGACTAATCCACTCTACAGTACCTTCCAACCCAAGATCCCCCTAGCTTAGCAATCCATACAAAGACTACCTCTCCTCACAAACTCTACAAAAGAAATCTTCTCCTAGGGAAAATAAAACACCCAATTGTACAAATTCACTCAGCACCATATGAAGCCAGGAGTGGCGACATTGATGGAAATAGCAATCACGGGAACATCCGGCTGACCCAGAAAATCCAGATTCAACAATTACAAGCCCCTTCTAAGGAACTTGTGAGTAGGATATTCCCCCCCAGCTTTGGCAACAGCATCAGCATCCACACAGGGTTCCTTCTGCAACTTAGATCCTCAGATGAGTACTAAGGGCACAAAAATGGTTCATCTAGGATATATAGTGTAAATTGGTCATCATCCAGGTTCCTACAGTGAGATCTTGAAAGTGAAAACTTCAGTGAACCTTCACTTAACATCCTTACCAATAAAGAGGCCCAAAAAGGCCCATAGAATAAACAGCATAGCTAGCTTCTATTCCACTGGCTCATTAGAATAATATAAAATATTGAGAATGTTCAATACTTTCCAATGCCAACCAGTAACAGAGATTGCCATCCCTAACATCATTGGATCATCATAATGATTTTGACGGCATGAACATGGAGATTTCAACTTCGATAGAAATCAAATCTCCATTTTAACTTCTGCTCATTGCTGAGCTTCACTGCGAATGAAATTTCAGCAGGATAAAGATAAAAATAATAATAACAAACAGAAAGAAAACCTAATAAACAGAATAGAGCTTGAGCATGGTGAGCCTGTAATTTATTTGTGGTAATGGCAATTTACTAGCGGTTTGCACCAAATCAAGGAAGAGATGGATGTAGTCATTTCATACTTTAGTACTTAATGAAGATCATGAATAAGTAACATAGCCACAGCAAAAATAAGTTAAGAAATCTTAATTCAATAAAGACTATGACGAGAAAGCACCAGAAAGAAAATCTTAATATTATTGAGTCTGACCTGTGCAACAACTCTATGACCTCTATAGTCGATTATGGCCATAGCAAGATTGTGTAACCCACGGACGTCAGCTTCCTGGTAGGCCTTTGTTCCTTTCAAGTCATTATTTGCAGAGGCATAAGTAGCTTGTTCACTGTCAATCATTTGCTCCATAGCTCTTCCAGGAGAAACCCCTGAATCACCATGTTCTGCCTCAGATTTAGGTGCACTAGAGGCACCACTCAATCCATTCGACAAATCAGAAGAAGCCTTTCCAGACAATTCATTAGGAGAGACAAGTACTTCACAATGCTCAGCATCCTGAGAAGATTTCAAAATTAAACCTGAAATATAGTATTTCTCCATCTGTCCAACATCGGAGTCCACAGCAAAGCTGAAGAATATATTATTGTGAACATACCTGAAAATATAAAACAATAAGAAACAGAGGG
Source organism: Amborella trichopoda (assembly GCF_054954075.1). NCBI lineage: Eukaryota > Viridiplantae > Streptophyta > Magnoliopsida > Amborellales > Amborellaceae > Amborella > Amborella trichopoda. The sequence goes on from NC_142338.1 coordinate 4,621,546, forward strand.
AGGCACACACACTAACCATAGAATCCACACAAGACTGTAAGGGAAAAAGAAATAGCAACTCTCCAAAATACTTGGGGAAAGATCCATCAAAGATTATTCAAAGAGATAAGAAATGGGAATGAAATACAATAAAGACGTCCTAAGGGACACAACTGGCAAAATGTTATCTCTGAAGAGTTTTTTCACAAATTCAACGAGTACACAGACAGATTCACAAACACAAACACAGATTCACAAACACAAGCACTAGAGCCTTCATCTTAATGTCATACATTTTCTTTTTAAAATATTAATGTGGGACCTGCCGGGAATGGAAACCTAGATGTCATGTTGTGGCACCCGCCTCCCTAACCAACTCCTCATAGATCCTGTTCCCCCATCCATTATAAAAACTAAGCAGAAACAAACTCAGCTACAAACAGGCAAACACAAGCACGTTTTGCAACAGCTGAAACCAACAATGTACACACAGGTGCACAGTGAGCAAAGATAGATACCATACAGGCTGATGTTTAGCATGAGAATGAAGCGTCTTAGATTCAATTTCCACCTCTAACCAGCACATCTTCATGACGGAAGATGCTGGTGAGGTTATTTAATTAGGGTAATCAGATGATCTGGAGACTGAGATTTAAAAGAAACCTGAGTGACGCAGAAATGGAGCATTTAGGGCGTCTGTTGGATCACCTAGAAGAGGTGTTGATTCTTTATGGTGGTCCAGGCAAAAGAATGTGGATCAGTTCTTTGCCCAACGGTACCTAAGAGATCTACAGGAGCATAGCATGTGAAACTCCCCAGACCACCATATATGTTTAATTCCATTATAAAAGCTTGTCAAGGACGCATGTGTTTGTGTGTTTTCATGTGATTGTGTGTATATCTGTGTTCACACAATCCCTATACATACTTACATATGAAAGCGTTCAGGATCAGTCGGATTTATAGGCGGAATACATCTATTAATGACACCAACTGCGCCGTTTGTTGCCGCATCCACAAAGTCACATGTCACTTTATATAGAGCCCTATCCCGCAAAATCCTGCAACAAAAGAATACATTGTCAACATTTTCTTCGAAACCAAATATGAATCTGCATTGCAAAGCCCTTGTAGACCACAAATATAAACAAAGCAGTTAAAAATAATAATTACTGGATGAGGTTACGATAACAACTACATTCGTAGGAAGAGATAGTTACACCTTTCCTGCTGGGTGTTATGGGGAAACTCCCGGCAAGATTGTAGCTCCTCATTCCAATCTCTTTGCATACCAATCAGCTCACTCCCATAGGAAAGGACCAAAGCATCCTCAGCTCTAGCAGCATCCCTTTTGTGCTCTGAGGTCATCAAAATCTCATTAGCAAAACAACTCAAAGACCTCATCTCCTGCCTGCTATGGCAGAAGCAATAGCGAGATTAGAATCCATGCAAGAGCGATACAGAGAATAACAATAGAATGACCATTATGAACAGAAATGATATAAGAAATAGCAAATAAACAGAAAGATTTTGAAAGAAAAGCTAACAAAACCTTAAATTCTTCAATCAAGCAAGTCAATTTCAGGTGATAACAATGGAATGCCGTCACCTCAAGAAAAACAAATTTTCTGCTAGTTTTCTTACTATGTAGCTATAAATCTACAAACTAAACCTCTCCTAATAAGCCAGCCTCACACCACCAACTCCCCACAACTTACACATGCCTGTTTGCATGCAGGCATGCATATGCAGATGCATTTGCACATGCACACCCACACACACACAGGCCACACACACACATACACAGGAGCAGGTTCCCATGAGTCCTAGTAAATGCTAACAATATGCGACAGTGCACAGTTCATTTTGTTATTGAACACAATGCTTAGTTCAATGTTCCAGTAACAACTCCTTCAAAATGATTTCTGATAAATAGTGAAAGGGCCCTAAGTACAAATAAGTAGCCAGCTCCTCTTTCCTCACTGTTTTTACTAGATTATTCCATGTTCCCACCTCATTACTTTATTTTGATGTTTATTTTCTGTAGCTCATCCAATCACAATAGCAAGTTTGTTTGTTTTTATTCCAAGCTGGATAGAAAAATATGTTAAATCTTGTCAAACAATTCACATGGCAATGCAAGTACCCAGGGATAAAGTTAAATCGAGGAGATATTCACTTAATATAAATAGAAAGCATCAAGATGGTATATTCAACATAAACCATGTAAAGGAACTCAATGCATCGCATGTAGTTGCATCCATTAGTCCAGCCTTTCAACAAAAGTACTTGTAATTGTACTAGAGAAATATAATTGGAAAACTTGATATAGACACATCATACAAAAACCCAGAGAGCCAGCAGGTAATTCAAGCCAAGCCAACTCAGTTTTAGATGCCAACGAGTTAACTCTCCGGTGGACTAATATAGACTCACAAAACCTCCCCAAATATATGCAGGACTCATGCTACACATTGGACTTGCCCAAGTCTCCTGGAGATCAGAAAGTCCATCATTTTCCACAAAATTTACCACCCTCTACGTAAACTGTAACTGATCTAGTTTATGACTAGAAGCTACAAGAATAGTGATTCTTTCATTTTCTAAAACTAGCTCATATAATGTATGTAGAATTTACTCATAACAGGATTCAAATGGTCCTCTGAAGATCAGCTCAACTTTTGGGATGATTTTATTGCATCTCACGTGGGCAACTTTTTGGAATTTATGTATGTACATATGTCTGTAACTCTGTGTGTATGTTTATGGACACACACATCAACTTTCCCCCTGCTCGCGGGGAGGGGGGCGGAGGGGCGGGGAATTCAATTGTTCCCGGTGAGAAACTCAATGAGATGGATTTTGTATGGCAGAATATGGACAAGAAATTACATAAATGAAGACTGGAAATCAGATAAGAACTATTTCCTGCTTATGCCAGCCAAAGTCCAAAACATTAGAGAACCTTCAACTACAGACAGGAAAAGAAGGTTACATCCATGAAGGTACAGTAAACTTCTCAAGACATATATCAAGAATCAGGAGACAACAAATCAATTAATATATTTTATTGGAGAAGGATATACCAGGTATAGGGTACACTCCTAACCATGGGTTCGGTGGCAATAGAGACTGCACATTTTCAAATGGATGTGCCGAAGCTTTCCGATTCAAAATTTCACGAAAACCTTCATGAGAAATCAAGCAGATCATTATATACATTTTTAGCAGAGTAATGAACACTATTTCACATTGAAAAGCATCAGCAATACTTGTGTCAGTTCATATCTACCTTTTTTGAATTTGGAGCTAATTTTTTGCAGAAGGCCAATTACGGTTGTTGCCTCATAAGCAGGTTTTCCTGGTGTAGGATCTAGCATATTTCCTATGCTGGAGTTAACATAAAACACCTTTGTACTTCCTGTAATGCAGTATTGATGTTCTTCTAAAGTTACAACATCCAGATATATGAGATCCCCAGCCAACCTGCAGAGAACAGAATCACCATTCTCATATCTTTGCAACAAATATGTGCGAAATAAATCTATGGAAAACGTTATTACAAATATTGTAAGACAGCGAGTAACTAGCCAACTGATATCTAGGAGAACCCCCTTTTAGAGGAACGTAGAAGCGCCTGCTACATTTTAGCCCAGTTAAGAATTAGCAATATCAATTCAGTTGCCTTCAAAACAATCTTCTTTACAAGGATAAAACAATTGTAACGTTAATAAATGGACCCGGTACTATAAACAATTAGAAATTAAAAATGACAAACCGACAGACATCAAACATGCAATGAAAAGTTCCCATCCACTGGTGAGGTGTTTAAACTTAATTCAACAGGCTGGAGATAAAAAAATAGACACCCAAAGAGATTCTCATCATGCTTAACCAAAACCTATACATTGAATAAAGCATGTATTAACAATTTCTTGCAAGAATGGAAGTACTTGACACTTGCGTGATTCAGCTTGCCCATGGTACAGTAATTTGACAAGCTTATAAACAAGGTTGCGGGCCCATTTCAGAATCATCTTTCTGGTCCACAAGGAAGCCAACTAGATGCAGATAGAGTTGTTCTTCGCCAAGCATCAGAAAGATTTACAATATGAGACACATGGCTAGACACTGGGCTAGAAAGTTGAAGTTACAAAAGACAGGCATACAGTGTGCATGACCCCTCAAAGTTTATTTCCAACTTTTGTTTAATCCAAAATATAATCAAGAAACTTTATCTGGTTTTAATGAGTCATGCAGGCCAACAGCTTCTACAATTTAATAAGAGACAATGCCATTATAAGATAGGAACACTCTTTCCAACTGATCTATCAGTTAAGAACCATAAGTTAAGAGAGACACATCTCCCTTTTGGAACTTATGAACCATAAGTTAAGAGAGACACATCCCCCTTTTGGAACTTACTTCAACTACTTCTATTGTAGAAGCAATGGGACAGGCAGCCCACCCATGCCCCCAGTCCCAAAAGAATCTAATGAACTTTTGCTTAGACTTCCAGCTTTGATCTCAGTAACAAGACCACAACTACACCATAGTTCCTGATAAATTTGCAGGCTGACACTCATCAATTAAGGAAACGCCCCTCTTACATTCAAGGCAGTATGTTACCATCAAGCTAAAGTCATCCACCTTTTACACACTTCTACACGTTCCTCTTCTTCCACCATTCATCGAGTATCAAAACCGAGCTTTTGAAGTCTCCCTGTCCCGCTATTTCCATTTCTAGTCAGTTGTTGGATGTTGAGAACCTTTGGGTGAGTCCCTTGTCTAAACTCCCTCTCAAACACCTTTCTAATTGTTTATCAAACCTCACAAACCTTCGGATAACTCCCCCCCCCACAAAAAAAAAAATAGTAATACTAATAATCAGTGTTTTAAAATGCGGGATACGGTCCTAATGCAGTCAAGGTGCCAATGTGGGGATGCAACTCGATGCGGTCCAAATGCAAGCACATCAAAAGATCCAAAAAATCTCAAAAAATAGGTTAATGGATAAAAAAAACATGGAGGTGATTTATGTGATAGTAGGTTTAGTTTATTCATTCACTCCAATAATGTTAGTTGCGCGGAGACTCTAAATTCCTTGTTAGAAGGCATTAGAAAGTAGGAACTAGAAACTTGAAAGTAAATTTATAGAAGACACTAGAAGACGTCATATTATCATAAATCATAAACATCCGAAAACCATAATCGCAATTGCAAACTCAGCCCCTGACACCCTTGATATTTTGACGAATATATGCTCAAACTTCTTCAAAACAACGCCCAAGATAATCCCTATTGACAACCCAACCAACAACGTAAGCAAATCGACAATTTTTTGCAAAAATAATTTCTGCCTAATTTTTTTTCTCTTCGTTTGATCCAAAAACAACCACGAATGTGGCTGTTTTTTGTGTTTGGGGGAGGGGGAGGGCAATGACCAAAGTACCCATGCTCATGGGCACTATTTTCACCCATGAGCTATGTGGTGCATATGCACTATGCGCTATGCTGCGGCATATGCGGCGGTCGGATGCAGTGCATATGCAGGTGCATTCCACCAAAGCACATATGTGCCCCTATGCGATGCGCTTCGTGGCACATAGCGCATTATCCGGCCGCATATGCAACAATGTGGCCACATTTTAAAACAATGCTAATAATAAAAAAATGAATTTTGACCCATGTCCATTTCCAAAAGAAAGCCTCCCCCAGCAGTCTCAAAAAGGTGCCATTTTTCTAGCTTTACCTTCGAACAAATCAAACTTCACTTATAAGTATCCAAAGTTCTACAAGATCCTCATGCAAGAAAAATAAAATTTCAGAGGACCGAATCAACACAATAAGCAGACGTCCAAGAACTTTAGCTACTTAACATATCTAACCAAACAATGAAAACCTCCTCTCCATTCATCGTGTAAAAATTGCCATGTTAGGGACAGAAGCTATCCTCTATGGATATTTCGAGCAGATAATGTGGAGTTACCCCATTTTTCAGGACAATTTTACTTAAATCATATCAATGGTTTATCTTCTAATTCCATAATTACTCTCAAAATTTCTGTTTGGTAGAACTATGAAACCATCATATGTCGTGAAAGTAAGAAATTGAAATACAATAAGAGAGGAACACTGGAGCTACTCAAGATGAGCCTATGTGCATAGAGATGACTGCTAACCGAAAAAAATTTTGAGGAATGCTAACCAAACTTTAGAATGACAGAATGATAAACATCAACAGTCAGAATGAAAATGAAATTGGAGTACATGAATGGTAAGACTCTGACAAAGTTTCTACCTCCTATGGCCTGGAGCAGGATTGAATGAAGAAAAAACAATGCTCTCGACACATTCGATCTCCTGGGAAGATGCTGGGATCAAATTACCAAGTGAACCAGTAATATCTTCCATAAAACCTAAACCTTCAAGCTCTGGCACTTCAACTTTCTCTGCATCATCATTATAAAATTAACCGACAGAATTGCCCATCTAAGCGCTCACAAACCAAGCTCACAACCCAGATGAAAATATGACAGATAAGAAGAGAAAAAAATGATGCAAGTGAGAATAAACTCGCTGACAACTAAGCACAGAAAGCAGCTGCCATGACCATGCTCTCCAAATCTCAGTAAAAGCACCCCCAAAATTCTGATTATATAAACACACGAAACCTACAACATAAAAAAATAAATAATATATATGTGTGTGCGTGTGTGTGTGAATATATATATATATATATATATATATAAATATATACATGTGTGTGTGTGTATGTATATAGGGTGCGGTTTGTATAGGGCTGAGGCTCTAAACAATCAAAGCAAAGCACACCTTCAAATAGTGCCGACAAATGTGGTTTCAATACTAGAAATCATTGTGATAGCCTTAAAACTTATTTTCATCTCTAATTATAAAATGTAAAGCTTCAAAAATAGTGTAGATCAAGCAAATCTATGAAAACTTGAAAATCTTGAAAATTGACGGCCCAAAAATGCATTACAAGATACACTATTTCCAAAACTTGAAATCCATTTTTGTCTCATGTACCTGCATCTTGAGGTCGAGATGATCAATTTGAGGATTTTCGAGCGTCAAAACAACCTCTTCTAGCGAAATTTTTGAGGTGTGCTCTAATTTCATTGTTTAGAGCCTCGCACTTATATAAACTTATATATATATATATATATATATATATATATAGCAATGCATGGTTAACAATAAAGTAAAGACCATTTTGCTCTTCTCAGAGATCACCATTTGAAACATCTGCTATGCAGCCAAATTACAACAGGCAAATTATTGATGTCATCTAAAAGAAAATCACAACCATGACAGCATGTTGATCAATCAAGACAGCATGTTATCCTTGAGAAAACCCATGGTTCCCAGAGTAATATCCATTTCCCGAGCCAAAAACAGTGCCCACTTAGATGACTAGTAAACCAAAACAGTTTGCATGATATAATAAATAAATAAAAAACAGAGCAGAACAAGGAATTTAAAGAGGTATTTCTGTTGATATTTATGTTTCCAAGCATGATAAATCAATAAGTAACTTTCTTTTCAATTTCGAATCAGCCTAGAACAAAAGGAAGAAAGTGGTGGTAGATACAATACCTGAAGCAGTCTGCTGCTTTGCTTCATGCTGCAAAGCAAGGGCTGTTGATAATGACGAATGAAGTGAGGACAGACAAAGCAACTCTCTGGCACGACGGACATGAGACCTTATGGATCTGTCATCATATAAAGCTGCGTAGAGACATTTCCATTAAGTTAAAGTTACTGGAACAAGGCTTGAGTTTTTAAGAGTAACAGAATTCACCCAAAAAGGAAAAAACATGCTGATTTCCAAAACCAAAATATATCTGATGCTCTTACATTTGTAAAAAACCCCAAGCCATAAATAGGACGGGTTATATTATTTCATAAGGAGGAACTTGAACATAACATTATTTCTGTTTTATGGTCTCATATTCTCGTTACTTCCAAAAAACAGAAAAGGAAGAACAACTCACCAGCAACCATCTCTAAGGAGCAACCACCTGTAGTAATATCAACAACCTCAGAAATTTCATTATAGTCCTCTAAATGATGAATTGATCCATCCTTCGCATGCATTATCAAATCATAGCATGTAAAGAAACAGGTTTCCGGTGCATCAAGTAGAAATTGTCTCAAATCCATCACAGAATCTCCAGGATTCAACTATATCCACAAAACAAAACCAAAATGCTTTAGTAAGTCTATCCACTTTTTCCAGTGTCAAACAAATGACTGATGCCAGGTTAATAATTTCAGAAATAAAGGGAATATGGAAGACAAATCAAGCTAGCATGGCAGTAAAAGTCCTAGTTCCCATATAAAGTGACAGCATACAAACACGCAACAACATCAATAAATAAATAAATCTTTTTTAAGTTAACTAACTAATAACAACATAAAAGTTCAATCTTGAGTGACATGTACAGAAGGAAGACAATACAAGAAAAGAAAAGGCAACAAGCCAAATAACAGCAAATGCCATAAAGCAAATTAAAGCCAATTGAAAAACAATAGAGAGAGATATGAAGGACAGCAAAAAGTATGAGAGATTATAATGAAGGAGAGCTTTACATATTACAAATCTCTGCTTATTGATGTTTACACATCCATGTACGTAAAGATACATAAAAATGTACCATAAACACGGGCATGCTCATAAATACACACATTAACATATGCACAAGTATAACATGCATATATTCAAATATGCATCAGTATATAAAATAAATACATATAAAGTGTAATTTTTTTAAAACTATTTTGGCAAGACATTCTGATATTTTCCCAATATTATGTTTTCTAATTTATACAATTTTTAGTTCTTTTTTAATTAAAAAGTACAACTATTTTCTCAATAGAGGTCAAACTTTAAGACCCCCACAAGGAAATAAACCCAGGGAATTCTTGAGATCCAGTCTTTTCACCAGACAAATAAACATCGAAATCAAATGCAAGTTTTTTTTTAATGACTAAATTCAAATGCAATTTATAACCTTTCATGCAATGTAATTTGTATAACTGAGTTGATAACAAAAAAAAATTATTCTCCCCATACCAACCAATTCCACATTTGTAACCCATTCCACACTTGTTCAAAGAAGATTGTTAAACAGAAGGTGCATCGTCAAACAATTAAAACCATCAACTCACCTGAAGTTCTAGCTTTTCCCCAGACTGTGTTTTCACAGAGACAGGATATAGATGAATGTCGCCTATAATGGGAGATAATTAGAGAACAACTATATCAGCAGTGAACACGGGAATAAATATAAAAAAGATCGTTTTATACTAGGAACAGGATAAATAACAGCCTACTGGAGTGACAAGAGTATTGAATTTTGATTCCTTAAAAGAACAAATATTCCATCTTTGCTGCATAGAACGAATTCTGAAACACCTACCTACCTGAAAACGTGTGTGTGTGCACACATACATAATGCACCTACATAACCACAGCATAGAGAGAGATAGAGAGAGATAGGGAGAGAAAGAGAGAGAGAGTATTCCTTAACAACAAATGACAGTAGCTAATGCTTGAGCTACTGGAAAGGTTATGCTCAGAAGTCAAACTATTTGACAGCATTGTCTCTCATGTTTATTACGTCAAGTTGTCACATTAGTTGGGTAAAGAATAACCTTTTCCCAGAGTAACTCATATTTTGGAGGAAAATTGGATTAAGTGAAATTAATTCAGTAAGGGGCAATGAATTGGAGTATCAGTATTTGACATTCTTCACTTGCACAATACCAATATTTGAACTACTTACCCCTAGTCATTGGGCAAACCTGAAATTTAAGAGCCTGCAAATCTACATAATTCATGAATAATAAGTAACCTACACTCAGATGGCAGATGGAAAAAATGAACTTCCAACACACTCTATGCATGATTAAATTTGGTGTAGTTCAGGAACATTTGTGCTCAGGTTGATGATAACTCCACATTCTGTGAAGAAATATCAAAAGGCCTCTAAATAAATATCAAAATTAATTGATTGAATTTGTTGATTATTTTGTGAATATTCAATAGTTCAAGAAACAAATAAGAGCTATATTAATCACACTATTTTTTATTGTTTAATTGACTATTGTCATGTTCTAAGTCTTTCTGGAGAAATCAAAAAGTCGTAACAAGGGATCTGGCTGGCTACTAGTTGCACCTGTCTTTTCAACTGGTATTTTTCAAGACTGAGGCATGATCAATTCAACAACTATCTAGATTTCCCATTGGTTCAACAATGGATGGAAAAATTCAGTATGTGTGTGTATGTGTGTGTGCATGGTATTTCATTTGTTAATTATCAGACAGCCAACTTATTCAATATCTTGAGTAAAGATCCGAATTCATTTTGAAGAATGTTGATTGTTTAACAATCAGGCAGAAAATCGGTAGCAACCATATGAGTGACCAAGTAGCAACTGTAGTTAACACTTTACAGTGAGCCTATAGCTGCTTCATGTTTCAATATGGAATTATTAATGGGGCATTCAAATTTATGTTACAAATAAATCATTGTTAAGGGAAGGGCGAACAAACATTCAGTACAGAAGCAACAGGGGAAACAACAGGAAAGTCGTGCCAATCTACTTGGAAAATAAATCCAATAGAAGCACAATATAGAAGTACAATTAAAAAAAAGGCAAAACTAGAAACACCCATATGTATCCATATCACAAATTGTCACAGCAAAGCATACAGACACACAAACAAGAAAGAGAAGGAGGTAGAAGGTGAGTACTATCAGCTTGCTTGGGTCCATTGCTTAATGCTGCTGCATTAACATTTGTTTCTTGCGCCTTTGAATCGACTGCCTCATCAGCAGAAGAAGCATTCTCCACCACAGGGCAGCTTTCTTCATTGCCAGCCTTAACATCAGATGCCTCATTCGAATTCACATGAGAATCAGTAGCATTTGCATCTCTTGTAGAATTAATTTGTGTTGAATTAGGCCCTTTTCCTTTGTTTTTCCCTCTGCCAGATTTCCCCGCCATCGCAACCTTCAAAAACAGAAACCATCAAAAGCATGCCTTAGGAAAACACACTTCAAAAACACCCATCCACATTCGACAAATAGAATAATGAACAATAGCTTCCTTTCATGAACCCTCTAGACTTCTTTCCTTGCAAAATACAATTTCCTTGACCACTGACTATAGGGAAAGTCAATGTTGAGAAGCAGGCACAAAAAGTTACGGAAAAAAAGTATGCATTGTGGTCATCTTTGATACTTCTGCAGAGATGTATTCATCTAAATACGTGTCTGGCATCATTTATTACGTCATTTTTTACAAAGTTCTCTATACGTTCATTAATATTTAGAGAACAAAAACCCTCTAATGATGCATCCAAAATTTACAATATATTACAATACCAATCTTCTTAAAAGACTCAAAACCTCCAACAACCAAATCCAGTTTTATGATATCAATTTTCCATCCAGTCCAACTTTGCAATATCATATTTTAAAGACCCAATACCAATATTTCCATTATCCAAGATCATAAACCAACCCTTCACAACTTCCCAATGATACCAGGGCCATTAAAAGCCACGTCCAAAGCCTTCCAACAAGCAAAAAGCACACAGAACAGAAAACAAAAGAAAGCAAAACCAAAAAAGGTAAAGGAAACAGATATGAGAAGCAAAGCACCAACTCTCCTTTAATCCAAGCTCAGTCTCACTCTAAACTCCGTAGCTCTCACAAACCAACAAAAAAACGCAGAGCCCATGAAAATTGGTAGGAGCACTCAGTTTTACGATCAAACAATGCATTCCTATTGAAAACATGATACCAATGAACTGTAAGTGCAAAGTAATCAGACTATTAGGGTTGTTGTATCATGAAATAATGGATTAGGGTTCGCGGGTTTAGGGTTAGGGTTAGGGTTAGGGTTTATTGCGGTGTACCTGGAAGCTTGGCGGGCTACGTAGGTACACTGTAAAACAACGGTCCAAACAATAGGCAAACGAACTCGCGCAAATTGAGAAAAATTAAATTATTTTACCGTCTTCAATCATCAGCCATATTTCCACTACCCTAACCCTATCTGACAATGGACAAATACTCCAACATCCTGCTAATTACTTAAAATGCCCTTCGACAACCATGATACCGTGGGAGTTGAGTCCTTGACCTAAGTGAGGGATGTAGTTTGATTCGTGTAGTTTTCAAACAGTATATTACATGCCGGATCAGCCGTTGTTTTGTCGGCAATGGCCTGTTTGGTGTGACATGTGTTGTGTGTAGCAGTATATGTTCCCTTTTTCATTATCATTTGTCGATACAATGTTAGCACATGTATAAATTGAGCATGCATGATGCACGAAGAACAAGTGGAAAATTTATTACTTGTGTTGGCAATCAAAAGATAGATCAATCAATATTCTTGTCTCTAAAGAATTTGCAAGATTGTTGAATTCTCTCGTCTATCTTGACAATATGTTGATGCTAGAGAGCAACTTGAAGATCTCATCAACATTGTCATTTAAGTAGAGCAAGTGGCATTTTTGCTCTAGTCCAAGAAATAATGTTGGTAGATATACCCTTGATCCCCTAAAGTCTATGTTGGATCAATTCATTTTAGCATAGAAATGGTTATGTTTTTTTTTTTTTGGTAAGTAATGGTTATGGGTTTAGTATAAGTGAAATGGTTGATTTAGTGAAGGTGAATAAAATTCCCAATAACTAGGTCTTTGTTGACACTTCTCTTTGGACTTTGAGATGCACTTAACGCTGTCTTTTTGTGTTGGATGAGGACATTGTGAAGTTTAGGAAAAATATACTGTGATCATTTAAAGCACAACCGCATCACCATTTGATCAATAGGTTGTACAGTGATGGGGAGACCGTTGGGATGCATAACTGAATTGAATCCATCACCATCCAGCTAAATGTTGGACGAGGTTAATACATATGAGGATTATTCCATGTGGTCCTATGGATCACTGTGTTTTCCTTGGGTTTACTGCTTGGTTTGGTCCTTTAAGCCCAAACCAAAGTACCACATAGTTCAAATCAAATGCCATAACCATGATGCCATCTTTTTGGTGTTTGCCTGGTGTTCGATTTGCTACTCGACTATTCTAAGAAACAAAAGTGAGAAAGAAAATTGTTGGGTTTATGTGGCCTTTAAAGGCTTTATGAGTGTGTAATGAAAATCATTTATTATAGTAGAATATAAATTTAGTAGGAGTGTGGTCCCTCAAGGACCATATTAAGCAAATGATGTTTGCTGATACCATACTGTGCTTGACGATTTAGGCTAGTCGGTTGGAAAACCCAAGGTACTTGAGCATAAAGAATAAACGGATAAGGGTTTTGGGTTAACCCTTGATGAGGTCGGAGCTTATGCCTAGATGAGTAAGCCGAGGGACTGTGTGACCCTTGTGTGTGATGGTAAGCCTACAGAGACGGAGGCCAAAACCTCATCCATGATCCATTACACGGCATGTATATCGATAGATCATTCGAGAAAGCAAGTTATCTACCATTTGGATGAAGCGTATGCATGTGCGAGAGATACCCCTATGCACCATAGAGTTATGGTCGCATCAGGTCGTGGTGACCTTGACTCGTCTCTAGTGGAGGACCTGTAATCTACAAATTGAGATTGCAACCCCTTGACTCATTGGTCAGACTTTGATGACCCGCTAGTGAGCCCCTACTTGGACTGTGAAACACTGGGTCGGTTCTATAAAATAAGTGTGGTCTGTAGTCCATAGTTGAAGGTGGAGTACCCCATAATTATATATTAAATTCCTAAAACCATATGGGTCATTTTCCTATCATATTACTTTAATTGTGTTCATTTTATTATTTAAATGATTTTAGTTTTATTATTTAAATTTTTATGAATCTCTCAATATTTTATTTATGATTTTTTGACTTATAAAAATACATTTATTGATTTGACAAAGTTATAAAAAATTCAAATATATATTAAATTATTTTTTTATAGAATTCTATGGGATAATGCACATAGGCCCAACGTATGGCATGTGGGTGGGGCCCACATGTGCCACGTAGGGGTGGCACGTCCCCACCCCTTTGGATTCGTTTTGATAGCCTTATGTTCAAGTTATTTAAATATGGAAAGTGTATCTTATGACATATGGTTAATTTGTAATATAGTAAATATTGACCGTATCTTATCTATTTAATATAGTAAATATTATCTTGATATTTCTTTATATATTCTTATGGAATATATGAGATAGATAATACAATTTTATGGGATGTATGATATCTTTAATGGATTTATTTTATTTAAATATATTGATAGCAAATAGTTTAAGAAAATGGGGATAATGGTTCATGCACCTTCCATAATGCTGATGACACACCTATGGAATGAATGACTCAAATCTCTCACCCCACAAGTCACCTTGATCAATGGTCTATATTCAATCTCAAGAAAGATGTAAACTATGGGAAACTCTAGACCTAAATTTCACTATAAATAGGGGTGTTCTCCCTCCATCTCCACACATTTCTCTCTCTCCCATAACCTCCCCCTCCCATAAACTTTCTCTCTCCTCCCTAGGGGCCTGCCCCTTTCTCTCCTCACAGGCTTTCTCTCTCTCCCTCTCTCTCTCTCCTAAGACCCATAGGGGGTACGCCCCAACCCTACATCTCATTTTCTCTCTCTCTTGACCTAAAGATTTAAAGATTAGGAAAATTAAAGTTTGAGCCTAATTATTTCGGAGTTAAGGTTTTGTAAAGATTTAAGGGTGGTTATTTAGTTTGGCCGAAATTAGCTTTACTGGTTTGAGATTGAAGCTAGACCGCTGATCCAATACCACTGGATGTGGTGACTCGGTGTGGGGTGTAATAAGCCCGGTCGAGGTAATCTCCAGCATCTTCTTTTTTACTTTTTTGCTCTTTTATTTTATATTTTCAAGCATAGTATTAGGTTGAATTAATGGCATCAAGTGGTTGAGTTTTTATTTTATTATTGTGCTGCTTTTTTTTGAAATATTTATGGAATGTAATAAGATCATCTGTAGGTGATCTTTTTGCCAAAATAAAAAGGGGTGATTATTATCATTATATAAAAAAAAAAACTTTGTATTCCCTGGCAAAATATCACATAGGTCTTTTTTTAAAAAATGACCATTAGTAAATGGAGAGTGTTGAAGTGAGGAAAGACACAAAGCATAATGGTAAGGATGTTGGATGCCACAACATAACGTCTTTAATTCTATTTTTACCATGGAGACTCTTTTTCGACTAATCTATAAAAGACAAAAAAAAAAATAAAATATTGAAAGGATCATCCATCGGTATCGTTCTTGCATGACTATGCCAAACAAGGTTTGGTTTGTAATAATTTAAATGGCATTATAACCTCTCTATCAACAATAAAATTGTGATAACATTTGTCAAAAAAAAAAATTTTAATTTCAATGGCATTGGTTGGAGTTATCCTACATGCCATAAAGAGAAAAGAAATCAAATATGCCTAGCAACAATCTTAGCTCTCATACAAGTTTTGAAAATCAGAACCAGCCTTCAATTGGGTAGAGTATGGTTCTGATTCCACCAACTTCAATGCTCTTCGAGACCAAGTCAGAACTATCAAAAAACAAAGAAGAAACAAAAAATCGGGAGACTTGAACGATTGTTGTGTATTTCAACCCAAAATCACCATCCTTCCTGTTCCCCTCCCACTCAGGCAATTTTTGAAACACTGCTCGTACGCCAGTGATATTTCAGAAAAAAAAGTAAGAGAAAGCTCCATGGGAGGGCACCATCAAAAAGAAAGAAAAAAAAAGAAAAAAATACACCATAAAAAAAAAGAGAGAAAAAAAAAAAAAAAAAAGGCTATTTAGGATGGTTTTTTTGGCATTAATCAAATACATGGGGCTTTTATCTTGTTAGACTTAGACCACTTGCATGCCATCACTAATTTTATTTGGCACACAACATTGTATAAAGTAGGTTTAAGCAATAAAGAATTCAGTCCATCGACAAAACATAAGGGATAGGGTTTAATGGCTCAAAGGCAAGAGCGTGTGTGAGTAACGTGAAATTAGGGTCTAGGGGTTAGGGTGCAGAGTTTCAGTGAGGTGTGTGCATTAAGGCATGGTGTAAAAATGGCCGTTATAACGGTGGGAATGTGTCTATCGAGGGCATGGATTACAAAAACACTCGTTTTATTGGACGAAATATGGACAAATAAGGCATAGTTTTAAAACAGCTGTTATAACGGAAACAACTGCATATACTTGTTATGTAAGATGCCTAGACAACGGGGTTTCTCAATTTAAAAATTATCTAATGGCCCAAAACACAAATAGGAGGTGTTGCTTTCAAAGTAAAAAAATGAATGGCAATTATTTTGTCAACTGTCCTTATTTTAAAGGGCTAGCAACGGGCCGGGCCAGCCCTGGTTCTATCCCTGCCCCATTCCCTTGAGTGCTAGCCCTAGCCCTATAAGGGCCGGGCCGGTCCTATCTTGGCCTGGCCCAAACCCTAACCCTAGTTTTTTAGGGGCAGGCCAATTAGACCGGGCCAGGTTGGGCCACCCAACCCATTTCCACCCAATTATTTTACAACTTTCTCTTATTTTATATTACTTTACATTATTTATGTATTTTCCCTATTTTCATTTTTTTCAATAATTAACTTTCAATGATAATTGTTATTGTGGAGATAACATAACTTTTGCCTTGAAGGTTTTTCTCCTTTCCGAATAACTTACGTGACGCCAGATATCTCTGCTTTTTCCTGTTTTCGCTCAAAATTGATTTCCCCCCATAATAATGGTCATGGCCACTAATTTGTCAAAAAAAAAAAAAGGTCATGGCCACTAACACTATGAAACAAAAGAACACGATATCCCTTTCGATATCCCTTTTGTTCTGATATGATCATTTTCTAACTGATGAAGGAAGTGCAAGTATCAATAATGGCATCGAATTCTGTTTCCTTCCGTAATACAAAATTTGAATCTTAATGAATGCTATAACGGGTGGATACATGAATATGAATACGTGAGTTGAGATAATATGTTGCAAGATGCATTATTTTTAAGACTTGAAATCTATATCTTTCGTATCTATGACAGCTAATGCAATCCTTTTTTATTCATCATCCTCAAAACCATTTCTCAAATAATTGCGGTTGACTACACGAATCGTGGTCTTCCATTTTGCTTTATTAAGGGTCATACATTTTTTTTGACAAATATTCAAAAGTATTCTTGATGACTAAGTGAAAGAAATTATATAAGAACAAATCGACAGCGAAGGTAACGATGCACCTCCTCTAGCCAAAGAATCGGCAATGGAGTTTGCTTCCGGATAGACATGATTGAACGAAATAGAAGGTCCAACTAGATCCATTATTTGCAACCACAAAAATCGCAATTCTCACGGAACCTTCTGTTTCAATTTGCACAATTTTATCACATTCAATGAGTCTCCTTCAATCCAGACATTGCTAGTAGTGTTCCTCTCAAACAAAAATTTCAACCCACACAACAAAGCACTCAATTCAGCAAAATTTGCTGTTTTTTCCCCTATCGGGTCAGCAAAGGAGAGACTAACACAACCCGTGGAGTCACGTACAACACCACCAATGCCAGCCCTACCTGGATTTCCAAAAGAACTTCCATCGAAATTTAGCTTAACCCTCCCAAAGTCAGGTGCCGACCAAATGCTCTTCGGTCTAGGATGAGAAATAGCAAGGGAAAATAAATTGTGAAGATTATACAAAACATCCACAATTGGAATACCCCAACCCTCCTTAGTCACTGATAGCTTAATTTTGGCTATGAGCTTTTCAAAGGACAATGAACTCCCATCGAAGGTTCTTCTATTCCTCTCTTTCCATATTTCCCAAAGGATAACCCCTTTAGAAATCTTCCATAAGACCTTACCACCTACCGACAAATGGCTTAAAGACATATGAGAGATAATACCATCCACTGAATGGGGCATGACAAAAAGTATCCCAAGTGTGGAAAAAAGCTAGGACCCCACACGAGATATAAAAGAACAATGGATCAAGAGATGTGCCACTGTTTCTCCATCTTCTTTGCACAAAAGACAAATATTTGCCAAAATTTTTTCCCTTTTAATCACGTTATCAACCGTTTAAATCCTATTCAGAGAGGCAAGCCAAATGAAAAACTGTACCTTATGTGGTATAGGCCAGTTCCAAACAGCAACAACATTGGAGCTAATCCTATCTTGGAATAATAGATTATAATAATATGTCATCGAAAAAACACCATCACTTTCAATCTCCCATATAATCTCATCCTCAGCATTGGCAGCAACATAGATGTTATCTAGCATTTCCATAAGAGAGCACCATTGAGATAATAGGTGGTTACTTAGTCTGCCATAAGATAGAGAAATATTCCAAGGACTTTGCAGATCTCTTCTTTCTAAAGCTTCATGAATGGTCACTGTCGGCTGACTTACCAATAAAAAAAGATTAGGAAATGCCACTTTCAACGGATAATCCCCTATCTATTTATGATGCCACAGAGACACTTGCGTACCACAACCAACACTCCATCTAGAATAACATGAAACAATAGGCCGGGATCTAAAGATGAACTTCCACACCTGTGAAACCTCTCTTCTGTACCCATTACCCAACCATACCTGTAATCTATCAACTCCATATTTAACCATAAGAACTTTATACTACAAATGGTTATTGAGTTTAAGGCTTCTCCACCACTACTTACATAACAGTGCTTGGTTAAACACCATAATTCTCCTTAATCCCAACCCACCATCTTTTTTAGGTATATATACTCTATCCCATCTAAGCAAATGAAACTTCCTCCTATTGGAATAGGAGCCCCAGAGAAAGTCTCGCATCATTTTTTCCAATTTTCTTGCAATCGAGGCAGGCATATTTATCAAAAATATCTAGTAAACAGGGAGATTTGATAAACATGATTTCAAAAGAGTAACCCTACCACCCAAAGAGAGATATTTGTACTTCCATAAATCCAACTTTTTTTAAACTCTTTCAAGCACTATATCCCAGACAGCAATCGTAAGTCTTGAATCAAAGATAAGAAGACCCAAATAGGTCACTGGGAAGGAGCTAACCTTGTAACCCACAACAGCAACCATCTCCTCTATGACCCCATCCTCACAACAAATCCCAACCATTGAAGATTTATGAAAATTAACTCTCAAACCCAAGGTTGCTTCATAGATATCCAAAAATTTACAAACTTGTAGAATCTTTGCCTCACAAAAATAAAGGTATCGTCTGCATATTGAAGATGAGAGATTTGGATATCAGAGTTAGTAATCCGAAACCTAGTGAAATAGCCTTCATTCTCCACTCTATCTAACATTAAACTAAATCATTCAGCATAAATTGTATAAAATAAAGGAGACAAGGGATCCCCTTGTCGCAACCCCCTAGAGGCATTGAATAAGCCTACGGGACTACCTTTGTACAGAACAGAAAAATGAGCTGATGATAAGCACCAAAAAATCCAAGATCTCCATCTCTCGCCAAATCCCTTAACTCTCATAATTTCCAAAAGAATCCCCACTCTACCCTATCGTAGGCTTTTTCCATATCCAGCTTAAAAAGAATACATGACTTCTTATTAATAACTCTTGAATGGATGCATTCTTGAGCTAGCAGAACACTGTCTGTGATTTGATGATACTTAATAAAGGCAGATTGGGTATTAGAGATAAAAGTAGGCAGCACCAACTTCAGCCTCTCTGCCAAAACCTTAGCAATGATCTTATACAGGCTTGTCAGCAAATTTATGGGTCTAATATCAGCAAGACTAGAAATCAACCTTTCTTATGAATCAATGCTACAAAGGTAGAATTAACACTTCATTTTTAACCAACGGCCAAAATTTATGGAAAAATGCCAGAGGGAAACCATCAGGTCCCGGTGCTTTGTCCCCAAGTATGGCAAAAACAACCTTATGTAATTCCTCACTGGTGACTTCCTTCTCCGGTGCAAAACGTAAATTTAAAGGGCGCCTATTAAAAGAGATTTTATCCAGTGATGGAGTGAAATAAACCTCTTTAGTAAAAGCCTTTTTAAAATAGTTTACCACAATGTTCTCAGTAGCAGTATCATTCTCTAGATCCACACCCTTAGTGAGGCTATAAGTCCTCATATATTTTCTCACTATTTCCAACTATGTCATTTTGAGTCTATCCATTATATTTTTTGAGCTTTCCACCTGAACTAACCCGTACCTCCTAACAGGTATTGTACTGTGTCTACACCACACATGATCAGCCCACTTAATTATACTCTATCATCTTAGTAATCATTTTTTAACGTTTGGTTATTAATGTTCAGTTCTAAGAGCATATAGAAGGTCAACTCTTTGCTCACATTATTTTGAAAAAGGGGTTCATAGTTCATACAAGATAACAACGGTCCTTCCATGTAACAGATGTCATTTCCATCATTTTCCATTTTCAAAGTTAAGAAAGGGAAATTTCCAAACAAACTATGTTTTAATTTTTATATTAAAGAGCAATAATCAAGTCTTACTTTTTATAGGGAATATATATCCATACCCTCATTTTTAAGTTTTATATTTCAATAGACTCAAGGTTTCAAAACATATATTGAGTCATAAAAATTCTAAGTTTTATATCTTTTAACCCCCTAAGCTAACTTTATCCCCTTTAAACCTATTATTTTGCCCCAAACAAAAGGGTAACATTTCTATGCTTCCCCTACAACATAGAAGTTTTATTCTCCCCTTATCCAACTGTCCATTCTGAATGGAAGGCTAAGATTGTCCCAATCACAATGTCACATCTCTACACTATTTTATTTTTAATTTTTTTTTCTATAAACTATTTTGACACTAAATTTTCGACGTCTATTCCTCTATTAAACTCGCAATGGCAAAAAATATATAAAAAAACATTTTCAATAAAAATAAAATGACCAAAATACCCTTGAAAGTTTCAAGGGGTATTTTGGTCATTATATTTTATCGAAAAAATATTTTTAATATTTTTTATAGGTGAGCCCCAAGGAGAAGATGTCACATACCAAATTTCATATTCATACAATTTGTATAAAAAAAAACTAAAAATAAAATACATTGCGACGTCATATCTAAGATCAAACGGTAAGTGGCTCTTTAGATCAAAATTGGACGGTTGGATGGTAGGAGGAGGATAGAACTTCTATGCTGTAGGGGAAGCATAGAAATCTTTTCCTTTCAAAATATAAGAAAGACGCATCATTTCTAAATACCATCCTTTCTCTCTCTTCACGAAATTTTCCCTTAAATCTCTCTACCTATTTTCCAACCCTCTCTCTCCCTATATCTCTCACTATCTCTCTCCCCTGTTGAGGGTGAATGTTAGAGAGAGAAATTTCGGGAATATATCACGAAAAGAGAAGAAAGGTTTAAAATGAGCATGTAATTTTTATATTTGTCAGGGCTAAAAAATTAATTAAAAGTAGGTAATTAGTCCAAAGGTTAGGAGATATATTTTGAATATTTGAGTCTTTTGAGATATAAAAACCAAAAATATGGGGTACGAAGATATTTCCCCTTTTTTATAACACAACGTATTTCAATTTTATCACTTTTTATGTACATCTGATTATACTCAAATTTAATGTTTGCACTTCTCACTATTATACAACTATAAAAATATTAAAAATAATTTTAAATAAATAAAAATGGCAAACTACACCTATATTATTTAGGGGTAATTTGACAGTTTCATTTATTTTAATTATTTTTTAAAAAATGTGATTTCTATAAGGCCTAAGTACTATAGAAAAAACTAAAAAAAAAAGAGCCTCAACCTTCAAACCGCAACTAAAAAATATATTGGGAATTGTAAACTATAAATACATAGAACTATTTTTAAATTTTAAAATAAAAAAGGATTCTCTCTTAATTTCCCTTTATAAACAGCATTAGTTGAACCCTTCTTTAAGCTCTCTCTCTCCTCTCTCATTTCGATTTTTTAAACCCTTAGGCCTACTCCACTGTGCAACCAAAGTAACACCCCAGTCCAAAAAATATCCGCAACATCTCGCTTCTCTCGCTGAGGTTGAAGTTTGGATAAACCAGTAATGCACCTGTTCTGTGCAATGTGTGTATAGACGAAACTGTATGCACCTATCTCTCTCTCACACAAGCGCGCACACACACATACAAACACACATTTGGATTGCTTCCAATTTCAAAAATGGAATCAGACATCGTACCGAAGAGGCGTCCATGGATATTGATCTGGGCAAATCTGATTTCATCTTTTTTGAAGGATAACAACGTCTCATTTTGGGCTGTATCCTGGAACTAACATTTCCACAAAATTTTGAAAACCATGACTTATTTGTGGATCAATTATGACTAGACCCTGCTCAAATTTTTCACTCAACGAAACTTTTTCATTCATAGTCCAGGTTGCAATCGCTCCACCAAAAACTCACAGAGAAACTTGTGGTAAGAGATCTTACATAGTGCCACCATTTGGGTGGGATGTAAAGCATCTCTCCTTCCTCCAATATACAATCCATGAAATCAAGGTCTTGTGCTAAAGGAAACTCGTCCGGATCCGGGTTGTCGAGGTCCACCTACACCCAGTTCAACACATTAATCTCTCCAAACCAACTCACAAACAAACATCAACAAGAACTAGAATAGAACCAAAGCATAACAAAAAATAATGCAAAAATTATAAAAACATCAGCAGAATAAGAGTGAGGGCATGTTCTTACACCCGCTCTCTTGGCAACTGCTCCCATCCACATACTTCACACTGTCAATGAGTTTGTGCATGATGTGTCTGAGTTGTACGAAGTGGTGCAGTTGCCAAGAATGCGGGTGTAAAAACTACCCCCTAAGAGAAAGCGAAAACAATCTATTTCAGAAAGGGTTCTCTCAAAACAAAAAATAAAAATAAAAGGAAAACTAAAAATCAGAGGAAGATGGAAGACTCTATTATCTGCCAATGTGAAGGGAATGACATCAGTCAATGGAGTTCTCAAAACATTGGTACGATATTGAACACCAATGGCCATCAATAACACACCTAGAAATGGTCAAGAGAAATCATGTTTGTCCTAAGTAAAATAATTTATATGCCACAAGAGTCTCCATTCAGGCTTAGGAAACCCTTTTTTTCACCTCTTGGGAGGAACAAACAGAACACTTACCCTGCTAGAATTGTGTAGCATAGACTCCTCATAAGGGTACAGATCATTAGATATTGAGGAAGGATATAACCTCACGTACTTTCTACCAACAACCTGAAGACAAGAAAGCAGGTAAGGTAAATGGTCTGAAAGATCCATCACAAGAACATAAACAACAGTAATCATATTAAAGATAAAACTGAAATAGTTATGGAACACAATGAAACAATATCACATAAAGGATTCTTAGGCAGGCTGGAATTGTGAGACAGAGTAGGTCCACTGCCCACTGCTTTCTCAACTTTCCTACACTTACAATGTACATGCCAATCCCTAAATCTAGCAAATGGTTTTGGACTGCCTCCACTCTTACAAAGACCTTGTCAGATTTCAACATAAGGATGATACTCCGGAACTCAGCAATCCTTAGAACTGGCTTCTCCTGCTTAGTAAAATCCTTGACTCGCTTGGCACCTAAAATCTTCTAAGAATCCTAAATCTGATTTTGTTCACACAGTAGGGGATCTGATCCAGACAAATTTATGAGTTTATCCCATCGAATGGGGCCCAGATATCAGAACCAGCTGGTTAATACCCCATAGTGCCAGGTTCAGTTCAGCCTGAACCAGCTAGTTTCTCTTCAACAAACAATTGCTTTAAGGTCAGGATTCAAGAGCGGGAAACTAGCAAGTGCACCATAATAGTCATGTTAAGGAACTTATTCCCTTACAAAAAACATCATTTTTAGTATGACAAATACAATGAATCTAGAATACTGAGTGTAGTAACTAATTAATGTACAATATAATGCTAATGGTATGTTCTTACCAGTGTTTCAAAACCTGGATCGACGAATCCGGATTGCGGCTAAATCGGGCAGAACTTGGTGATCGAGAAAAATATTAAAAAATAAATGTAATAAAATAAATATTAAAAATAGGGGTTTAGGGTGGGGATTTACAGAGAACCTAATAAAAAGTTAAATAAGATTAAAAAAAAAATGTAGATGGGGTTTTAGGGGGCCAGGGGAGCTAGGACCCATACCATCCCGGAATAGGTTCGGTCCCGACAGAATCCCATCTAGAAATCACCAGATTTTAAAATGTTGGTTCTTACTATACATTAAGTTTCTCTTAACTAAATAGTGAAACCTCCGCCACTCAAAAGAGAAAAAAAAAGCCACTAACCATGTTTAATACTTTCTTTCATCTGAAGCGATGAAACGGATAGACTCTACTGACGGATAGTTCGTGGAAGGAAAACAAATGTCAAACAATTTGTGGTCAACTTCAAAGAATGTATGCTAGAGAAGATTCTTCATGGCCAACAACATAATCAATAATTAAGAATATGATGATTAAAATTATTTGCAAAATAGTATTTTAAAAGACAAAAATATGCCCATGCACTAGTTTTAAAAAGCTTATATCAAATAACAATCATGAGCCACTGGCTGAATGTGGTGTGCAATGAGCATCTACACCTATGGGTTATTCAAACTGAATTTGACTATTTAAATTGTTTCTTTTCATTTTCTTCAATTCTTCTTCTGACACCAACTAATTCTGCAAGTTCCGCATATATAGCACCCTCCCGACTGTTAGGCTATTTTATATATCTTAAACGAGTTCCTCTCAAAAATTTGTTCCATCATAGAAAGAATTGATCAGTCCGAAATACAGTTGGGCTTGCCAATGCCATCTACATCAAGACTAAATCACCAAATATTTGATTCCCAGGACACATATTGACATTTCAACCATAAATTGCACAATACCTGACAAAGAGATACCAACATTCATCTAGGCCCATGCTGAAATGCAATTTAATTTCATAGCAATGGATGGTTTGAAATTTAATTGAAACTATAATTGAATATGTTGTTTGTTTAATTTTGTTATGGTTGTACAATTCACAATGTTATCAAACCATAATGCTCAATTTAGCATTTGGGAGACACCTGTCAACAGCCCGAAGGGAAAAAAAATTGCCTCAGGTAACAAAAAGAAGAGGATTACTGGAACGCATTACATTCAAATCAATGGGAGAAAGACGACAAGAAGTGCTGCTCAGAAGCATCACAAGCATATTGTAGCAATCCAAAAAGCAAACAAGAACAAGGAGAATGCTATTCTAAAGGCCTATCTCTAGACCCAGCTATCCGGAAAATAAATTACTGTCAAAATCATAATCATTTCCAATATATACCTGAGCAAACAGATTGTGGTGTGGATCATGGTGCAATGGTGTGACTGTTCCAGATGGACCAAACCAAGCATTAAGTGACTTCAGTTCTCCAACACTAGCGGCACAATAATCTGGAACATCAATATCTTGACGCAACGGCAGTATCTGCCATATATGTAACACAGTAGGCAAAACTCATTAAAAACAGAGAAACTATTTGTGTCAACAAAAAGCATTTCTAGATCAAACACTTGAGAAAAATATGAAGTTGACCTGATCAAATACTGGATGTTGAGCTAGATATGTCAGACCATTAGGACCATTGTCACTGGAGTAAATTCTGTCAAGAAATTCTGAGAAGCTTATCAACTCCTGCTTCCATCCTGGGGCCAGGTAATTCTTTCCAACCTGCCAAACAATATATCTTAGCCAAATTTCAGATCATTGTATCACTTCATTGCAAATGACGGCAGCAAAGCATAAAGATTAAAAACTCATATCAAACTATTTCACTTTAGAATCACTATGCCTATCAATGTTAAAAAAGGCAGAGGTGGCTGCCTAGGCAGCAAGGGTTCATGACCACTTAGGCAGTTGCCCAGATACTTAGGAGGTCATTTTCTTCTTTTTCTTCTTCTTACATGTAGAGAGAGAGAGCATATGGGTCCATGTGTGCATTTGTGTATGTATGTGTGTGTGTGAGGGGGAGAGAGAGAGAGATAGGCCTCAAATCAAACACTTGGAGGCCATCTTCTTCTTCTTCATGTAGAGAGGGAGCACAAGGCCCCATGAGAGAGACAGAGAGCGAAGGCCTTGAATATGCTTTAAACTTACTTTATTTTCTTCTTGAGGTTGCTTTTTCTTTTTGAGGGGGTGGCACTAGGCATGCCCAGACCATCCTAGGTGCCCACCTTGAACCCGCTTAGGTGGGTGCCTTGGACACCTAGGAATATGTCCGCCTTGGGCACTGGCCTAGGCCTATAATAAGTCTTTTTTTGTCCCGGCCACGGCCTGATTTTTGAAAATTGATGCCTATTATTGCTACAAATTTGACGAAAGCTTGCAGGAAGCTACATATGACAGAATACTTCATCTTAGTATCACTATGAAGCTGGGCATAATTATTTCATCTGATTTTTATATAGAAATGACACTAAAACAACCATATGGCATAAACAATCCAGAACTTGGAACTCCATGAGCAAGCGCTGGTATTTCCAAAATAATAAGGATGAACTAGACTGAACAATCAATCCCTGTATCGGCCTTTCTATTTGATGGGAAGGGTGTCCTTGCTGCTCCAGGACATGTAGCCAAAACTCCAGACAAAGACGAATCCTACCAAAGGATCAGTAACCTCCCAAGAACCCAAGGCTCATCATCTAGTATCCACCATCACAAATCCCGATTCATTAACTTCAAATCCATAATTCCAAATCTCATCATGCTTCAGATGTGTGTATATCATACAATACTATGATGACCTAACTGAATCCTCACAAATTTTCCCAAAGCAGTCATATCAAGAGCTGACTGATCATTGGAGAAGTGGCTGGTTCAGTACAAACCAATCATAACACGTACAGACTGGTATGGCTGGTAAAACCATAATGATAAATTTTCATGCCAAATAAACAATATTTATGAATAAATAAACATATTTTTCATTGTTGATAAACATATAATTTTCGGAAAAAAAAAGAAGTCATATATAGGAAAGAAGAAATTATTGGACAATAAATAAATGTAAATTATGTAACATATAAGGCTAAATTTCTATGGACCTATGTATCAATACCATACACGTTGACCATGCACATACACATGCTGGGAAAATTTTTAGGACCTGAAGTTTAAATCTTTTTTGACTCACTTTGTAATCAATTCCCCCGGAAAAGAAAAATGATATGAACTTTTAGAATGCTAGGGGCATGTTTGGATGTACTCATTATCACTGATCAATTCACTGTTTCAATAAAGTTAATCATGATATCTGTTGTTTGGCAGCATGCATTATAAAGTTATAGGACAAAACTTATAAGCAGTTTATCATTTGTAAAGCTGTTCTCACTTTATGCAAAGTAATTTTGCTGAGAATCAAATGTTTTTAGCCAGAAACAGCCAAAAATACCCAAAAAATTTAAATAATTAAGTAATATTATATAAATACAATATATGCACCAAACATATAATAAAATAATATTATCCAGATTATATTAATTTCAGATAAGGAGGCCCATTCCATACAAAATTAATTTCATCCAAACGGGCCCTAGATCTATCATCCAACAACTGGAAGGTGAATTGATTTAGAGTGTTCTCTGAGCTTCTTATAGATTGGTCTCATTGATAAATAAATAGGAATTGAGAATTATGGTATCAAACAAATCCCCCTAACAAATTGTTTGGCCCATGAGTCAATCATAACACATAAAGGCTAAATTTCTATGGACCCATGGGTCAGTACTATAAATGTTGACCCATGCATGAAACACACCTTAAGAATTTTTAGGACCTGAACTTCAATTTTTTTTTGACTCACTTTGTGATCAATTTCCAAAAAAAATAAAATGACTTGAACTTTTAGAATGCTAGATCTATCATCCAACAAACAGAGGGTGAATTGAATTAGAGTGTTCTCTGAACTCCAAATGAGATTCTTTTAAATTGGTCTCATAGTTAAGTAAATAGGAATTGAGAGTTTTGGCATCAGACAAATCCCCCTAACAAAGTGTTTTGCCCATTTGTCAACATATATAATATCGACCCATGGATTAATACAAAGTTTCCCAAACATAAAATAATTATTTAAAGAAATAAACGATTTGTATTAAATATAGACCATATGGGATGTATAGATTACAGTATCCAAAGTAAAATGGGACACAAAAAGGCTGTTTATACAAAAAAATACCAAGTTCTCTAGTCAGGGCTGCAATATATTGATCACATAATTTTGGCCCAAAGTGCCCTCTTTTGCAAGAGCATCCAATGCAGCATCAGCCCCATGCCAAGAGTGCTTGAAGGATACTTGCAAAGCCCTGCTAATCTCAAATACATGGTCAAATGTAGATTCCCATCGTCACGGGCATGGAAGTGCACTTTTGCCAAAAGTAATAATGTTCAGGAATCTCCTTCTATGAGAAATTATACCTAGTTAATGATGAAAAGTTTTACGCCTTCGAGTGGGACCTTTACCTCAACGCAAGAGGAATAAGCTATACTAATAGGACCTATAAATAACAAATGAGCATAGCAGTTTCTAGATAAGCCCACAATACCGATAGCCCTAGATTTCCATGAGAGCAGTTATCAACATCCAATTTGATAGCCCTGGGCATGGGTGGATACCAGTGGTTTGATTTTGGGGCAGTCATTGGTATGGAGCATAGTTATTAAGACCAGACCAAACTGGTGGTCAACCAATTGGACCATCGCCTAGTGCCTTGGCCGATTTGGTTCAAAGTACAAACCAGGTTTGGATGAAAACCGGTCAAAACCAATGTTTGACTGATTTGACCAACCAATTTTTAACCAATTCAACTAGCTAAATGAAGTTGGGCAAATTTTTTAATACATTTATAGTTTTAAACTATTATATCTAATTTCTTTTTGTCCTTCTAAAATCTCGTCCAACCGGTTCGATTAGTTCTTGCCTCAATAGTTCAATAGATGGTCTGATCTTGATAATACTATGAGTCTAGACGAAACCGGTGGTCTGATTGGTTGGACCACTGTCTAGTGCCATGACCAATCTGGTTCAAAGTAAAAATCATGTACAGGAAAAACTAATGTTTGATTAGTTTTGGTAGGTCAGACCAGCCAGTTTTAACCAATTTGACCAGCCAAATGAAGCTAGGCAACTTTTTTCATACAATTTATGCTTTTTAACTATTATATATTTTATGTTCTAGTTTTCTTTTTTCTAAAACCCAGTCCAACCGATTTGATCAATGGTCGGATCAATTTGACTTGACCAAAACCCTCAACAGTTCAATGGCTAGTCTGATTTAAATAATACTAGTCTAGATTCTCTAGAATGACTTTCCAATTTTGCACAAAGTCCTAAGCTGCAAAAGGCACAAAGCTCCTCTCAATTTTGGGCTCAAAAAATACAATGGAGATGATTTGATCATTGACCACATCTATTTGAAGTTCTCGATTCTCTAATACTGATGTAGGACAAGATGCCTCCAATTTTTAAAAATTTTCTTATTTAATTTAGAGATGTATTTTTGGAAATTTTAGGTTTTTTAAAGTTCTTTTAGGGATTCTAGGATTTTTTTAAATTTTTTACGATTTTACAAGTTGTTTAGAAAACTAGTTAAGAGGATTTATGGAATTATTTGTTTTATTAGGGGTGGAAACGGCCTTAACAAATATTGTTTTAATTAGAACTTCTATTCCAATTAGAAATAAGATTTCTTGGGTTCTAAGTAAGGTCTTTTATTATAAATAAGGTCTATGTAGAGAATTTAGAAGAGAGCCGAGATCTTATTTGGTTTAACATGTGTATAGTCATTGAAGCCTAGCCTGTAGGCTTTCTCTTTAATTTTCCAATCAATAGATTATTTAATTAAGGATTTACTAGCAAATTATGAGTTCAAGATATGCCGTAATGATTTACAAGCAAATTAAAAAAGACCTGAACAACACCCGAAATTATTGAAGGCAAATATTCATAGACTAAGTTCGCAAATGGCAAGTGAGAACACTTCTAAAGTTCTTATCAAAAGCAGCATCACCTAAAAACCAACACTGTTAAGTGCAGAAAGGGGTTAACTTTTATGCTAAAATTCCAAGCTCTTAGTAAACAAGTAAAATGCTCTAACATGAAAGTTCAAGTCTCTAGATGTAGAATGATACTTTTAAACCCTCCTAACCCCAAAAGGAAATTCCAAGGGAGTTACGTGAGGGTGTTAAAAAGCTATTTCGCTTAAAGAAAGGAGAAAAAGCCATGAATAGAAATGGTGTGAAAAAAGAAAAAGCTCATATTTTGATTACGAGTAAACTAGGAAGAAGGTCCCAAAAGGCCAATTAAAATCAAACCTGCAGGTGTCCTTCAAGATGGCTAGAATGTGGTTTTGACCTTCGCTCTTTAGTCTTTTTCATCAAAAAGACCCTTTCTCTTTAGTCTAATTAGGGTATTCACGGGGTCCAAACAAGTCATGAAAAAAAATTGGTCTAGAATAGCAAAAACTAGTATCATAATCCAAACAGGTAGGACCAGCATATTTTGGCACATTATTATAACATTGGTCCAAATGAAATTCAGTTTGGGCCTTCACTGAATACTAGCTGTAGGATTTTATTTTCTAGCTTTCCAGAGAATTAGTATAATGCCTATTTTGATTGCTCGCCATCAATGGAATGAAGTTTTGGAGTGAAATTAAATAGGAACAAGAGATTCAACTGTCTCCACAATTATTGTGCAAAACTATTCCCAATATAATTTAGCATCATTCTAGAATGTGCACATCTTTCAAAAGAAGCAAGCTCTCTTCACATATCAGATCTACTCAAGCTTTAGGTATAGGAATAGCAAGAGCTCTACTTACAAATATAGGTATATAAGCAGGCAGATCATCTCCCACAGACATAGAAGCAAGCCAAGCTAATTTGGACCCAATACGATATTGTGGAAGTATTAATCTTCTTTTGTGATGTAACTGTGTCCCACATTGCTGAAGCGTGTATCCTTTCTACTATATGTAGCTGTGTTTGTAGTTTATTTTTTCCTGTGAATTGTAACCAGTGTTCGCAAACTGGGCCGGTCAAACAGGAACCGGGCGCTGACTGATCCAGTTTTGGCTAGTTTTAGTGGTCCGACCAGGTATTTAAAAAAAACTTAAAAAAAGGGATTTATTTGTAATGTATTTTTTAATGTTTTTATCATTTGGACAAAAATTGGAAATTGTTTTGGCCATGAATACTTATTTTTACATTTCCCAACTTTTTTAGAAACATTCAAAAATACCTCTGGACACAAATCGATTTTTTAAAATCCATTTGTTTCACTACTTTTCAACTTCATTTGGACGTGCTTTGTTTAATAATGCAGTAAATATACTTTTTCATATTTTTTTGGATTTTTTTGGTTTTTTTTTTTTAATACTTTTGGACTGGCCTCGACCTGCTAGTTAGGCCCGTTTACCGGTTACTCGGACCTGGCCATTGGCCGGTTTCCGAGGCCGGTTTGATTTTTTAAACACTGATTGTAACTCAATTAAGTAAAAAACTGAAAAGGACCTATAAACTATACAGACATGCATGCAAACCAATAATACCAATACACAATACACTAAGTAACAACTGCTGAACTTCATCAGGTTTCTTTTTCATTCTTTCTCATATATTGTCACTCATTTGAGTCATCGATCCCAAATGGAATCAACCTATTCATGTCAAAATACAACATAACTGTTGAACTTCAAAGTTTGCCAATATATGGCAGACATCTTGGGAAGTTCCACATCTGCATATTTTATTGCACAATTAGCAACTCTCACCCACAAGCACAAATCTAATTTTGCTAAGTAAGATAATGTTAATTGAATTTTCTCAGTAAAAAGGAATTCAATGTCTATTCCAATCAGCTTAACAAATAATTAAGGCATCAAAATCACACTCATTGTTTTCAAGTTTTCAACCCACAGCAAAGGCTCCCACACAAAAAGCATGAAGAAATAATTCACAATGATATACTTTTAAAAGATAAAATTGATTCACGAAGAAAGAGACAAAAGCAGATCATAAGAACATAATAACTGATCATACCTCAACTGGTACTGTTCTATCACCTGCAATCCTTTTCAAATACTCCATGCTCTTCCACCTTTTCATTGCCGGCCAGTGAGAAATGGCACCACTTATTATGACTGGAGAACCTGGCAAGAAGTAATTGCACAGGAAACCCTCCAAGGACAAGTCTGATCTTTTATCTATTTTCTTGCATGAAAGTGATTTACTGGGCAAGAGTTGAAGCACCTATACAAGGAACAACCCACGGGAGTTACAAAAGTGCTTCCATTAAATACTTGCTAGCACAAATCAAGTTTGTGAATGTCCCCTGAACTTTGTGAATGGCCAAACAAACTTCTGCACATAAACCAATAAAAGCAAGAACCTTAAGAAACACAAGCACATGAAAAGATATCATTCTGCTAATTATTGTGGCAATTACATGATCTAGAATAAAATATAATTAAACTCTCAAAGTTGTTTCCCACAACACATTCCAGAGTTATCACAAGAAATGTGAAGGGCAAGAGGATTGGTATTTGGGTTCGTCTTTCATCCCCTGAAGTATCCTAGCAACAAACAGCTATCGAGTTCTTTGCGTCATCAACTGATCCAGTTCTTGTGACTGCATGAACAGTTCCACAATCAACTTAACATTCTTAAAGGCAATAGTGAACAAATGGGAAAAAGGAATCACAAACCAAACAAAAAGTAGATCACAAGGAAAGAAACACCATGGCAACCAAAAAGAAGCTTTTACATTAAAAAGGAAAATAGCCATGATATTCATTGATTACTAAAGGAAAAAGATTTTGTTAGCACATTAGCTGATGGAACAGTATCAGCCCAATGGCCCAAGTTGATTCCGAGCCCATCAGACACAGCCTATAAGGATGTTGTTTGATTTTTGTTTGTTTCTTTTTATAGATCTGAGGGATCTGATATTTTCGGGCATTGGAGCTAGACCTAGGTGCATCAAAAACTAAAATAAAGTAAAATATAAAAAATACTAAAATACTCATCCAAGTTCACCAACAAGGGAGGGGTATTTTGGTCTTTTTCTGCATATTATTTTTTATTTATTAGTTTTTCATTTTTTTTTATTTCTTAGTTTTCGGTGTGCCTAGGTCAGACGCACATGCCCCCAAAATAGGTCCATTGGATCTTTAAAACATAAAATTTCAAAAAGTAAACAAGAAGCTGGTTGTCAAATCAGCCCATATCAATTTGGACCATTTGGCTGATACTGTTCCATTAGCTCACAGGCTAACAGAAGTTACTCCCATTAATGATATCAAAAAGTAATAATATCTTACAGGGAAAAGCAATCATATTGATAATTGATTTTTTAAGAATGGGAATATCTCAGTCAATTTACAAAATTTTGATAAGAAACCCATGTCTGAAACATAGTCAGGAATAATTTGATTATTTCTCAAATAGATGTGATGACTTGACTGCACAGACTTCAAATTCTAAACACACAGTACAAGTAACATGAAACATTTCTTAGGGCTATTTAACAATAATTTTTTAGGAAAAAAAAGGAAATTTTCAATTGTTCACCATGCGTTCATAATGGCAGATTTATTTATGGAGACGGAGAATTGTGTTCTACCCCTTGCAGAGTGGATAAATAGAAAAATCATAGAATTTTTAAACATGTAAGGTCGAAGAGAGTAGCAAACATCCAATATAGTGCACCACGGTGAGTATAACCCAAGAGTAATTCATTAAGTTTTATATTGTTTCGGACTAAAGGACCTTATGACTAAGCACACCCATACAAGGTGATAGAAATATTGCTTACCCTTTCTGTTTTCTGACAGTTGGTTATATGTTATTTACCGTTCTTATAAAGCCTACTTTAGTTTTATCTTTCTAGAAACAGCAAGGACATGCTGATAGAAACAAGAGTCTAAAATACAATAAAATAAGCCGGAAAAAAAAGAAATGAATGCTATAAAAGACTGCAATGTATGCATTACGTTGGTCACAACTAATCATTCTATTGTTAGGAACTTCCATAACAAAGAGATACTTCACACCCAAGCAAATGCACAGACACAAATAATTCCACTATCATGGATAGTCAATGTATAAGTCCATAATTTTCCTAAAGATATTTGGATTTTCAAACAAAATTGCTATATTACTCATTAAAAACTTATGTAGCACATTCATCACTGAGAACAGACTAAATACATTCAGATCAATAAACACTTCAAATAGCATGAAAAATGAACAGAGGAAAAACTAATCTTATGATCAGGTGTTCTAATGTTGTAGTGGTAGCTATGGTTGCTCTCTACATTCATGCTAGTTATTAACGGAGTGCGTGGGGAAATGTTCACCAAGTGCTAAAATAATTTAAGAAATAAACCAGTAAATAAGTAAACAATCAACACATGACAACAAAGAAAACAGCAAATCCTAAAATGCAAAACAAAAATAAAATCATGAGCCAAAGCACCGCATAAGAACAGATGTTTGTGTGTGCGTATGTGTTTGTGTGTGTGTGAGAGAGAGAGAGAGAGAGAGTGTGTGTGTGTGAGAGAGAGAGAGACCTCTTCTGCCCTGGAGCGGGAGCCTGCACAGGCCACCGCCCCACCTCCCAAACCACCCTCCAAACCTTCCTGCTCTCCTGAACTTCCCTCGAAACCAAACCTGTCCCCCACCAAAGCCTTAACCGCCGCATCCAAATCCTTCCTAA
Organism: Amborella trichopoda; assembly: GCF_054954075.1. Classification (NCBI taxonomy): domain Eukaryota; kingdom Viridiplantae; phylum Streptophyta; class Magnoliopsida; order Amborellales; family Amborellaceae; genus Amborella; species Amborella trichopoda. Next base: position 4,656,346 of record NC_142338.1, read on the forward strand.
GCAAAGCACCGCCCATAATGATGCCCATGTCAAGCGCCCTCAGTGCCTCCCTCACCTCTCCCATTGACCAATGTATCTCCGCCACATGCAAGCAAGACATGGCATATGCGTCCCTCCAAACATGTCGCACGCTGTGCCACGGCCCAGAATGCAACTGCTCCCATGCTATCTCTCTCGCCGCCTCTGCCGCCTGCGCTTCTCCTGAGGCAGCACGGACTGCCAGGTTAACATAGGCAAAGCCGCCCTCTTGGAAGACCCTTTCCAAAAGCTTTTCTCTCTCCAGCTCTACGGTTGGCATGGGGAGACGGTGGTGCTGTGTCTCCATTTATGTGTGTGAATAATTAAGGTTTCAAAGGAATCTCTCTCTCTCTCTCTCTCTCTCTCTCTCTCTCTCTCTCTCTCTCTCCTTCGTTTTTTAGAAGTCGGGGTTTATAGAAAGGTGCATGGCAAGTGAAGTAGAGTTAGTTTTCGAGTGAGAAAGCTAAAGCTCTTTCCTTTCTTTACTTTTTATTATCTATTTTTCTGAGAATTTTAGGGTTTTCAATAGTATTGCCATTGCAAAAGGGAATCTGGAGAAAGCTTTGAATTTCAGAGAAAGCTTGAAGAAAGGTGAGTATCCGGTGAGAAGACTCCAGTTTTACAGAGAGAAAGAGTGTGCTTTGAATTTGTGTTTGTGAGAAAGCTGCATATGTAGTGAAAATATACAAAAGTCAGTGTTTCCAGGAAGGATGATACAATTTACAGCGGGTTAGGGTTAGAAAGAGTGACAGAGTTGCATCTCTAGTTAGGAAGAAACGCTTAAGAGAGAGAAGGATTTCCAGTCACAATTTACAGAGGGCTAGGTTGAGAGAGAGCGAGAGAGAGTGTGTGTTAGGGTTTCAGAGAAATCAGAGGGGCCATTTCCATGAAATTCTGGTCCGAATTTACAGATACAATAGTCAGGGCTTCAGATGAATCATGGACTGAATTCCATGAAATTGCCTCTTAATTCACAAAAACAAGGAAACCGAGATTTAGAAAAGGCTACGGTTTCTGGTGAAGGATTGGGGTTTTACAAATTTAACAGTCGAGAAAAGAATTAGGGTCTAAGATCGTTCAATCGACAGAAATGGATTGAAATCTAGCTGAGGTGTACAATATGAAACTCGCGAGCCTTCCAGAGTAGATATTTATTTGCACTTTTCCAGTGAAGTTGTCCAAAACTGGCAAAAAAGTGCATGTTATTGAGATATTTCGTTGCAGTGTACATCATGACGTATATCTTGATTATCACCGTCAAAAAGTAAGGGTAGATGGTTATGGCCTTGGAGTATAGTCTATGCACTTTGAACCATATAACGTCTTTGGTGGGATCCAATCTCCAAGGCTCACCGTTCAAAAGCCAATGATTCATATATTATTGGTGGGATCCAATCTCCAAGGCTTACCGTTCAAAAACCAATAATTCATAATAAGTAAAATATTCTTGAGCCCACTTAAAATCACCGAATATAGATTTTGGTTTTCATCCTAAATTCATAGAAGACACCAACATATTCATAAAAAGCAAATTTTTTATAATTTATATATTTATTCATTTTTTAAATGTGTTATGTGAGAATAGAAACCTAACCTTTAAGCATGGCACAAGTGGTGCTTCCACCATAACCCCAACCCCATTCTCATAAAAATTATTTTTCTTTAACAAGAAAGATGCTCTTGATGAGGGGTTGTTTTATGATAAAAAATATTAAGAAAGTCGCCAGTCCTTTTTTTTTAAAAAAAAAAAAGAAAAAAAAAGAAAAAAACGAACACCAGACTCCTACAAGAAAAAAAGAAGAAGAGGAAAATTGGCAAAAAATAAAAGGAAATTTATGTAATAATCCCATTTCAATTTTGAAATTTAATCTAGTCATTGATATTTCATAATTGATGCATACAAATCCCATTTTTGAGAGTGTATAATATATTTCAATTTTTAAATTTTTCTGTGCATTGAATGAAGCTAAAATTTGAGGGTCCTTACTTATCACCTGCACACACTTGAAAACATGTATAAAAAATTAATTTAAAAAATATTATTACCTTGATAATGTGGTCATTTTTATTATAAAGTTTATTTTTTAATATTTTACCCATGCATAATGGTGAGAAGTACGATGCTCCAAATTTCAGCTGAATCTGAATCTGATAAAAAGAGAAAATGTATCATCATCAAAACCTTTTTTCAACTATTTGGAGTCGACAACACGAGTCTTGGTCTGCCATTCTGTTTTATCAAAAAACATACCCTCACTGAGGTCATACTCATCCTCATCCTATAAAACAAGTATAAAAATAAATATATTGTACTCATCCTCATCCTATAAAATAAGTATAAAAATAAATATGTTGTAGTCTCTCCAAATGTGGGACTTGATTATAAAATCTGGAATACAAGGGGCTATTTTTAGATTTTGAAAATAAAAAGGGAATTTTTATGTAAATTTTCCAAAACTAAAAAAAATAAAAGGAAAATATTTCACAAAACAATTGGGGATCAGCATCTCTAATGCAACTGCTGCTAATAGAGATATAGGCCTCATTGCTTACTTTTCTTTTTCTTTTAGTGATAAATTTGTCCATTGTCAAATGATTCAAATGCAAGATTACAGAGAATTAACCAAATGTCATCAGAGGCTTGAAAATGGGCAACAACAGCACATCAAACCTTTCACTACATTAAGAAATAAGTGTACAATGTCATATCAACGTATCATTATTCTTTTTCTTAGTAAATGCCATGTTAATGAAATACATCAATTGAATTTCCTTCAATTGTAATTTGCTCTTGTCCCATGTTACAGTTAAATCAGGTGGTAGAATGAAGAAAGAATCACACTTAAATTTGTCATTGTGTTACAAGTGCAATAGGTTCCTGTCCCTGCAATCTGTTAAGGGCATCTTGAATTGCTCTCCGAAACTCATTATTGTGGAGTAAGAAAGAGGAGACATGACCACCTGTGACCCATCTCACTTCAGAACCTGGCCAAGCTTTTTGAAGTTCCAAAACTGAATGCTTTGGAATGTAACCATCATCCTAACATGTTAAATTCAACATGAGAGACTGGTAAGGCATACATAGAAATCCGCAGCTTATACATGCATCTTGTTCATTATATATCTATCTATATATATATATATATATATATATATATATATATATATATATATAGCTATATATGGGCGACAGCTATAATGTCAGCCAACGGCTCAGATTGAATCTGAGCCGTTCCAATGGCCACAACCTCATTTCGTGGTTGCGTTTTAATTCTTGTTATACAAATCCAAATCATTTGAAAGTTTGAACATCTATTCTTCAAAAATAGTAAAATTTAATAAAAATATAAAAAAAAATTCATAAAATAAAAATTGACCAAAATACCCCCGAAATGTTTTGGGAGTATTTTGGTAAATTTTTATTTTGTGAATTATTTTTTAAATATTTTCATTAGGTATGCCTTGATAAGAAGAATGAACATCTTAAATTTCAAGTTATTCGGATTTGTAGAAAAAAATAAAAATTCAAATACGAAATGAGTTCGTGATCGTCAGATCGGCCCAGATTGAATCAAAGCTGTTGGCTGACACTGTAGATGTCAGCCTGTGGGCTGAGAGAATCCATTCCCATATATATATATATATATATATATATATATATATATATATATATATATATATATATATGAAAAATGCTGGGATTAGCCCACTAGCTCATATGAACATATGAACCCAACGGCCCAGATTGAATCTAAGCTGATCTGACGATCACGACCTCATTTCGTGTTTGACTTTTAATTTTTTTTTCTATATATCCAAATCACTTGAAATTTTAAGCATCCATTCTTCTCATCAAGACGCATCTAATAAAAATATTTAAAAAAATAATTCGTAAAAACTAAATTGATCAAAATACCCTTGAAATGTTTCAGGGGTATTTTGGTCAAATTATTTCTTGCAAATTATTTTTTTGATATTTTTATTAGGTTATGCTATTTTGAAGAATACACGCCTAAAATTTCAAACAACTTGGATTTGTAGAAAAAACATTAAAATTCAAATACGAAATAAAATCGGGACCGTCAAATCGGCTCATATTCAATCTGGGTCATTGGGCTCATATAAACTCATATGTTCATATGAGCTAGTGAGCTAATCTCAGCATTTTCCATATATATATATAGAAGATACTACAAAACGCCTATAGGCGAAAATAAACAGTGATTTCGCCTATCCTCATCACCATCCAAACTTCATCGCACAGTCACAATTGTCCGATAGTATTTCAATTTTCATTTTTTTTTTTTTACTAATCGGAATGGTCTGAAATTTGGAGTGTGTGTACATCTTAATGAGGCGCATTTAATAAAAATATGAAAAAAATAATTCTCAAAATATAAATTGACCAAAATACCCCCATAAATTTTCAAGGGTATTTTGGTCAATTTATATTTAGAGAATTATTATTTTTCATATTTTTATTAGGTGCGCCTCACTAAGATGTACACACGTTCTAAATTTCAAGTAATTTAGATTTGTAGAAAACAAATTAAAATTGAAATACTACCAGGCAACTGTGACCGTGCGATGAAGCTTGGATGGTGATGAGGGTAAACAAAATCATTGTTCAAGCGTTGGGAAGAGTTTTCCTATATATATATATATATATATATATATATATATATATATATATATATATATATATATGGGTGCGGTTTGTATAGAGCCGAGGCTCTAACAAAGCGCACCTTCAAATAGTGTCGAGAAGTGTGGTTTCAATTCTGGGAATATTTGTGATAGCCTTAAAATATATTTTCATCTTTAATTATAAAATTTAAAGCTTCAAAAATAGTTTAGATCAAGCACATCTGTGGAAACTTGAAAATCTTGAAAATTGACGGTCCAAACCTGCGTTACATGATGCACTATGTTTAGAACTTGAAATCCATTTTTTTCTCATGTCCATGCATCTTGATGTCGAGATGATCAATTTGCGGATATTTGGACATCAAAACCACCTCTTCTAGTGAAATTTTAAAGTGTGCTCTAATTTGATTGTTTAGAACCTCGGCTTTGTATACATTTTTTCTTATATATATATATATATATATATATATATATATATATAGAAGCCACTACGCAAGGCCAACAGGCAAAAATGAATAGTATTTTCACCCATAGGCTCCAAGCTGTCCGATTTTTTGAACGGCATGGATTAAAAGAGCGCAACGGACATAGTAGGTCTATTGCGGTCAAAAAACACGTGGAAACCGCTACAGATCACGCGTCGTATGTTATGGCTCCATTCAATAAACCACCACGGACATAGCATGTCTGTGGTGGGCGAAACATCGTTCAAAATCACCTATAGCGTTTTAAAGAGTTTTCTTATATATATATATATATATATATATATCATACACTAAGATGTGAGACATAGTTTGCAACTCAATGAGAGAGAGAACTTACAGTGGCAGCAACAAAGACCACAGCCTTAGGGTTCTTCGGAATAGGGAAGCGTGTCACATCAGTTAGGGACAGCACAGAGCGCATCCGTTCTCTCACTTGCTCAAGCGTCATCTCAACTTTTTGGGCAGCATCAGTTCTCAGCACCTCCCACGCAGTCCCATGCTGGAGAATGCCTTCACAAAATGCCACAACTGCTGAATGGGGAGATAAGAAAGGTAGTGTGGCAACAGGAGTTGGATGAAGTGATCCGACCATTGCAGCATGAACTCCCCCTGAAAATATTCAGAAATACGGATTTAATCAACGTAAGAACCGATGGAGATGCTAATTTCTAAGAGTATGACTGGAACAACTGAGTATTCATAAAAATTGCTGGAAACCCCCCCTTATTTTACTATTGATGAATAGTAAATTCCTTCATAATTTTTTTTTTTTATATAATTACAAAACCCTTCTTATTTGGATTCACCAATCCATCCCCCACCACCGCCCCCGCCCCCGCCCCCCGCCCCACCCCCACCCCCACCCCCAGCCCCAACCCCCAAAAATAAATAAATAGATAAAAATCCAAGCAATTGTTCTCATCTTTCTTCTCAGTACCCAACTCTTACTGTAAAAAAAGTCCATTTCAAAATGGATGCAAAAATCTGTCCTAAATGTACAGCATTCACAAACGAACAGTAAAAATCCGTTGTATTATAGAAGCAGTTTCCCTTACCACATGTTCAATAAAATCTTAAAAGCCAATACTAGAAACCAGGGGAAGTTGTGCTATTACTTCATGAAAAAGAACACATATCCAAGAAGTCGCTTCTTGGACTAGTTCAGAAAGAACGTCAGAGGAAGTCGTAAGTGCTTTAGTAAGTAAAAATTACCCAACTCAAAGAAAACCTTATAGTTTAAATTCTTACTGACTGTGAAAAAGGAGAAGAAAGACCTGATAATTCACCACAAAAAATGCCCGTACTACAATGAGTTAAATAATGATAAGTATAAAAAGCCTTTAACACTGGGAAAGCTTTACATGTTACTCCACCCACATATAAAGTATATGTGATCCCTGCTCTCAGCTATCAGATCTGAGTGGATGGCTGGGATGGCTTGAGTCACGAATGCCACAAGTTGGCTTCGAGTGTCAGATCTTAATATGACAATTCAAAGTGTTTTATTTTTTATCTTTATTCTATAATCATTTTGTACCAAAATTTGAAGCATGCATGCATCTGACAGAAGTGCACATAATAAAAATAATAAAAAATTACCAGAATACCCTTGAAATTTATGGGGGCATTTTGGTAATTTCTTTTTGCATATTTTTTATTATTTTTTTCTAGGTGCGCCCCCAATAAGAAGATGGGACAGCCCAAATTTCACTTAAAAATGTTTTCTAAAAAAAAATAAATCAAACAGTGTTTTGGCATGACATTATGTGACTTGAACAACCTAGCCGTCCATTTAGATCGAACGGCTAAGTGGGGTAACATATAATTTATATGTGGGTGGGATCAAATATAAAGTTTTACCTTTAATACATAAGAAAGCATTCATTTCCAAACTCTTATGAAATTGGGTGATTGTCCGTGTGTGCAAGTGCACATGCTCAAGTGAGGAATGAGGGGAGAGGCAATGCTCCTTACCCTTGTCTAGAGGGTCAAGTTGAAAAGATAATACATATAAAAAGATATTTTTTCGAATATTCAACTGTAAATAATGTTTCAAGAGTTGTCAGAAAATATATAGAATCATATTGCCACTTATACTATGGGCTCATAAAATGACAGTTTTAAGTATGCTTTGTGACTTACAACAAATTCCTTACCCATGCTGAGTCCGCAAACACCCATCTTGCCATACCCAGCCACCGCTTCTAACCAATATAACAAACTCCGGGCTTCCTCGATGGTGACCCTCCCTAACAACAGCAAGTCACTCACACACAGGAGCTTTGCACCTTGCTGCAGCCTAGGACGTCGATGTCCATAGAAAGGGCTGCGGCACATTTGATCTCAAATCAACCCTCATGGTTTGTCAACCCTACAGAATAGGCCTTGTTTGTGTCTTCTTGTTATTTTTAGTGAAGTGATTCATCGTATGATGTGAATTCGGAAAGGAAAAAGGAAATTGACCTGAAAACTTTGGTGTCTCTATAGTTACCTTTCAAGTACCATGGTTGCAATGTTTTCTTTCAACAATGGACCCCCAAGACGTAGTCTTCTCTCGAATGAATGATCCCCAGTTCCTGAAATGCATATTTACCAAAACCTAATCAGCTAAACTTTCCTTTCTATGCGTAGACTGTGAATGCTGAAAACATATGCTGATTGACCAGTATTGCAGTGTGGCACACTATTTCATATGTAGTTTATTTTATTTTATTATTTATTTATTTTGTTTAAATAAATGGTTCCCTGACAAAAACCACGACTATATAAAGTAGTTTGAGCCTTGAGCATTATATTTTCTATGCTTGATGGGCACCACTACGAATGTGGGAGGCCCCAACAATCAGTCATTTTAGAATTGATTATTCAGCATCCAAGAGTTAGTGCAAAAGGTTAAATCTATTCTGGATTTGCTGATGAATCATTGCGTAAGATTGTCTATAGAGTCTATACTTTCATTATCACATCGTTAGATACAAATTATAACGATGACTTTAAGAAACATGACCAAGTCAGCTAGACTTCATATGGGGCAAGATATGAGTGCATTTTAAGATCCAAAAGGCCCTTATACCTGTTTGATGAGAAGTTGTTCCTTAGCTTGTTGTGAGAAAAAGCTTATTCGAATGCTCACAATTTTCTAAAATAAATATAACCTCAACTATTCCTAGGTTATCATTCTGAATACACTCATCACTGGACCAAGATTTGCATTTTCAAAACACTGATCATAACAACATTATAGAGTAAATAGTCTAGAAAGACTGAACCCTCATGAAAAATAGAAAATTAAGAACCAATGAAAAGCCAAGTTAATCAGACACAATTCCCCATCTCTTATCGCCTTTGCCTCCCTCATAACTCATTTTCTCTTATGTGGTATCTCATCCTTGCTCGGTGCCTCTCGTTTGTTCTAGGAAGCCATCAGGTGCTGTCCCCCATTCCACTCCAATACCATATTCAGAGGCAAAAGTTTCCAACTTGGCATCTGGATCAGGTTGTCAGTGACTTCTCTTTTGTCATTTTCATCTCTACATTTCCTGCCACCAAAAGTAAAAGAATTTCGAGCTCTTTCGTTCTTCATGTATAACCCTAATCTATTGCATGCAGTAGATCTGTCACTTTGCTGCTCCTAGAATTTCAGAAACACAGTTTGGGCTTTTTGTGACTCAGCAGTTACCAAAATATGTAAACAGCACATTGCATCTAAGATACAACTGAGAGGGACAATTAAAGGAACCATATTTAGCATGAGCATCTGAGATGCAGCTCTGACATTTCCTTTCTTCGTTTATCAACTAAGTTACGAAACTCATTAATTAAGAAGAAGGGAAAGATTTAAAACTAAAACCTAATACACACACATATGATTGTGTGCATGCACACGCATGTGTGTGTGTGTGTGTGTTTTGGAAAGGCTATAGCATGGTCACTTAATACACACATATGTGTGATTCATGCTGTGAAAAAATGAAATTCGGAATATCATCCAATTTCTTGGTATAAAAAAAGTTTCCACCTGAATATTATCAAGATGGTGGTGATCTATCTATAACCAATCACATTTTGAACTCAGTCTCACATGGACTGCAAATTGTGATGGCATCAATCAGTGAACTAATTAAGTTGGCCCATGGCTATATTTTCATGTTGGCTACGAGCCAAAGAATAAACTCTTTCTGAAAAGTAAAAAACATGGTTCAAACAACTCAAACATATAACAGTTTGCCTCTCTCTGGTGCCCTATAAGATGTACAAGGGGCTCCATGCCGTCGGAGAATTTTCCAACATCTAAGAAAAAGATGAAAATGACGAGTTAATTGAAATACTTGCATGTATAGAGAACACAAATATTCCTGCATACTGGTTTAGACTACTTCTAGTACACAATGGAACAGATGACAAATGATAAAACTTGATAAAGTATCCTATCTCAAAGCAGGAATCTTTTATGACTGCCTAAAAGTTTTCAGTTTAGATTGATAAACGTCACTAAGATTCAAAAGAAATAATAATAATAAACACTCATTAATCCTACATTAGGGAATCTTCACTGGAAAGATTCAATATGGTTAAGATGTGTTGGTGGTCAATAGACCACCGTTTGCTAGCTACTTTTACCATCGGGCATGTAATGAAAACTCCACTTCTAACCCCTGTTTTATAAAGACTTTATGGGGTCTTTTCCCTATGGTACTATTTGCATAAGGCAGAGGAAATTGACCCCACCGGCAAACGATGCCTAAGGTATTGTTGATGCCTAAGGTAATGTTATGATGGATTATAGCTTATAGATTCAAAACCTATTTCGTTCTTCATGATGCTTGATTCTATACTCAAAATTTGATCTACTACCAAAATCAGTGTGGTGATCACAAGTTACGACCCTTGATATCATCAGATCACAAACTGTATGGACTGCATAGGACATTTAACCTCCTTGATTCTTCTAAGAGTATAGTCCTATCAAGTTCTCACTTTGCATGATTCAGTATACTTCATTTTATTAGTAAACAGAAAAGAATTATGTTCAAATTCTAAGAAGGATAACACAATCTGGCTCCATTTATCAGCATTTATTCATGAACCTACACAAACACATTTACTAAAGCATAGGCATAGAGCATGATATCATAAGAGAGAGCACTTATCCATAACAGCATTATCAGCTGCAACAACAATAGATCATAACAGCATTATCAGTTGCAACAAAAATGGACATAAAATAATAGGCACAAAGCATAATACCATGAACCCATCATCAATTCGAGCATTACCTGCAAGATGGACCACACAAGACATTTTATGCGGAGGTACAGACTTGGAGGAGAGGAAAGCAACCCTAGCATCATAGCATTCCGGTGGCAATGCATTGATCAGCTGCTCATCACAAGGAGTCCTGAAAATCCCCTCTCTGAGGCAAGCAGTCTTGGTCTCCCAAACTGTTCTCCACAGAGGCTCAACCATATTGGGGGGCCATGTTTTGCCCGCATTTTCAGGGAAAAATTGCTTGATCATAGTCTCCAACATATCAAGCTTGCTACCACCCCATCCCTTTGAGAAAAAGGGTGTGGATAATTTGGTTCGGTGCATAAACGCCCCATAAAGATGGTCCAATACATAGTGAAGAACCCCAAGATTCACAGTAACCATCTCCTCAAGAATACCTCAAAATTCAGAACACCAAAGAACGCAAAAAGCTACCAAGAACTCAATTTGATTACAGATTTCTTCTTCTTATATGCCCAACCAATAATGAAGTTCTAGCTAAAAAATCAGGGATTTCTTCTTCTTATATCCCTAACAATCACTTAAAATTATAGCTGAAACTACTGACCAGATCTTAGAAGTCACATCAAAATGCAAACACTCAATGTGCCAGAAATCATGACCAAAAAATAAAAGAACCCAATTGGATTAATGGCTTGGTGTTCTCAATTCTCCCTATGCATAAATTTCTATCACAAATAGAATTAAAAAAATCCCCAAACAGCACCAGATCTCATAATATACAACTCCTCAAAAACAAAAATATCAAGAATCCATAAGAGAAAACCCACATTCACCAATCATCATATCCAATGTATAAGCCCCAAACATATCAATTACTTCTTCTTGAATGTTTAACAACACCAGATCTCATAATATACAGCTCCACAAAAACAATAAATATCAACAATCCATCAGAGAAAACCCACACACCAATCACCATATCCAATGTATAAGCCCCAAATATATCAATTACTTCTTCTTGAATGTCTAAACTCTCCACAATATGCCGTTAAAGAAAAGGAAAAAAAAAACCAACATCTAATACCATGTCTTTGAATAAACCACACAAAGTTTAGCACCCAAATTCCCAAAAAATAAGACCCAAAAATAACGGTAAGAATTTCCTTGGATCTTGAACATGGGTCAATCTGGGCGGCAACAAAACCAGACTTAAGTGGTTTCAGTGATGGTAAGCGGTATCAGTGCCCACGAAGTTTTTCTGACGGAACCACAAATTGAGCATCTGGGCGTAAGCTTTTTCCAACTCGGATGGGCCCGCTTTTTGCTATTTTCTATGTTTTAAGGGCCACACAATGAGGATAAGGGACGTTTGGTCGTCTAATCAACTCTTGGAGCCGAAATTTGCTTATAATCCACAGTCAATGTCCAAATATAAAAGCTGTTTTTCTTTTTTTTGGGTAATACAATGGCGAATATAAATCCGGTGAATAGTTTTTGAAGGTGTTGGGAATGAAAGTCACATGCAACTGAAGCATATGGTGCTGCTCAGTCCATTTTTTAAATATTATAGTTGTTTTTAGTTAGTTTTCATTGCAAGTTTGTTTTAAGCCAAGTTAGATAAAGCCGCTATATAAGAGAAGATATAATATCTAAGGAGACTGTATTTTATTTTGTACAAGGAGGTGCCAATGTGAAATTCAACATATTGAATTATGTTATATTATTGGAAAAATATCTTAGTAATTGAATCTAGTCAATGACAAATTTAACTGTCCAATTCTATATATAATGCTATACATAATTATGGTATCTTTATATCAAAAGTAAGCGGTGTTATTGTATACTATTCATACTCTTTAAGTATCAAGCTATGTCACTCATAATTTGGATAGAAATTATTTGTAATAAGACTTTATCCTTGGTAGTTCATTGTTCGAATAAAAGAAAAGTATTATCAATCCATATAATTAGAATTTTAGAACAATTATCAGTTGTTTTAATCCTAAAGGACAAATGGAGAAAACAATCTCTTTGGTAATCCCTATCCATCGGAATGATGGATGGTGATGATGCAAAGAGAATGGGCTAACCATTTAGAATCATGTAAATTATTAAGGAGGGTGCTTGTTGAACCCTTGGAAGCAATTGAAAGGTGCTTTCACTTGATATTTTTAACATGAAGTATACAATAAGGTTAATTTTTTTTTTTGTACATAAGTGTTACAATCATCACGTTTATTATTGACCATGCTTGAAACCCAAAAAAAATTTCTTTGGGCTTTACAAGGATTAAAGGCACCCCCTAATTGTCTAATTGTGCATGGCTTGAGGTGTTTGTGATATTTCTCTATAAAATGTAATGGACTCATTGTACACAAACCCTATTCTTAAAAAGAAAAGTATGCAATAAGACTATGGTACAAGAAGGTTACTGTTATTCTTAGCCATTAGATGTTAGATCAATGCGTTGGGTCTGCTATTTATCTAACTGAATGCTCAAAATATATTTCAAACATCTATGGAACACCTCCAGCTGCTTGACTTCCCATAGATAGCTAGGTGTAACAATGACCTCACAGTATTAAAGATAAATCATGTTATAATTTTCAATACCTTTTCAAAATATGTAGTGATGTTGCCATTTTTCCACATCCTTGATGAATTCCCTATATTTTTCAAGTCTTATAATTCTGCTGGATGATCTCACTGCCTAAATGGTCTTATAATATATAATCCCTTACTAAAATGTGGGACCTGTTGCCTTTTCCTCTCCAATGAGTTTGCAGCTTGTGTGGTTTTCTCTAAGACTAACCAAAATATTTTCTCATTATATCTCTTTTTAAATAGATTGCCATTTCATCAAGGCTTTTTATGCTCATTATTAAGATATTTATTTTTTAAGATAAATAGTTTGGAAAAGGCTATAATGATAATAAATTCTTAAGATAAAGATAGAGGCACGTACCATAAAGGTGGACATTGAATTGTGAAGTACATAGTTTGTAAAAGAGGATGGCGACTCCAAGGAAATAAGATGTTAGAAGATATTAGTGATTGGGTCCCTTCATTAAGCCGGAGAGCAAGAGGGAACACTGAATATGAAGTCAGCATCTTGAGGTTTTAGACCCAGGGTTACCAAGTTATTTGTTTGAGACTTCAAAGGGCAAGCTCTTAAAATGATTCGAAAGCTCTAAGGGGCCATTTGGATACTTGGAAATGCATTTTTAGAAATATTTTTATGTGGAGATGACATATTTTTGGTATTTGGATCGAAACTTTGGAATTGAAAAGTATTTTTGCTCGTAAATTATTTTTCTCATTTCAAGCCAAAAAAAGAAATCCAAAATTGATTTCCAACGAGATCCAACTTTATAAAATACAGATAATTCTACCGGAACACCTCCACGAAATAGAGAGAGAAACTATCTCATAATTTAAGTTTTCGAGAAAAAAATATCTTAAAATATTAGAGAGAGAAACTATATTTAATTTTAGAGAGAGAAACTATTTAAATTTTTTTAAAGAAAGAAACTATGTCAATATTTTTTACAAAAAGAAACTATTTCAAATTAAGTTTTAGAGAGAGAAAATATCTTGAAATTCTAGAGAGAGAAACTGAGTCAAATTTTAGAGAGAGAAGTACCTAAACACGTTTTAAAGAAAAACTATCTCAAAAATTTTAGATAGAGAAACTATATAAAATTTTAAGATTTACAAAGAGAAAGTACTTGAAATTTTTTAAAAAGAAAAACTATCTCAATTTTTTTAGAGAAAGAAACTATATTAAATTTTAAGTTTTAGTGAGAGAAACTATCTTAAAATTCATAGAGAGAAACTATCTCAAATTTTAAATTTATAGAAAGAAAATACCTGAAAATTCATAGAGATAGAAACTATCTCAGATTTTAAGTTTTATAGAGAGAAAGTATCTGAAATTTTTTAGAGAGATAAACTATCTTAAATTTTAAATTTTGGTGAGAGAAACTATCTCAAAATTTTTAGAGAGAGATACTATATCAAATTTTAAATTTTACATAGATAAATTTTGTCAAATTTTAAGTTTTAGAGAGAACAAATACCTGAAATTTTTTGGAAAGAGAAATTATGTCAAATTTTTCAGAAAGAAAAACTATCTCAAAATTTTTAGAGAGCGAGAAACTATCTCAAAATTTAAATTTTATAGAGAGAAACTATTTTAAAAATTTTAGAAAAAAACTAGAACAAATTATGACACTATTTGGGGCTCTTTGTTACCATTTGGTAATATTGTTTCTAAATATTATGAACACCACATCTTCCCCAGCAGTTTTATTTTTATTTATTTATTATTATTATTATTATTATTAAGTTGCCCTCTTGATAATGAAAACACAAGATATAATTTTAATATCAAACGCAACGCGACAACTAGCTTGATTGTGTTTGGATTACCAACTATCTATCTGAAGCCACTACTGTAGACTTTTGGCCCTCTAAATCAGATACTTAATTTTCTCTTGTTGAAATTAGGGGAAAATTAGATTAATGGCGGATTAGGGTTTTGGGGATAAAAAAACCCCAAAATGTGTTGAATTTTTTTTTACTTGTGCCTTTTTTTTATTTTCTTTCTTTGCATAATAATTTTGTGGTTTAATGATGGTTATTACCACATTCATCATGACACAGACAGTTGGTTTTTCTGTGGGTTCTCTGCTTTGATTTAATGATAGTTTCATAAAAGGGTTTTTTGAGGGTTTTGGATTTTTTTTTCTACTTTGTGCCTGAATGAGGATTTTTGGTTTAGGCAAAATTGTTGAATCAGTGGATTAGGATCAGGATATTTGGGGGTCCTCAAGTTTTTTCTTCACAGTTTGAATCCCCTGATTATATTGCAACTTGTAAGATGAAAAGTGGGAGCAAGTTCGAGAAGGAGAATGGGTAATTATAATCCTTAATCTTCTTTAAGAGAAAGAAATCCCCAAATGCTAAAGAGATTCCCTGGATATCTCAACTATAGGACTCTCCTATTTTACCTAGGACTTCTTCCCGTTGCAGGACTCACTCTCTCTCTCAATTCTTGTCTCCACTTATCATCTTGAAATATATATATATTTTTTTAGCTTTTTGAAACATTAATTATTTGGCACTATTTATTGATAACAAGATTTTAATCAAGGTGCCTAGAATTAATAAATAATACACAGCAATCATCATAAACAATAATCAATCCTTTTTTTTTTTTCAAAAATTACCGCTCCCATCAGCAAAAAGAAAAAGGGTGATATCTTATGTTCTTCGTGACCATGCATGAGATCATCACCGCCCAAGTAATGGTTGGAGGTGACGACACTAATGACAATGATACTCCTCAGCCTTAAATTTCTAAAAGAGTATCACCTCAAGACTTTATCTTAGGCTTAAATTTATTAGACTAAAGGGAAGAAAAAAAACCCATGAACAATTTTGTCCTACCATGAATGGAAAATAAAAAACTCACCCCCAAAACCAGAGAATGCTACTTTATCAAGCTCCTCGAGCATAAAGTTCTCAAGTTTCTATGAATGCAAGGACTGAAGAGGGAGCTTATTTTCTTGAATGAATATGAATGGAAAGAATTGAGTGTTTTTTAGGTTTATAGGGCATGCTGCTTAGTTTAAATAATACCAGCTTGTATTAGTTCCCCCTTTAATGTTAGGAACTGTATAAAATGAGACTGTACTTTTGATATAAAAGCTTGTATTAGTTCCTCTGCTTGGGAAAATTGGTATGGTGGTTATTATGGAGGTTGTTCTTTCACAAAAGAATACATTTCTTGGATTGTTTGAGCTATATAACAGATGGAGAATAGGCTATTTACAACTGGTTTTTTGTGTAACATCAGCGGTTTATGTTTTTAAGCTCTAGTTCCAATGAAATGATTATGCTTTTTAGTCCTATGCTTGCTCCTTTACTTGTTTTCAAATTGAATTTGTAAGGTTGCTTAAGATTTTAGAATGGATATTTGATTTTTTTTGAAACTTAGAATGGATATTTGACTATTATTTTTTAAACTTAGAATGGATATTGGATTTCTTTTTAAACTTAGAATGGATATTTGATTGACTCATAGAGAGAATAGTTTATGTTTTTAAAAGCTTGCGATTTTTACAGTTTCGCAACACGATAGTTTGTTCAGTTTCTTCCAATTCCATCAATCAGAAGTGGTGATGAAACCTTTTGGTTCCATAAAAATAAGATGTATTGAACTGTTCCCGTTTTAACAAGTTTGTCATTTAACTCCTGCAACACTTGGGTTTAATCTTGATTTCTATGAGGATATCTTTGTTTTATTTATCAGATTTTTAATAGTTAGCCAGCCCATTTGTTATTTGATGCTTTTTAAATGAGACTACACTTCTGAAATGGTCTTCCTATTTTAACTTAAACCATTTCATGTCATTATAATATTTTCTTATGCAATATGTGTAGACTGTTAAATATCCATCATATATATGTAGGGTAGACTATTAAATATCTTATCATATCATGTCACTTACACAGTGATTTTGATTGAAGAGATTATAAATAGGTGTTTATGCATATTTAAAAAACTCATAGGATTGTAAGTTTTTTCTTCTATGCATATTTACCTTGCTTTAGTATGCATGTTACCAACACATCATGACACGCATTTCAAAACCTATGGCACACAAAGGTGAAATTGGCGCAGCAAGCGATGGAGAAAGTGTTGTTGTTCATGAGAGCCGAGCATGCATCAGCATTTCTCTTGGCCCCCTTGTATTTTGTGATAAGTAGTTATCTAGTTCAATTTGTTAAGTAGTTCTACAATAATTATGCATTGAATTGCTTTTTTTCATTATAGAAGAGACTTAAGATTAACATTGGTGAGGGTTTTAGCAACATTAAACAATGGCCCCTTAGCGGTGAGCAGCAGGATCTGGTTTGAAGAATGGGGCTATGGCCTCTTGTTGAGTACACTACCATGGAGGGGGTGCCGCGACAGATTGACCACACTCTTATAGAGACAGTAACAGAGAGATGACGCTTAGAGATGAAACCGGGTACATTTCAAAGAAAATATATCCAATTGGACTAGATTTTTAAAACTAAAGAAGAAATAAAACTAGTTAAAATATAACAAATATTATTAAAAAAATGTTCAACTTTGTTTAATCTATCGGATATGTCAAAACTAGTCTACCCAATGCGTAAAAACTAGTCAAACAATGGGTTTTTTGCTATCAAATTTGGTTTTTGCTTTGAAATGGACCGGTGAACGTACATGTGGTACCAGTGTTCGCAAACTCGGCCGGTTCAACTTGGAACCGACTGGTTAAACTGGAAATGGGCACTAGCCAGTTTCGGTTTTGGCCAATTTTGGCGATCCCGTTGGTATTTCAAAAAAAAAAAAAAAACAATTATATAATATACGAAAAAACAAGGGATTTGTTTGTAATCTATTTTTGAATGCTTTCATCATTTTGGTAAAGATTGTTGAGTGATTTGGTCATGAATATTTATTTTTACATTTTCATATATTTTTTTAAAAAATTCAAAAATAGCCTTGGGCACAAATTGATTTTAAAAATATTGTCTACAAAGAGACCGTTCATCTTTTGCATATAAAGGTCTTAAATTTCAAATGGGTGTTTGTAAGAATGTTGTTGCATGGATACAAAGTTATAAAAAAACAATTCTCAGGCTTTGTGACCCACCTCAAGCCATTCAATTTCATATCTAATGAGTGGGAATGATTGTGATCTCTATATACAATTTGTAGGCAATCCCTTTTTTAAAATCTATTTTTTCACTAATTTTCAATTTCAGTTGGATATGTTTTGTTTAATCAAGCTTTAAATATACTTTTCGCATTATTATTTTTTATCTTTTTTAACATTTTTTTGACCAGCGACGACTTGCCCAATTAAGCCGATTGAACATGCCGGTTTATCGGCAACCGGATGATCACCGATCGGTCAGGTCCAATCTTGATAATACTAAACAGTTACACACAACACATGGTGCTCTAAACGACCGTTCCCAACTAATAGTTCCTATAAATGGATCCTATGTCGAGCTCGTGATTTGTCGAGGATGTTGGTTTTTATGTCGTAGATAATCTAGTTTTTCTTTACTCTAAACTATGCTACCTAGTCTAAAAATTTGAGAATCTAATCACAATGAAAACGGTTAACTTCAATGAGAATGGACTTTAAGGGGTTACCCACAATGAAAATCGTTAATCAAATCTTAATCTACGTTAAGATTGACTACTTGCAGCTCGAATTGCAAACCAAACTTTAAACAATGAGAATAAGAAAACAAAACAAGGACTATTAAATTGACCGCATTAAGATTGCATAAAGCAATAGAGATATATTAATAGCAAAGAAAACTATAACCAAAGACTATGTAAAGCAGTAAAACTATGGAAAATTGTTTCATGTGGGCTGGACTTCATTTCTACATGTGCGGTCTAGAAAGTGTAAAGCATCCATCTTAAAGATGGATGCAAGTAGGTGTTTCATCTAAAACAATGGAAATTAATGGTCCAAATTTTTCTTACTAGAATTGTTATTTTTAATTTTTAAAATTTATTTATTTTTTCATATTCATGATCTCCATGTTAGAGATTACATGTCTTTAAAACTTAAGTTTTAGAATCCATCTCAAAAATAGATTTATTAATAGGCCCGCATTTCTACATATGCGCGTTTGGCCGCATAGAAACCGGGTCCTAAAACTATTAATGTCAGCTTTGTCACGTAAGGTAGTAATTTAACTAAGAATTAAGCTGAATGGGAGAATATTGAATATTGGATACAATGTTCGAAAAGTCACCTGAGTTGTTTTAACTCGGCCGAGTAACTCGGGCCCAGGCCCTTGCTTAGCCCTAGTTGGAGGTCCAATTGGGAATCTTTAAATTATAAATATTGAATCTTGGATACAATGTTCAAAAAGTCACTTGAGTTGTTTTGACTCGGCCGAGTTACTTGGACTCGGGCCCTTGCTTAGCCCGAGTTGGAGTTCCAATCGGGGATATATATATATATATATATATATATATATATATATATATATATAAGAAATATATTTGTAATATGTTTATTTATATTTTGGCAAAGATTGAAAAGTATTTTGGTTATAAATATTTATTTTCACATTTTCTCATCTTTTTTTAAAATATCCCCGATCACATACTATTTTTTTTAAATCTATTTTTTGCTACTTTTTTTAACCACAATTAGTTGTGCTTTGTCAAATTTTACTTTGAATATTTTTTCTTAATTTTTTTTGAAATTTTTTAATTTTTTTAGTGGTTTTCAGCTGCTAGATTACACAGCCTACTCGGGCCGAGTTACTCAGACTTGGGCGAGTACTCGATTGGCACATGGGCCGAGTATTGGCCCGAGTTGACTTTTTGAACATTGCTCAGACATTTACAAGCACGAAGGCTGAATTGTGTTTGAACTGGACTTCAAGGCTCACTGCCTTGAAGGTCTTTAACGATTCCTTACTTGAATTTCCAAGATAATAAGGAACTAAGTAGGAGACCTCTAGAATATATACTAAAAAAAAGTAGTAAAATATTATTTAATCATTTTTTAGTCTGCGTATTTAATAAAACCTTTAAAAATATAATATTGATAAGTTTTGATAAAGTTTTACGTTAATTGTCAATCTAACCGGCCCTCCTCCCTGGGCATGGAAGGGATTAAAAGAAACTTTAACCGGCCGTCCTACCTAAGCATGGAAGGGATTAAACGAAACTTTAATGTCCCATAAAACATGGTACAAAAACTCTGCACATTTATAGAAAAGAGAAAATGAAGTGGGAATGTCTAAAACATTAATGAAGCAGATGAAATTAAAGAAGCTTGTCTTTATCAAGGATCGAGCGTTTACAAAGACGCTCCAAGATGTGTGATATCCTAAAATAACATTTATTGACCAACAAATATGCGTGGAATCGATGGCTAACAAAGAGGGAGCAATGATTGACCAATGAGGTGTTAGAATACAAATTATCCAAACAAATCACGTAATGAAAGTTGCTAAGCGTGTCAGCCATCAAAAGTAATCTCATGTTCTATGGAATTGAGGTTCATATCGATATATTTATTAAAGGGAATAAAAATCCAAAAAAATTAAGACTCTAGAATATATTTTTTGGTTCTTGAAACATATGTAACACTTATAAAAAGTTTATTATTTGGTGTGGCTCTTAATAAATTTGGCACAAATTTATATGAAAGTTATCACATGGGTGTGGGATTGGACTTTTTTATATATTTGTACCAAATTTAATAGTGACCCCTTGAGATCTTATATGCATGGGTGTGGGAATGTCTCATCGGATCATTACTATATATATATATATATATATATATATATATATATATATATATATATATATATATATATATATATATATATATATATATATATATATATATATATATATATATATATATATGAGATGAGAGAGAGGGGAATTGGTGTGTGTTATGGGTCACCATATGGCAAAGTGTGACTTCCTCTAAAGAGAGAGGTAGGGCCTCCTCCTCTGCATCAGAGGCTAGGCCACTCCTTAGAGAGAAGTGCTCCTTTGCATCAGAGGTAAGGCCTCCCCTTCAAGAGGAGCTCGTCTGTATGAGAGGCAAGGCTTCTTGTCACACCCCAAGAATTTACAATACTGTTATTCCTGAGATGTGACAGACAAAACATATATACATCTATTGGTAGGACAAATTTACAGTGGCGAGGTCTTACAAAGTAAATAAAGAAAGCTAGCACAACAACAGTATCTTTCAAGGTTGATCTTGACTAGCACTCAAAATGAATCTGCAGTTATCCTGAAAAAATGTTTACCATAGTTTGATGAGTTTGGCTACTCAGTAAGTGATCATCATAATTCTAAAAATAATTATGATTGAAAGATATCAATATTTTTCAAAATGAGATCTATTAACAGAAATGCATCAACATTTTCACTTTCAATAAATGCATAATTAAGTATAATCCGAGTAATTGAAATGCTTATAACACTTTTAACGGCAGTACATAATTCAAAGGATTTCACAAAATACCCTACTGGCGTCCCAAGTAGGTCACCTATATACCCCATCAGCGTCCTGATGGGTCCACTTAATCCCTATCGGCGTCCCAGATAGGTCCACTTAATCCCTGCAGGTCCACTTATACCTCACCAGCGTACCGGATGAGTCCACTTAATCCCTACCGACGTCCCAGATAGGTCCACTTATACCTCACCGGCGAACCGGATGAGTCCACTTGCATACTTAAATTATTTCTAAATCTCTTTAAACATTCGAAAGCAGCAATATCATGTACTCAATATATCACTGAAATAATTAATATGAATTTCACTGAAACCATTAATAACAGTCACTTTCAATAACATTTCTAAAATAACCAATTAAATATTTTGGGCTCAAATTTAGAAGGGTAGCAGTTCGTAAAGACGTTCTAGCATAATTGCCAATTTAATATGTATAGAAAAACTCTTATAGAAATTCAAGAATACGGAATTATCACAATTTATGGGATATCAATTCACAAATAAACATTTCACAACAATACTATAATCAATTGCAAAAATGTCAATTTTTTTAAATAAATAATAAGGTAGACATTTGCACATGAATTTTACAATGTCTAAATATTCAAAACAGTAGAAAGAAATATCACAATTTTACTAAAAGCAGAAATATCACATTTATTTCTAACAATAAACAAGAAAAATAAATAAATTTATTTTTCTAATTTACAGCATTCAAAATTTCTAACATAGATAAAATATCACAATTTTTATTAAAAAGATTATTTTTCAAGATAATGAGGTCACGTGCGCATAAAATTTATCGCGCCTAAAATTCATGATAATAAGCAGAAATAATTATTTCATTTCATTTTTAAAAAGAATGGATTATTTTTCGAGACAATGGGGTCACTTACATACAAAACTTATAAAATAAAGATCCTGGACGGAAATATCACGATTTATTAAAAATAGATTATTTTTCAGAAAGACGATGTCACTTACCAACAAATGTTTGAGAGGGAGCTTCCGATAAAAAATTCGGTTCGAGAGAGGAGTTCACTGTGTTTCGATCAGAGAGAGAGAGATCTCAAAATTTTCTAGGGTGGGAGTGCTCACCTCCTCTATTTAAATTCTTATAACGTATTATTATAATATTTTATTACGCTCTACCTCATACTTGAGGTGTCGCGTTAAGCGTCTGCTTTTAACATACGAAAACCACGTCCGCTAAAGGACGTTGCCAGCTGCAAGCAGCAATTGCAAAGGCTGCAAACAATAGCAGCAGCAAAAGTTTAAACCAAGTAAAAAGTTTTGAAAATAGTGATGGTCCCCAAGGACCATCATACTCAATCAGACCATCACCTATTTAAAAGCATCTTTTCTCCTTTTTTTTTTTTTTTTTTTTTGAAATTTTTAGAATTGTTACACTTCCCCTTAGAGAGAAGGGCTCATCTTCATGAGAAGCAAGGCCTCCTTTTAGATAAAAGAGAGCTTCCTACGGAGACGGAGAGTAACACCATGGATGTACACCATAGATGTGCATCTTTTAGATTGGGATGTGCACCAGATTGAGAGGCTGGTTTCTTGTAGGGAAGCAATTCTCATAAAGATTTTGGGTGGTTTTCTCTTTTAGTAAGAGAAAATCTTGATTGCTCTCAAGGGTTCCTATGGAGAGAAACACCATGGATGTGCACCATAGATGTGCCTCCTGTACATTGGGATGTGCACCATGGATGTGCCTCCATGAACAACGGTTGAACTGTGGAGAAGATATCTTTCTGAACAACTGTTTAACTGTGGAATAGATATATTTCTGAACAGTGGTTAGAGATGAGTCTCTTTCTGGATAGTGGTTTAGCTGTGGAATAAAGATGAGAGATCAATGATGGTCTTGATCGGGAGAGCGGGTCTAAAAGAGTTTGCTCGATTAGTTTTGTTGTTATGTCCCAAAATATGTGATATAGCTTTCATTGGTATAGTAGATTTCAGTTGTTGTTGTGGGTTAGAGATATAACTTTATGTCTTAAAATCTGGATTTCAATTTGTTATGCCTATAGATGTAGCTCACTTGGAGTGAACTACGTAAATCTTTGTGTTCTTGTGGTGTTTGTATTTCATGTTTCATTTCTCATATTATGGTTTGGGCTCTCTCTTATTTTGTTTCTAGCTGGACAGTACACGATCTTGGTAGAATCCAACTTTTGGAATTCCTATTTCTGCATCTAAAAGGGTTTTTAAATCCTAACACTAATAATACCTGTTTGGTTCAAGCGGTTGGACTGTCAATTGGTATCTCGACGGGTCCTGTCTAAAGCAAAAATTGAATTTGATCAAAACTAATGTTAATTGATTTTGACTGATCAGACCGGTTAAACAAAGTTAAATATTTTAATATATATTTTGTATTTTTTACTATTACTCTTATTTTTTTCTTTAGTTTTGTCCAACCAATTCGACAATTTTTATTAGACCAAATTCCTCACGGGTTTGGTGGCTAGTTTAATCTTGAGAATATTATATAGTATAGAAGTGCTTTGAACGAACTACTAAATCACAAAATAAAAGCCCTTTCTTAGCTCAAAACACAATAGAGGCTTAGTTCGCCTAAAGTCAAGACCTTCACCTGTTGAGAGAGGACCTCAAAAGGCTACATATAGTTTGAATGTTTGGGCAATCGATATTATCAAAATGATTGGCCACACCCATTTATCACATCGTGGTATCCATTCTTATATTAACCACCTCAATTTAACACCTTCAAAATGTAACTCCCCAATCTATTGAAAAAAACGGGTAGGGGCTTGTCTTCTCCATTGAATAACCAAAAAAAAAAAAAAAACCAACAAGATGATTGGTCATGAAACTAGTGAGAAATTTGGTCCAATCAAAATTAATTGGATCGTTAATCGAACTGACTGGGCAACATTTTTGAAAAATAAAAAATAAGAATAAATTTTAAAAATATGGAATATATTATAAAAAATATTTAACTATGTCTAATCAATTTGATCAAACAAAACTATGGTCCAACCGGCCAAAACTAGTTAAGTATTGGTTTTGAACATTTTAGGATCGAATTAAATTTTTTCTTTTAATCCGACTAGCTAAGTGCTACATGTGTGAAAATAAATTATACATGTCAAAATTTTATTTGACTTTATCTCTTTTATTTTGGGCCATTGGATTGCATCTAATCTAATGGTTGTGGTGTTGTTGGAACTTTACTCTTTGGATTATTATTGTTTTGTTTTGAGTGAGAAAGTGTGAGAAAAAGATAAAAAGATTGGACTGCAATTGAGTTTTCTCTTGAAGGCTTAGTATGCTATGTTTTAGAGAGAGAAAGTGAGCAAAAAGCTTGAACTCCATTGTTGGTTTGTTGTGTGCCCTGTTTTAGAGAGAGAAATTGTTAAAGAGAACCCATTTTTTGGTGTTTTTTATGCCTTATTTTTGGGCTCTGTTTAGAGTGAAAAAATGCCGTTGGAAATTAATATTTTGAGTTCAATTTCACCTTGTAATTTTATCAAATCAACAAGTAAAGTCTCACACCATTCTCTCATGAATATAGGTCACGATTTGCGACCGAACCACATTAAATCTTTGTGCTATATGGATTGAATGTTGCTAGATTTTTTATTTCATATTCTTGCTTTGATATTGTATACTTTTTATTGTTTGTTTATATTAATATGAGTGCATAGTAACTATAAATATTACAAATTCTTGTTGATTTTTCACTGATCGATCTTAGCATCAAGGTGCCTATTGGTTGTCAGACAAGTCGAGTCTTGATAACTACGTTGAAAAAAACAACATCACCCCGGAGTTATGGTGATCACCGATTATTACAAGTAAAACAATTGTAAAAAAAAAAACGTATGATTTCTTTCGAGATAGTGAGATGGATTTGTTGAGACTTGAGAGTAATGTGACTTGACTCTTACTGATGCTAACTTTTTACTATTGCCTTTATCATTAGTAGACATTTAAGTCAAGGCATCTTTTTCCATTGCTTCACTTTTAAGAGAAGTTTCCACTGATTATGTGCTGCGATGCAACATCTAATCCTGTCGTTTACAATTATTGCCTTGCCCCATCTTTGCCTCCGCATGGCTCAATCACCTCACCCATGTGGTAACCCAGTAACACCCCCTCATTAATACATTGTAGGGAGCAATTTATATTGGAAAATGTTTTAAGATGGCTCTAGACAGAAAATGCAGCTCTTGGACTTGATCGTTATGGTTGTAAAAAAAAAAAAAAAAAAATTTAAACCTTAAAAATAATGTATATAGTAACACATTATCTAGATAGGCCATTTCGCCCTAAAAATAAGTTTTTGAAGATCCGCATGATCTGTACCATCTTTGAGCTTCAAATTTCATAATCGGTGTTGGAAATTGATTTTAAAGCCATTATGGAGATTTTCGATATCTAAAGTGCTTTCAGGACAAGGACTTGTGGTGAGGATTTACTTTGTTTTATTTTTGGATGAGGTTTTACTTTGTTTACATAAGCCCTAGGACTTATAGAAACTGCATCTTTTATATAACGTGAAACTACATTGTCCTATGTTGTCCAGTTTAGTTGAATAGTATAGACTCGACATATAAAAAAGAAAACTATTTTTTAAGATCGTATCAAATTTATACAGTCCAATCAAAATAGAAGTCACAAATTACTGTAATCTTGTTTCTACAAGTAAAATTACAACCTTATATAAACTTTTTCCTTTAATATAACTTAAATCCAAACCACCTTATTGCGATATTAGCTCCTCTAGAGAGAACCTTCAAACAATAATGATCATAACATCTCACATCTAAGCCCTTGCTAAGCACAATTGTGGTCCCATTAGATGGATGGAGTTTCAAGCAACAATCACCTAAGCACCTTATTATAAGCATGGCATGTTACCACTCAAAAGCAATTCCTTCCTCCTTGAAAACTGAATTATAGTATTACTTTTATGTAATCATGTGGATTATAGTGTACATTTCTTTTTTGCTATATTAATAGGGAAAGACCCAAAACTCATCTAAATCCACTGTGAATCCATTTTTACCTCAAATCCATGGTTTTGGAACTCCAAACATGTGCATATTGGATGATAATTAAATAATTAAGTTGAATGGTCCAGAAAACGACTACAAGATAAACTCTTTTTAGGGCTATTTTTTTTAATTTTAAAATCAGTAATTGTAATGGTCTAGATGTTAGATCTATAAAGTTTCGGATCCCAATCCATCTCCGAGATGGATTTTGCAAGGGTGGACGGACTACGATAGGTGTTGTGAGAAAACCCTAACTCGGCAGGTCGATGACAATGCCAAAATCATGAGAAAACAACAACTAGGATTAACACCTAGCAAAAACAGATAAAAAAAAGAGATAGAACATGTAAAAACACCAAGATTTATATGGTTCACAAAATTGATCAATAATTTCACCAAGTAGCTCCAACAATTAATATTATTTTTTAATAAATTCCTAGCCTAGTTTATTGTTCTTGACTTGATTTCTCTCCAAATCTTAAGCATCAATATCTGTAGAATGTTGTTAGAAGATGTGATTGGTATGGGTTATGCTCTCCATATTAAAAAACTGTGTGTGTGTGTGAGAGAGAGAGAGAGAGAGAGAGAGAGAGAGAGGTGTGAAAGTAGTAAAGTGCTTTTCTTTCGGTTGTGGGCAATGATATGAATGAAATATGACATAGACTTAGTATCCATAAAGAGATTCGTTAGGGAACACATTAAATATATATATCACTTAGATATATAAATACTTAAGAGACATATTTCTTATTGAAATTAAGCATCATTGAAAACCATATTCCAGGCAAGATTGTAGTCTAAACCTAAGAATATGACCAAGTGCACTACAAAAGGTGGACTCTTTGGTTCTTGCTATCATAAGAGGGGTCTACTTTTTTAGAGAGAGAGAGAGAGAGAGAGAGATGGGCTCTCAATATGTGCAACCAAGAAATATCTTGAAATCTAAAAAGATGGCCAAACAACTGTGGCACCCAGAAATCAATAGATTGACTTTGATTTTAACCTTGATTGTAAAGCTAAACGTGCTTTTAAGTTTAAAAGGAAATTTGGTCTCTCTCTGTCATGTCAATAATCTGGGTTAGGCAGGTCTAATACATTGCAAAAAAGCCATCTTAAAATAACTTCAATTTCACAAAAAATTTAAATTACAACGATTGAAACCTAAGGAATACAGAGAGAGAGAGAAAGAGAGAGAGAGAGAGAGAGAGAGAGAGAGAGAGAGAGAGAGAGAGAGGTCATGCAACACTTCTATACCTACACAACACCTTGCATCTAAGCACCTTATCCTGAACATAGAAACCAGGCATCACCATGATCCTAACCTTTGAAGGGCTCTGCATTCTTCTTCTCTCTACCAAGATATCCTCCATGAAAGCTGGGTCGAAGCTCCTATTCTCCTCCACCCTCAATATCATCAATGGTGGTCCAAAGGAGAAAGCCAAAAGGTGAAGAAGCCAAACACATTTAGCTGCAATGAAAAATGACTGAAGCAAAGGCTCAGGCCATGGCCTAGACCAATTGAGCACAGATATTAAGCAGCTCATCTTCTGATCACAAAACCTACTGAATTCTTCACTGTAAACTTTGGTCCCCTTTCTAAGAACTTCATTCCAACTCAAGTTTCTCAAAGAAACAAATGACGCAAATTTTGCTTGCCTATCTCTCTCTGGGTCTAATATAGTAGGTGAGCCATTCTTTTGGAATGAGCAGTTCTCGAAATCTTGATACATGGCCTGGTTTATCAGAGCTTCTAAATGATACAACACCCCTCTTGAGAATCTAGAATTGATGTTCAAATTGTATGGTTTCAGCAATAAACTGATTCTCTCTCTAAAATTTTCATCAGTGCTCTCGAGGTGGGTCACAAGAGTTCTGGAGAATTGTTTAGCCGAGAGTCTGGCCTCTGAAACAACCTGCAAGAACCCTTCCACCATAACTTCATGGCTCACAGGCATGGGGTTTTCCTTAAGAGTTTCCATTCCCTTGCCTTTCTTTGTGAGATTAGGTCTTTCGGGTACTTGGGTTTCTTTTCCTTGAACTGCTTGTTTCAGAGCAAGCTTTAGCTCTTCACAATATGATTCGAGGCTTGCAAGCTTCTGTTTCAGCTCAGTCATGGAGGATTTCATTTCCGATACCTCTGTTAAAGCTGTATCTCTCTTCTGGGTTGCTTCAATGAGCTCTTTCTTCAGGGATTCTAGAGGGAGAAACCCCCAGTCCTTGAAAGCTTGAGAGTTATCAGCTGGTTCCACCCTGTTAAGAGATGATTCCTGTTTAGTCTTCTTCTTTAATCGAGGGAATAGCCATGAAAGTATTGGTTTCCCATTCTTTTGAGGAGAATCGGATACTTGGGTTGTGTTCAATTGTTCTGGAATTTGATTATCTCTCATGATAGTCGCAGGCTTGCACTTGTTACAAGTTGCAGAGGGTTTCTCAGATGAACAAATGTGTTGTTCTCTGATGAATACACCAGATGATAAAGCATCTCTGCTTAATGGGCTTTGTTTCTTTTTAAAGGTTAAATCCGTCTCATCAGCTGTTTCTTCTTCCATTTCTCTTGCATCGTTGTCTTCGACACCTGTGGTGTCCCAATTTTGAGATAACCTTCGGTCCTCAGATAGTATTTGACTGTAATTAGGGAGGGGTTCTTCATCATAGCTCTGTGGAAAATCACAGCGTATATACTCAATTAGTAATAGAAACTTTGCCAATAAATAAAGCAGGAGGCGAAGCCAAAATATGATAGTATACTTAGTGTTGCTTCTAAAACAGATTTCATCACCAGATTGTTGCTTTTCCATGTTAGAATCTTGATTTCCAGACATGCTGGCATTTACTTGCAGTCTCTTCCCCCCGCCTCTCTCTCTCTCTCTCTCCCTCACACACACACACGCTCACACTCTTTAGTTTCAATAACTCAACCATAACTGTTCATCTTAACACTAAATTTCACTGCAATGGCCAAATAATAACAGAACATAATGCATGAAATAGAGAAAAAAGTGAGGGCTTCAACATGAGCCAGCAATGCGTATGCTAAAGAAACCACCAAAATAAAAGAAAAATGATAATAAAACCAGAAGGTAACAGGAAATGAAACTGAGCTGCTAATCCATTAAAGGGGCTCATTTCCTTCAGTATATGAAGAAGAAGAACTACAATAAGTAATACTCAAATGCCTAAAATTCAGAACAAAACCAAATGGAAACTGCTAAAGAAGAAAAGAAAAGGTTTATTGATGGGATTTTATCAAACTCACAGGCGTGAAAACTGGGTAGTCTTGAGCAGAGAACGGGTTCGACGACCTCGAACCAGAAGGAGAAGCACAGGCCTGTAACTTGAGGTTGGCCGGGCTATTTCCTTGAAGCAATGCAGCATGAAGAGCCCTTAACTCAGCGGCTTTGGCAATGGCCGTTTGAATTTCCTGCCTGCTTATTTCCTGGCTGTTGTTCAGCAGAACTGAAGCAGCCATGTATGAGACAGAAAGCAAACAACCCAAGAAAACAAACCAAATTCAGGACTGAATTCACAGCCAAATTAGACCAAAGTTTATAGTTTTAAAAGAAAGCCACTAAGAATTGGAATGCCTGCATAAACTGATACAACCGAGGATAAATAACATGGCGAGTTCAACATCATAATAAACCCAAACTCAGGGCTAAATATTGAGCCAAACCAGACCAGGATTTGGAGGTCAGAGACAGCCACTAAGAAGTGAGTGAATAACTTCAAAAACTTAATACAGAAGTATATAAAGATAAGTTGAACTCACCAAGGGGAAAAACCCAACTTCTAGATAAACCCCAAACCACATTAGACCGAAATTTTAGAGATTACAAAAAGCGAGAACAATAGAAAGAGAACCTTCATAAACTCTCACACATGGCTAAAAGATATCTAAATTCAACAGAAAAAAAAAAAAAAAAACAAGTGGTGAAATTCTCCAATAAGGAAAACCCAAGTTCAGGGCTAAACTAGGAGCAAAATTTAGACCCAAATCTAAAGGTTGGGTAACTTTGAGGAAGCCATTAATGCAAAGTGGAAGGTCTGGTACAAAGTGATTGGGTTTGCAGATAATTCAGGAGGGAATATAGGAACCATGAAAACAAATGTTTTTTCCCTTTTTCTACACAGAAAGAAGATTAAATTGCAGGGCTAGGATGAAAGCTGGTTATATCCAGAGCGCTTTTGTCCTGGTTCTCAGGGGAACCAAATTGATCACAGAAGCATGTGGAAGTAAGGGACTTTTTTCAGTACATTGGCTTTGTGGAAGACATAGTGAGAGAATAAATATCATAACCTTTCAACTCAAGAAATATCAGAAATATCCTCCGGTTAATCCAATATTTACGAAATTTCCAGGAAAAGGGGTTATTTTGATATTTCGGGATCAATTAGGGGTGGGAATTTCGGTTTGTTTCCTAGAAAGGTATTTTTTTTTGTTGTGAAAGAATCCAACAGCTCCCAAACAGTCCCGAATACCGAGACAATACCAACCTCAAAACTTTAAAGGCAAGGAAATAACTGCTCCAAATAAACCCCAGGTACAAATGTATAATTACGAGATTAGCCACCTCATCAACACAAGAGCCTCCTCTCTCTCTCTCTCTCTCTCTCTTATTTTCCTTTCTAGAATTGTAAAATTAGTGAATGGGGATGTATATAATCTCGGGAGGGAGCATAGGTTATTTCTACTCTCTTAATTAGAAGAAGATTTTTTTCGGTATGAAATTTTGGGAACTATTTAAAAGTTTACTAGATGACCATTTGGAAAAAAATTGAAATTTGACTTTTTTAACATTTCGATCTCATCATTTGAATATTTTTTTAATCTATATATTAGTCTTTTCAAGTGCATAGAAGACATACATTAATCTTTTCGAGCCATTAGTCTTTAGTTAATTCGAGATGAGATTTTATCCTCGGGAGTAAAATGCTCCAGTGGGAGTAGAATATCTTTTGGCTTACTAAATCACTCGTATTCCATCTCTCTTTAGAATCTAAATCACTGTCGTTGGGGGCTGATTTATGAATTAATTGCATAGTAGAGAGAGAGAAAGGAATCTTGATGTTTCCTATGCCAATGATCAGCACACATTGTATGTAATTTAATGGGATAAAAAGCCTTAAATACTCATGGTACTAGAAATTTTTCTTATACGGCTGTTGTTTGCTTCCTATTGAACAATCTCCAATTTGATTAAAGGATAAAGTTTTTGTAAAGCCTATGCTTTATGAAAATAAAATAAAACCTCACCTCAAATCCTTGTCTAGAAAGCACTTTCGGCAACAGAAATCCTTCTGATAGATCTAAATCAATTTCAAACAACGACAATAAATTTTAGATCTAAATCAATTTCAAACAACGACAATAAATTTTGAAACTAAAAACATGGTATGGATTTTGAAATAGATGGTATAGATAATTTGTTACAATATACACAATTTTTAGAGCTTAAAATCTTAATTTTTTTTCACAACTAATATCTTCAAGCTGAGATGATCGATGTAAAGCTTTTTCAATACTTGAATTGTAATTTTCGATGAATTATGAGATGGGATTTTACTATGGCTGCAGCCCTATCAAACTATTTTCCTCGATTAAATGCAGTTTGTATACCTAGAAGTCATGGGATTGCAGGGTATCAAGTACTTTTATTATGAGATTTTAAGAGAAATGTTTTAAATTTAAAAAATAACAAATATGTGTGTCATATCCTTGGTGTCACGATAGCAGTATGTACCACATGTGCCTATATTAACATGGTTTGCTTAGTAACTACTGAGAAACATGATTCTTGAGTGGACTTGGTCCATTAAAACCCAAGTTTGATTTCAGGTTCCAAATGGGATCGCTCAATTTGCGGCGTACAAAAAAAAAAAAAAAGGTTTCCAACTAAAATAAGGGGAGTCATAGGGCATAATCTAATCGCAAAATCCTGATCCAACTCAAGGCAATTTTGAATCGGATTGCTGATTTTTTGCACTTGGACAATCGGTTTGGGCAGCAAGCAGATTTATCTAGGAGGGTGGGGATAAATTAGGAAATTATAAAAAATTAACATCAAAAGTTAATTATCCATGATTGATTAATTGGAAAGAATAGGAATATTGTATGGTTCTATGGGGTTTCCAATAACTACTTTACTCTTTAATTTATTAGATTTCAAATGATTCATGTAACCACCACTCCACTCCACTCCGAAAGTGGGAAAAGTTGTGAAAACCTACTTCCACATGCGAGCACTTTGGTTAAATGACAAAAGTGTCCCCTACTCTTTTTGGACCGATAACAATTCTTTTGTGAAATGAAATGACCCTACATTGTTCTTCCCCATGAGAGATGAAAGGGATGGAGCGAAGGACCAGGGCCTACATTAAACTAGTAGCTGACAAATCCATTTTCCCCATTAAAAAATAAAGGGGAGAGAGAGAGAGATTGATCCATTCTTTTTTTGTGATTCATAAAAACATATTGGTTGGTTTGTAGGATCATATGAGGGAATGTTAGAGAGTGAGATACACAATGTGATAAGAGAGAATGATGGTGTAAGAGCTATTGAAATGCTTGTGTTTTGCAAGCAAGCCTATATTTGAGAGTGATTCCTCTTTGTTACTTCATGTAATCCATGATCGGTGAAAAGTTCATTGGGCGGGCACTCAATACTGTTGTAATTAGCATCTTGATCGTATTTGATAGATAGCCTATATTTATCGTGACGCTAATATGATGGCTGATATGCTTGTTACAAAAGCCAGAACTTTTTTAGATGCCACTGTTTGGTGATCTAGACCACGGAATTTTCTTTTTCTTGTGTTACTACATGATATGGCACAAATGCCCCTAGTTTAGGGTTGTAACTTTATGAGTTGTATTTTTCTTTTTATATTTAATGAAAAATAGAATAGGGGCCTTCTCCCACACCGACTGACTAAAAAAGAAAACGTTGTTAGTTCAGCACATACATGAATGTAGTTCACACAAACTAATGGTTTGTAGAAGCAAGAGAGAGCCCTAACTAAACATAGGATTATGTACAAAGGATATTTCGTGCATTTATCCAAGGAAATGCACACCATCAATCCAAAAGGAACCATGGGGCCCTTAAAGGCACATTATGGAATTGTATTTGTAAAAAAGACGAAATATCAGGACCACCATTTGGACCTCTGAGTCTCTTATTGAAGCATGGTCCATCCCCTCAAAAGAACAACTAACACATGCAAAGCAAACAAGGAAGTGGCCACGATGGATCGACTATGTACATGTGCAAAGGGGTCCCTTTAGGGCCTTATGTGAGGTCTTTCTCCACCATTTCTGGTTTTTAGTCATCCCTGTATAAACTAGTATTTGAAAAATCGAACCCGTCTCGAAAACCGGCCAATGGCTTAACCCGGTAACCAGTTTGCCAGTTCAACCGGCCTAACCGGGCAAGTCCAGGCCGGTCAAAAGCATGTTAAAAAAATAATTTTTTTTAAAAATATGAAAAGTATATTTAAAGCATGATTAAACAAAATATATCTAAATGAATTTGAAAATTAAATGAAAAAAATAGTTTAAAAAAATTGATTTGTGCCTAGGAATATTTTTTTGCAATTTTTCATAAAAGGTGGGGAAATGTAAAAATAAGTATTCATGGCCAAAACACTTTCCAATATTTGCCAAATGATAAAAATAAAATAAAAAATGCATTACAAACAAGTCTCTTATTTTTTTGAATTATTTTTTTAATACCTGACCGGATTGCTAGAACCGAACAAAACCGAAACCAGCCAGGGCTAGGTTTCGATCAAATCGGTCAGTTCCGAGTTGAATTGACCGATATTTTGCGAACACTGGTCATCCCTATATCAACATTGTAGCCTAGTTAAAAGAGGTTGCTAATTGTTATATGCCTTTGTTTTTTTGGGCGAATTTATATGTGCCTTTGTTGTTAATGAAGAATGTATTTCATCGTATATTCTTTTGGAGGAAACCTCATATATTTATAAAACATTTTGAGGATAATGTCTATCCTTTTACCATACACTATTGGAAAAGTATTTGATGTGATGACCGACTTGCAATTGACCCCTTTTTTTTTTTTCTTTTTTTTTTTTTTTTTTTTTTTTTTTTGTGGAGGGGATTTAGGACCTGAAACACATCCCAAATCACAGTAAAATTCAATTCCACTACTGACTGATTCATGAATTTTGAGCTCTAATAATGGTGCAAATTCAAAATGCATGAATCAATAAACATTATTCAAGGTTCAAAATTCATTTTTCTTTAGATTCATTATTGTTGTAGTCTGTAAAAATATGTATCCAAATTTACATTAATTATGGATTTTTGGGAGGGGTGGACTCAATGTGATAAGTGTGGCTTACGGTGTGCGTAAACCCAACCGAACTCTAATAGTTTTAGTTAGATTCACTACTTTCTCTTGACAACTATACATTTTTTTTTTTTTCCTGTTAATGATAATTCAATATCTCCTTATGTTTTTGTACTGGTTCTTAATTCTGTGATTCAAACCTGCAACTAAGGGACTAAAGCGAAAATACTTCTTGCCTTTAGGTGGAAGGACCTGTGGCAACAACACCAATGTCTGATATTCCAATCCACCTTACTCACAAGAAAGGAAAATGAAAAAAGAAAGTCACATATTTACCCAAAAGAAAAAGAAAAAGCAAAAGAAAGCCTGCTAAAATGCAATGGCCCAAGCACATGATCTTGCAATCTACGACAGTTATGGTGGATTCCACCCTCCATGAGAATCACACCGAGACGTTGACATCCTACTCTGTGAATTTTGTTCATGCACTCTACATTATTGAATAACTTTAGTGGTTTTATAGCGAGAAAGAGTTTATATTAGGGCGAGGCTCTAAACAATCACACCTCAATAATTTTACTGGAAGAAGTTGTTTGGATACCCAAAAATCCTCAAATTGATGGTAACGACCTCAAGATGCCTGGACAAGAGAACAAATGGATTTCAAAATAATTTTACTAGAAGAAGTTGTTTGGATACCCAAAAATCCTCAAATTGATGGTAACGACCTCAAGATGCCTGGACAAGAGAACAAATGGATTTCAAATCTTGAAAATAGTGCATATTGTAATGCATTTTCGGACCATAAGTTTTCAAGTGTTCATAGATCGGCTCGATCTACACTATTTTCTAAGCTTTAAATTTTATACTTAGAGATGTAAATAAATTTTCAAGCCATCACAAATATTTACAATATTGAAACAACATCTTTCGACCCCATTTGAAGGTGCACCTTACTTTGATTGTTTAGAGCCTAGGACTTATACAACCCACACCCTTATACCAAAGGAAAAAGTTTATATAGAGCCGAGGCTCTAAACAATCAAATTGGAGCCTACCTCAAAAAATTCACTAGAAGTGCTTATTTTGTTGCCCAAATATCCTCAAATTGATCATCTCGACATCAAGTTGCAAAAAAATGGATTTCAAGCTTTGGAAATAATGTATTTTGAAATGTTTTTTTGGACCGCCATTTTCAAGATTTTCAAGTTTTCATATCTACAATATTTTTGAAGCTTTAAAGTTTATAAATAAAGATGAAAATATATGTTAAGGCTATCACAAAGATTTTTCAATATTGAAATAGCATTTCTCGACACTAGGGAGGCCTTAATGCGAAGAACAAGAGACCGGTCTATTTCAACTAGAATGTTCTTACGACTACAATAGGTGGGAGCATGGTCTCAAAACTAGTTCGATATATGATCCAATAAGTGCAGGTCAATCTTGTACCCCTATTACCCGAAAATTTGATTTGGGCAAGATTATTGCCATCAAAATAATTATGGGTAATCACTCTTGGGTCTTTAATATGGATGAAGAATGCTCGTTTCAATCTAGCAATAATTTAAAATTAGGTTGGCATTGAATGAATGGGAACAAATGGGTCTCCTCTAAAGTGAAAATTTGCTTCCCTTGTAATTAAAGCACTCTCAGTGAAAATTTGCTTCCCTTGTAATCAAAGCATTCTCTCTCGCTTTTCGCCTCTCTCGTAATCAAAGCACACTCACTCTCTCTCTCGCTCTCTCTCTTAATAAGTAATTGTAATCAAAGCATTTCAAAACAGACTTTCACCCATTAAGTATGCCACAAGGCTTTAGATTTCCGGGGAATTCTTGTAAAAAATCAATAGGGGATATAACTATAGTTAGCAAGCAAGTCTCCATTTAAAACACGTTTTTTCACCAAAAAAATTTGATTTTTTAAAATCCATTAAGAGCTCCGAGTTTTTCAAAAAATGTTAATAAAACGTGTTTTTCAAATAGAACTGATATAAATCCATATTTTTTTGGCAAAACAAAATTCAAATTTTTTTTTTCGAAAAGTCTCATTCTCTACACCTTTATTTCTTCATTAACTTAATATTAATGAATTTTGGTTTAAAGATAAGCACATTAACAACGGCAATAAATTAAGAATTTTAATTTAACAAAAAAAATTCCATCAAAGATTTCACCAATAAGTTCCCTTTAAAATAATGTACAAAAAAAAAAAATCCGATAATAATAAGATATCAAATCAATCCTACATCTCAAAATAATAGGTAGAGTTAAAAGAGGAGTAACCC
The DNA here is from genome assembly GCF_054954075.1 of Amborella trichopoda. Classification (NCBI taxonomy): domain Eukaryota; kingdom Viridiplantae; phylum Streptophyta; class Magnoliopsida; order Amborellales; family Amborellaceae; genus Amborella; species Amborella trichopoda. The sequence goes on from NC_142338.1 coordinate 4,693,425, forward strand.
AACAAAAAAATATTTTACTTTTTTAAAACTAAAGCGTCCTTATAAAGAGCAAGAGAGAGATTCAATGATACCAAAGATTTAGGCAACTAAGAATTCATTGTGAGGTTTGAATTTTTTTAAGTACTTTGTTGTTTTCTTTATGCATAGAGAACTTTGATTATTTTTTATTTTTTATTTTATTGGTGTATGTACCATAGTATTTTGGATGAACCACTATTTTATATATTTGGTCTGTGTTTTGTATTAAGTGACTGCAGTCTTATACTGAGGGATTTTTTTTATTTTTTCTTTAAAAATAATCCTATACCTTGGTTTACTGTCTTTGTTACTTATTAATGTAGTTCTTGTGTTTAGTATTCTTCTTGTTGTTTCATTATATACTCCCAAAAAATCTATGTTATGTTTTGTGTTGTGATAACAAAATACACATTGTTGTTGGATTATTGAAAGTTTAAACAAAAATTGTCAAGTATTACTCTAACGACACTAGGTTAGGCCATAAAATTGTTCTTCACCAGCTGTAATGTATGCATTTGACAATTACTAATCATAATCCTATATTGCATCATATTTACATAATCAATTTTTTCACTTTGTATTTTTATGCCAAATCTGAAATATTCATGATCTATAATTTACCTTATTTTTTGGTGATCCATATTTTTATCTTATTTTTTCTACTAACTTTTTGAAATAAGACCTATTCATTGCCAATGTTTTGGTTTGTTGATATATTATTATTCCCCAACTTGCTAAGGGTACAACCATTGACAGGTATCGTACTCGAGAATTTCTTTGTAAGCAATCTTGTAGAAGTCTTTAATGGAAACAAAATTATTCTCAACAAAGTGGGATTCTTTGTAAGGAATGGGCTCGAGGTCAGGAGGTGAGGGTAGAGGGATATTGCAATGCGACATCCCGAGTTGCGTTTATACGGTGGACCTAACTAACCCAAAAAAAAAAAGGGAAAAGTCTTAGGCTCTATACAACTAAATTAGATCCTACCTCAAAAATTTCATTAGAAGCGATTGTTTTAATGCCCAAATATCCTCAAATTGATCATCTCGACATCAAGATGTATGGATTTGATAAAAAAATGGATTTCAAGTTTTAAAAATAATGCATCTTGTAAGGCATTTTAGACCGTCAATTTTTAAGTTATTCAAGTTTACATAGATATGCTCGACGTACACCATTTTTTAAGCTTTAAATTTTATAATTAAAACTAAACATATATTTTAAGGCTAATCAAAGATTTACAATATTGAAACCACATTTCTCGGCCCTATTTGAAGATGGGTTTTAATTTGATTGTTTAGAGGCTCGACTCTAAACAAACCGCACCCTAAATAAAAAGCGTAAGAGTCTATAAATAAAAATAAGAACATGAAATAAATTTTATAAAAGGAAAATTTTATATTATTTAGCGTCCCCCCTAAACTCTTTAGTTGCATCTACTTTGCTCATGTTCTTGGTTTGTACTGTACAAAGTTGGATCTCATATTTGTAAAATATATTTTTCCTGTTTATCCTTCTTCTCAAAAAGGGTACAAATGTTTTGATCCATGTCGAGAAAGAAATTTGCCTCTATAGACTTCGACCCTTTCTTTTTTTTTTTTTTTTTTTTTTTTTTTTTTTTGGAGAAGACTAATTTTTCTCCCACCTCTCTTCAACGAGAGTGTAGTGGTCTTCTGTCTAGATCTCAGGTCGTCAGTGGGTTCAATCTATTCCCGAGATAAAGAGAAAATTAAAAGTCGATACTCGGCGAAAACAGAAGAACATGGTGACTAAAGCAATCTCAATGAGCTCGATGTGAGAGGTTTAGTGGTGCCCCTCAAAGAATTGTGTATACATAAAGTCATGCAAACACACCTTATTTGTCAAACATAGCAAGGTCAGTACCACCCCTAATTGTATATGTAGATGATATTATGACACTATTTAATTGTTCTAAGGAAATTTAATAACTCAATAACTTTTTGACAAGGGAGTTTGAAATACAAGATCTAGGTCCATAGAAGTATTTTCTTGATAGAAATGGCCAAATCCAAAGGGAAAATCTTGAAGGGCCCGTTTGCATCTTAGGGTAAACAAAACCATGTTTTGGATCATATCACGGTCATGCAATCTCTGGTTATACCAAGACCTTATTGAGAAATACTGTTTGGATAGCTTGTAGATAATACCCAGGTTAGACAAAATCATTCGTTTGGATCCTCTATTTACATAACATGGCTTTACACTGTTGTCATGCAATCTCTGGTTATACCAAGACCTTATTGAGAAATACTGTTTGGATAGCTTGTAGATAATACCCAGGTTAGACAAATCATTCGTTTGGATCCTCTATTTACATAACATGGCTTTACACTGTTTACACACATTTGGTAGATATGAAACATTTTCCTGCAAAATATTTTCATGTGAAATTATGTTACACATCTTTGGTATGCAACAATACATTATTTTTTTCTCCATTATAGAAATTTAGATAGAGAAACTACACCAAATTTTAGAGAGGGAAACTACCTAAAGAATTTTAGCGAGAGAAACTATCTCAACATTTTTAGAGATAAAACTATATTAAACTTTAAATTTGATATAGTTTCTCTCCAAATATTTTGAGATAGTTTCTCTCTCCAAAACTTTGAAATTTCAAATAGTTGACAATTACTCTTTCTAAAATTTTTGAGATACTTTCAATCTCAAAACGTTTTTAGGTAGTTTCTCTTTCTAAAATTTGATATAGTTTCTCTCACAAAACTTTAAATACTTTCCCTCTCTAAAACTTAAAATTCGAAAAAATATATCTGAATTTTTTGAAAGTCTCCCTAAATATTTTTAAATAGTTTCTCTCTCTAAAACTTGATATAGCTTCCCTCTCTAAAGTTTTAAGATACTTTCTCCCTAGAACTTAAAATTTGATATAATTTCTTTCTCTAAAAGTTTTGAGATAGTCATATATCTAAAAAGTTTCAGGTTATTTCTCTCTGTAAATTTTGATGTAATTTCTCTCTCTAAAATTTAAAATTTGATATAGCTTCTCTCTACAAATTTTAAGATAGTTACTCTCTAAAAACAAATTAGGTACTTTCTCTCTAAAAGTTTAAGATTCTCTCTCTCTCTCTAAAGCTTAATATAAATTCCCTTCAAAAATTTTGAAATAGTTTCTTTTTCTAAAAATTTCGGTGTTTTCTCTCTCTAAAATTTTAATATACTTTCTCTCTCTAAAACTTGAAATTTAAGATAGTTTCTCTCTAAAAATTTTGAGATAGTTTTTCTCCCTAAAATTTTTTAGATAATCTCTATCTATAAAATTTCATATCGTTTATATCTCTAAAATTTTAAAATACTCTTCTTTTTAAAACTTGAAATTTTCAGATAGTTTTTTTTACTAAAAATTTTCAGATATTTCTCTCTAAATTTTTTTAGTAAGCTTCTTTCTCTAAAAGTTGGTATGGTTTCACTCTCTAAAATTTTATAATACTTTCTCTCAAAAACTAGAAATTTGAGATAGTTTCTCTCTCTAAAACTTGAAATTTGAGATAGTTTCTTTCTCTAAAAAATTTCATGTAATTTCTCTGTTTAAAATATGACATAGTTTCTCTCTCTAAAATTTTAAGATTTATTTACTCTCTAAAACTTGAAATTTAAGATAGTTTCTTTCTAAAATTTTAAGATATTTTTTATCTCTAAAATTTTTGAGTAATTTTTCTCTCTAAAATTTGATATAGCTTCTCTCTCTCTCTCTTAAATTTTGAGATACCTTCTCTATTTAAAACTTAAAATTTGAGATACTCTTTCTAAAAATTTTGAGATAGTTTCTCTCTAAACAATTTCAAGTAATTTCTCTCTCTAAACTTTGATTAGTTGCTCTCTAAAGTTTTAAGATACTTTCTCTCTCTAAAAAACTTTAGTAGTTCCTCTCTCTAAAATTTGATATTGTTTATCTTTTTAAAATTTTAAGATACGTTCTCTCTCTAAAATTCAAAATTAATGGTGTTTTCTCTCTCTAATTTGTGTGGATGTTTTGGCATAATTAATTGTATTTAATAAAGTGGTAAGCTCTGGTGTGAAAATAGTATTGTCACAAGTTGTATTCCTTTTTTCATGCTTACACAAGACAGTGTTTTGGGTAACTCAATTTTTTCTTCATTTTGTATAACCATGTTTTGACCCTCTTTCTAGGTTACAGAAAACATGGTTTGGTTGATATATCTTTCACTTACACATCCAGACATTGCATATGTTGTGAATTTGAATAGGAAATTCAAGCATGCTCACAAACGACTCTTCGATCAAATTATAGAGTTCTAAGATTATTGACTTCATCAGGTGAAGGACTGTTGTCTGCTAATTATGGACACCTAGAAATTGAGGCTTATACAGATGCAGATTGGGCTGGTTCTATTGTGGATGGCAGATCTACATAAGGCGCTTGTACTCTGGTAGGGGATAACCTTGTGACATGAAGTACAAAACATACAGTTGTAGCTCGTTTAAGTGCAGATGCATAGGATCCACCCATGGCTCGTGGTGCATGAGAACCGCATGGCCTAAAAATCCTATTTACAATGAATGGGTCTATGTCGTTGTATTATGATAACAAGGCAGCCATTAGTATAGCTCACAACCAGTTTAGTATGACAGAACCAAGCACATATTAGTAGACCAACATTTAAAGAGTTGCTACTAAAGAAATTTGCCTTCCATTATGCGAAAACCAACGATCAGCTAGCAGACATTCTTACTGTGGCCATCGGGAAAACTCAACCACAAGTGATCTTAAGCAAGCTAGCATGAGGAATACTTATACACTAGCTAGTTGGGGCATGTTGTGAATGTTCAAGTTTATACTTGTTTTTATTGTATTCAAGTTCGAAAGGGCTTATTTGTTGTTTAGGACATCACTGTATAATAGTAAAATACAATAATAATATATAGGAAGAGAAGCTCATGCAAGACAATTAAACAGGCTGTCATGTCAGATATCAGTATTTCCCATATGATCACAGGATTTTTCAAAATCTGTTGGCTTTTTGCAAGAGGACAAATTATATACTGCAAATACAACCTACACAAGTTAGTGTATGATACCAGATTGAAATCATAGAATTTGTTAAAGATCTTCTCAAAGTAATAGACATGGTCATGGCACCCATTTCAGAGATTCAAATAGTCACGATCACAAAGACAATTTCCACAATGCACAGTCCAGATTCTGTATCCCAATAGATCTGGACTGTCCATGACTACCACACATGTTGTGTATGATATGTGCAGGCTACAGGATTACCTCTCACTAGACATGCTTGAGCAGCTCGAGGACTCAAACTTTTGGGAGACAGTGAGCAATAAGGAATCCTGGAATGACATTCAATCTGGTTAACTGATAGAATGATACTAAGCAAATACTTCATTAAGAGAAACTTTTGGAAATGTCAACTCTTCTGCAAGAGCGGCATGATTCTTGTAAATTAATTGTTGGATCCAATTGCAGCATTGTAGATGCATTCATCTTGAACGAAATAGTCCGGTTTAACAGATTGCTTTAATTGTAAATCAAGCAAATACTGTGTGAAGTGAAACTTTAGGAAATGTCATCTGCTCTAAAAGAGCAGCATGATTCATGTCAAGAAATTATGGGATCTAGTTGCATGCATTGGAGATGCATTGATTTTCAAGCAAATGTCTGGTGCATTTTTGTTGGTGAAACAGGTTGCTTTAACTGTGGGTTTTCTAAGTTTGTCGTGATCATTTTGGAAATGTTTTAATTCATTTGATCTTTAATTTTTTTTCATTTTTTGCCATTTCTTTTTATTCTCACAATAGAATCGTACCTTGGTTCCCACAATGATGGTAGTCTCGAGGGGATGTGCTGCACACACTGTGGCCTCCTTCGATAATGAAACGAACACATTAGTTGCCCGCCATCCCCGTTGTCCGATACCAGTCTCTGTTTCCTCACTATCAAAACAGAAATACTTAAAAATATTTTCATTAAAAACAGAAAAACAATCTAGAGAACATATTGCATGCTCTCATGGGAGCATACTGTAAAACAACTCAGTTAAAATAGTTATTTGGGAATTTTTTAAATTCATCTAAAATAGTTATTTGGGTATTGAATATCGAGATCTTTCCTTCTTATTTTTTAGGCACATAGAGGGTGAGATTTTTTTTTGAGGTTAGTCACCGGATTCTAGAGATTACATCCCCAAAATTTGGGATCTAAAAAAATTCTTACCATGAATTTTGCCCAAGGGAGTATATAGACAGTATACACAGGAGTATGTAATCTTTTGGCAACAATCTATTGTCATTAAAAAGATTGAAATTGATAAAATCAGTGTTACTCACTTGTAGTCTACATGACATGCTGAGCTAGGATTTGGATGGAAATCTAAAAGATGAATCCCTTTCCCTGAGGATGATGCACTGGCGAATATCTGCACTTCGAACAAAAGGGAACATTTAACTGGGAAATTCACAACACTGATATTAATCCAATATAGAGCAGAAATGCTTAATTGTAAACATTTGATAGCAAGAAAAGTAAATTAAAAACAAAAAACAAAAAAAAATTCGACATAGTCTCTCAATGGTACAAAACAAAACTGAAGGGGGTATCTATGCAGCAGACGTGCATGGTGCCAAATGGCTAAAAAGGAATGTCGGAAATGAAAGAAACCCCAAAACGGCAGTAAAGACACAAACTATAGATATATAGTACTAATTATACCTTTACAGGTTTACTTTAGTTTTCTTCAAGCCTAAATTTAAAAATCCAGATGGCTCACATAGTACTTATGCATTTATTTTTTTCCTCTTATAGGTGCATATAAAAAAAAAGGAATAAACTTTGAGCAAAGGTAACTCAATGATTTGGCATTCGCTAGATATAATCAGACGCTAAGGAGAAGTTCAATCGGTATGCGAAGAGGAATCCTACTGCTTAGAAGGACAAGAAGAATACGATTGAGTGGTTCGTTGGAGACCCTAGACTGAAGAGGTCTTCCCCTGGGGAGGTTTAACATGGGATATGGTTGAGGAGGCCTCCAATCCAGCTTCTGACTCCAGAAGGGCCACTCAAGCAGCAACTGCTGTGGGTACTTCACAAAGGAGTAGGGAGTGAGAGGAGGAAAAAGATGAGGAGGCATATACAGGAAGAAATTGAGGTAGATGACCAATATGTTGAAGAGGATGATGATTCCGATGATGATGGCCTCAACCTAGATGTAGGTCCTAGGGATGATGAATGAAAATGATGATCATTTTGCTGATTTGAAGAATCGAAGATTTACTCTCTCTTTTCTTGTGCTGCGTCTTATTTTTTATATTGCATCATTTTGTAATGGTCATATTGGAGACTTGGAGTCTATGCATATGATGATTGTACAAACTATGGACTATGCCACTATGGAATATGGACACAAATACACTATGGACTAGTTTATTTTTTTTATTATTTCAGATATTCAAAGAATCAAAACTTCTAACGATTTAAAGTTTTGATCTACTTCCAACATTCATGCGCATATACTTGCATAAAAATGTTAGAGCGCATATAAATGCAAAAAATACAAAATTGACATGAGCATCTGCATATATGTGAATTTGGACCAATGTTCAAAAATGCGGATTCAGGCGCCTAGGCATTTTGGGCGGCTAGCTGCCTAGGCGCCCGCCTAGAGATGGGGTGCCCTCACCAAAATTGAACCCCCCGCCCCAAACAAAAAAAATAGGGGAGTTCTTAGGGCATGGTTTTAAGTCTTTGGGAGTTTTTAGGGAAATTTTAGAGCCCCAAACGCCTCGTGAAATAAATGTAAATGTAATAGTACAATCACATAACAGATTTACAGATAAAAGTTTCAAAGAGATTGTAAAATCCCAAATATCATTGTAGGAAACTAGAAGTCTAGACTAGAAATGATACACAAAGTTAACAAGATAAAATTAAAAAACAAATATATCAAGTCATCAACCAAACATGTAAATATATCGTAAAAGAAAAAAAAAAAAAGTCAAAGAAAAAACACATGATTCGCGACATAATATTTTGTAGCAAAACAAAATCAAAACTCTCTTTCAAATATGATACTACTTTAAAAATATCAAAATCAAATCGATGTCGGTGCAAACTGTGTCTATTGGGTCGCTAAAAGTCCTCAAAATCAACTACTAGAAGCTCTAAATCCATCTACGAAATATTATTGCCTTTGTTTTGGGAATAAATCGCAAAAATCAAAACTTTATCGATTTTTCGAAAAATCACAAAAGAGTAGTTTTTTGGAGAGTTTTTCTCACACTAAAAGCCACGGTTTTTGTTTTGGGGGTTTAGAATACCCCCCAAAACCTTTTTCCCCCTTTTTTAGGAGGGAAAAATGACATTTTTTTACCCTCGTCAAGGTTTTTTTCGCCCTTCGGCAAATTGTCACTGGGCGGTGCCTAGGCGGGCGGCTGGAGACAGGCTGCATAATTCCACCACCCAGACAGCACCCAGACGTTTTTTGAAATTTTTCGCCTAGGCGGTCAGGCGGCCAAATTTTCGAACACTGATTTGGACAGCGCATATATGCATATTTTTTAAAGTCTATCGTCTCAGGATGCTTGAGGTTTTAGGCAGCCACCTAGGTGCTGGGTGCCTAGGCCAGGCAGGCTACCTAGGGGCCACCTAGAGTTTTTTGGAACCTTGATATATATAACATAAATGATATAGCATACAGTAGCTAATGTATGAAACTCGTATAAGTAAACATATATTAACACATTCTAAGAATGCAGTGCAAAAATCTCCTACAAACAAGAGGCCCTAGATTTAGTTAGTTTGCTTTCTTAACCACTATAACAATTTCTTTTTGATAGATATCAAATCCATTTCCCCTGAATTGTAAGGATAAGCATCTATACTTCCGACCTCATGTCAAAGTTTAGTTGTTAGAGTTAAAAGATTAATATTGAAACTTTTAACATGATAGTCAATGATTTAGATATGGAAATGCACTCTTTCAAAGAGGGTCTTAGGGCTTTCTAATACCCGCACTCACAATATCTCTGAGGCAATAGGGAAGCAGCTTTGAAGCAGTTAATAGAAAGAAGGCTAGAACATCCCAACCAGAACAACCCAGAAAAGGAAAGCAAATAAAGATTTCTCCTAGATGGAAACGACCCAATAGCTTGGTCCACAGCCAAATCCTTAAAAACTGATCCAACGGGATGACAACCAATTTCATAGGACTTTCGGAAACTGGGTTGACGGAAAAAATGGAACAGTTCACCACCAGCTTCCAATCAAAACCAGTAGGACCACTAGGTTGGATGCTTTAACAAGTCAGGCACTGATATTGACAGGTTTCTAGGAAGTCCAGATCCAAAGTAGAATAGTAGATTATAAGTCCAACTTCAAGTTGAACACTTAAGAGGGCCAGTCTAGCCCATTCCTCAAATCACTGGATTTGCAGGTATGAACCTGAAGGTAACACCGATTGATAAAACAGGATTTCTGGACCCTTTTCGAATTTTGCCCTGATTTGCCTTTCCCTAAAAAAATCTGGATGACAGGAGATCTAGCACATGTAATCAAGTCCCCAATTCAACAGAGTCTGGATATTCTTGGGGAAAGAAAACCAAAATTTTCATTGCATCCATTCAATATCAAGCAACCTCAAACTACCAATGGCTTTTGGGTTTATAAACCTGCAGCATTGAACTGATCGTGATATTCTCATCTTCCCTCTTTTGCATAACTTCTGGCATTAGCCAATGGAAAACAAATGTGACTAAAATCTTGAAACTGAGCAAGTATTAACCTGCATAATGGCATAGGCAGACAAGTTCTTTATAGATTCAAAATTGTAGTCATTGCAAATTATAACTTATACTTGCTAGTAATAATACACAATGTAGTGCCACGGGTTTCATGTTATTACATATGTTTCAAACAACTATTAAAGGAAGTTTATTTTCAGCATTTATTGCAGAATTACTACAACAGGTCAAAATGATTTGGCAATGTAAAAACATGCAGTCAATCTCAATTCTCAACCAATGACAGGTACAGCAAACTTTGCAACAATGGATCTAGTTCACAGTTTTCGTCTCTTTGGTGATCCTTGAATCAAACTCAAGTACGAAGAACTACAATAACAAGAAATTTCTACATGCCAAGCACCATATGTACGTAGCAACAATACAATGCTACAACTAAGCAATCAGTGAGAGCAAATCACATGTGGTTGCCTACGCATTTCAAGTTGTTCTCCATAAATAGATTGCATTCTTTTCCTCAGGAAACTGTAAAACATTAATTCTATCAATGAAAGGACGATGAATTCATGTACAAAGACCAGCAGAGAACAATAATCATACCGAACTTGATGGCAGCCATGATGGTTTTCTTTTAAGCAGAATAAAATTGTCTTCAGCCTTTGGCAAATTTCTAAGCTCCACGCATGCATGTACCGAACAAATAATAAATGTTGGGCTGGAAATATTAATCTGAACTTTGACAGGAGCCATTTATAGAAGGACAAATATACACTTACAACCAAGGAGGGGGACAATGCATGTGTGTTACTCTTAAACTAAACAAGTTCAGAACCCCAGACCTGCATAGGGAAAATATCGATTGAACCAGAAAATATAATAACAATACCAGCTGAAAATCAGATAAGACAACAAAATTTCAATGTTGAGTGCTTTTCAGTGTCAAATTTCACAGGAAGACATACATGGGCCTAAATACAGATATGACACAGCAGAAATGCTTAAAATAACAAACTAATCTCAATGAGACAAAGTATGCCCATGGCTGTGAGTTTTGGGCAACAGAAGAATATGGTATTGATCGATATGTCCAGATCAACAGCCAAGACATATGGTTTATCCCCATCTGGAAATGGACCGGGGTCATTGGACTTTGGCCATGGATGTAGAAAAGTAGGGACATAATTTTATGAAATTGAATTGTAATGTGGAGTGTGGACCCTTCAAGTGGAAGGTTCAAATAGGGCAAAGGAGTGGCCCAAAAGGACATGGTTGGAAGTAATGAGAAAAGATATGGGAATTTATAGCCTCACTGAAGGTATGGCCCTTAATAAAGTAGAATCGCGGACTAAGATTTATATTGCTGACCCTAATTAGTTGGGAAAAAACTTTGATGATGATGATGAATTGTAATGTGGGACTCTCCTACATCATTATTTGATAACTCATGGTCATCAGGTGATGATCACCATATGGATCAGACTATGAGCTCTTAGCCAAGTGCATACTCTTACAAGTAGTAATGGTGTGTTCTAAGGCCAAAAAATAGCTCGTACAATAAAATGAAGTAAAAACATGGTCACAATGAGTGAAATCGATACACAAATGCACAAAACATACTACATAGTGCTGGAAATAAAAGAATTAAGCTTTATTGTATTTGATGGGCAGAAATGTCTTTTATCTTTATTTAGGACTTATTTGTCTTCTTTGTCCAAGTAAGGACAGTATTGTCCATGGTTAGGACAGTATTGTCCATGGTTTGTAATTAGGTTCCAATTTAATATAAACAATAGGTGTGGAGGTCACAATAGACTACCACACCATTCTCACTCTCTTCTTCTTCTTCTCCTCTATTTTATTTCCTCTCTCTTTCTCTAGAACCTATCTAACAGTTCTTTTCTCTTCTTTAATTTCAACATACCTTATAATCATATGCTATGATAAATCAACATACCTTATAATCATATGCAACTAAACATCACTCAATTATATTGCATCACATTACTTCTAATCATTTTCTTTTCTGTTCAAGGGATGTAGTAACTTACCACAAATACTTGCCTTTAAATTTGAGTACTTGAATCTAGCACTAAAATTTGAACCACCACCAAACCCAACAGTTTCTTCTCTTTTTATTGTTTGAAAGCCCAGGAGCAGAGAATTATTCAATGCGCATTGTGATGCATGAGCATGATGACTTGGAACATAAATATATGAAATGGCTCCTGTGGCTATAATAATTCCAAAAGAACCAAGTGGATGTTTATCTTATATTTCTTTCACATACCAACCATTATCTAGAGAAAATGCCAGTTGATATGGGCAAGATGGATCGAGGTTAATTGAGTGAATGGCCCTTGGTACAATCCTTGATTGTTCCTGCTTGTACATAAAATTAGATAGATCCTAAGTCAAAGATTAACCACAGTAAAATTTTAACAGCATGAGTGATAGTAGAATAGCGAAATGACATTGATTCCTTGTCACAACAGTAATATATCGGAAGAAGTACTAGTGATAATCTCAATGAGACCAGACAACGACTGATTCTGAAGCACACGATCCCAACTTTCCTCAAGTATGCGATTTCAAAAGGAACAAAACAAGCTATGGTTAAAACCAACTGTGCAACATTAATAACAACCAAATAATTATAAAGAGTTCAATTACATTTCTGACTATGCAAGAAAGAAGTCCAGACCAAGAGTTAGAGAATGTGGATCAAAATGAAAGCACATTCATGATGACAAAACTGAAAACACATGAAAGGAAAACATAACAGGAACAAGTAGAATAATTGTAGGAATCTTGTTATCTCAACTAAATGATTTTGGTCTATATTTTAGGCTGCATTTGGGAAAGTGTGTTTAATGCATTATGACTCAATTGTGAAGAATATGTTGGCAGGTGAACATGATTATTAGCAGCATTTTAAAATGCATTTTGAAAAGGACCCCCGCCCATTTTCCACCTAATTACAGCTTACAATGGGGCACCACATTTAGTGCACTAGAAATATTGCATGTACACATTTAGTGCACTAGCAATTTTAACATGCAAAACTCCCAAACCCAGTCTTAATTAACAGAAGCTCTATCATATATATCACCCTATATTGCAAACCTTTTGGTCAAGGGTAGTTAAGCACTTTAGCCAGGGAAAAGTGGAAACACCCCTTTCCATAGGAGGCTTCTGTTGGACTGACACACTTATCGTTTACTTTACTATTAGTATTACTACCACATATTTACGATATTATTAGCATTATAGGAATTATTGTCTAAAATATCATCATAGTTACCTGCTCAGATTTTTTTAGGAATTAAGTATTTACTTGTTATCAGCATTATGAAGTTTATTATTTATTTTTCAATATTGTGCAATGACTACCAAAATACAAATAGATACACAGATGTTTTTATTGTAATGATGTGTAGATATAGATATATGCAATATATAATGCATTGATAACAAACATAAAACTCAGACATATTATAAGTTATAATACTGGGTTTCCAATCGACAATTCAACCTTTTTTTATTACCGACTCACCTCTGTGGGTGGCAAGATCATTGGTATAGTATTTAGGGCTGACAAACGGGCCGGACTTGAGGGCTGACTTCGAGCCGTGTTTGTGGCACACTTTAGGCCCCCACAACCTGAGCCCAAACCAGACATAATAGGCGAGATGAATTTTCAGACCAGGACAAGCCATCTGTGACCCCCTTGAAAATTCATCTACTCTACATACTGTTATCTATAATAGTCAATATAATATACATTATAGACTATAGCCTTTATGAAATCTAAGAACTATAACCATTATATAACCTATGAAGGCTATAGTCTATAAACTATAATTTTTCTATATTCCATCTAGGGTTAAAAGAAAAAAGCCCAAATTCCCAAGCTAAGGACCCAAATCGACCTCTCTCAGCCCTACCTTTCCTCCCTCTCTCTATCTCTATATATCTATTCACCAGTGTTCGAAAATCAGGCCGCTTAAACGCCTAGGATAAAAATTTCAAAACACACCTAAGAGCTATCAGGCGGTGGAATTAGGCGGCATGTCTCCGGGCATCTGCCTAGGCGAGCAAGGCGCCGCCTAGACGCTACAGTCTGGGCGCTTGCCTAGGTGCCGCTCAATGATAGTTTGCGGAAGGGAGAAAAGAACCCTCGACGAGGGTAAAAAAAATGTTATTTCCCCCCCCCCAAAAATCTCGGAAAAAGGTTTTGGGGGGGATTCTAAACCCCAAAAAAAAAAAATCGTGGCTTTTAGGGTGAGAAAAACTCCCCAAAAAACTACTCTTTTGTGATTTATCAAAAGATCGATAAAGTTTTGATTTTTGCAATTTCTTCTCAAAACAAATGCAATAGTTCGTGGGTGGTTTTAGAGCTTCTAGTAGTTGATTTTGAAGACTTTTGATGACCCAATAGACGAAGTTTGAACCGACATCGATTTGATTTTGATATTTTTGAAGTATCATCATATTTGAATGAGGGTTTTGATTTTATTTTGCTACAACATATTATGTTGTGAATCATGTGTTTTTCTTTTACCTTTTTTTTTTTTTTTAGGATACATTTACATGTTTGGTTGATGACTTGATGTATTTGTTTTTTGATTTTGCCTTGTTGACTTTGTGTATTATTTCTAGTCTAGACTTCTAGTTTCCAACAATGATATTTGGGATTTCAAGCATTTCAATGTCTTAAAATTTACAATCTCTTTGAGACTTGTATCCGTAAATCTGTTATGTGATTCTACTATTCCATTTTCGTCTATTTCATGAGGAATTTGGAGCTAAAAATTGCCCTAAAAACTCCCAAAGACTTAAGAACTCCTCCGTGTTTTTTGTTTGAGGCGTGGTTAGGGGGTTCAATTTTGGTGAGGGCACCTTGTCTCTGAGCGAGTGCCTAGGCGGCTAGGCACCCAAAACGCCTAGGTGCCAGAATCCGCATTATTTAACGTTGCTATTTGCCCCATCTGGCACATTCTCTCTATCTCTAGTCGCCCTATCCTGTCCATTATCTCTCTATGTCTATTTACCGAATATGGCCCTTTTTCATTCCGCTCACCCAACCGGCTCCTTTATCTCTCTCTGTCTATTCACCCCCAATCTGGCCCTCTCTCTCTCTCTCTCTCTCTCTCTCTCTTTCTCTCTCTCTCTCCAACAAATTTCAGCCTCAGGCAAAGGCATGGCCTAGCTCCAAGACACCCCACTCCCCAATACATGTTGGCAGCCCTAGTTGAATTGCCAATCATGCTTTGGGTAACAAAATAAAAAACCTTGGACAATTGAGGAGCCTTTCTCCCTATAATTATGTGTATGATTACGTGCAAAAACTATGGAAAACTTGTAATAATAATGTGTAGTAGCATGTCAGTATATATACACCTACACATAAATTTATGGAGTGAGAGGGCCACATACAAGAGGGGTACCTTCTCTCGTATAGTGCTCCATGATGCACATTCCCTTATAAATGGGGCAATGTGCCCCTCAGAGATGGAGGGAAGCAGGCACATATCCTGCACATCCTACCTTGCGGAGCCTGAAGGCCCTCAAAATGCTCTCAAATTCCCTCAAGATCTAATCAAGAGGTGCAAAGAACGACAATGCTCTCAAATCCAGGCAACGACAGTCAAAAAACTTTGAAGCTAGGCAGTACTAAAGAGTTTCCTCTATACATAATGAAGATCTTCAGGGTCAGACACAGATCTGGATAAGTAAAATCTCAGCCAGGGGACTGGTCACATATTGACGTTTACATGTTTCCTAAGATTTTATAAAAGAAGAGTTGTCAACCAAGCCTGAAGAAACCATGCAGGTAGGAACAAATATCCCAAGACCAGTTCATTGCGTTAAGAAATATTACGACTTTATGACTTTTGACAACTAGCTCAAATTCGATAAGCACCATAAAAGATTCCCCACATTCTTCCCTTTCCAAAGACTGACCATTCATGAAGCTACCATATCCAGCCACAGATAAGTTGATGCTAAAACCACCCATTAAGTCCAGAAATGTTGCCTTAACATGTAAGGAACCAAAGAAATTTTCCCTGGCTTACCTTCAACGGCGTTATTTGGTCTATCAGGGATGAAAGCTTAATAGATGTCAAAGGAGGATGATACACCTGATCCACACAACCAAGGAAGAATATAAGTTAGTTGAAATGTTTCCAATCCCTTTTCTTTTTTGATAGGTAAATTGGGTTTAACCGTAAGTTAGCTACGACAAAAAAAGTATGAGATATGACTCGTGCTGCTTTGATAACTCAAAAAATATGGCCGAGAATCCTACAGTGTTTAGAGCTTCAGTCACGATTGCAAAAGAGTAGGTCTAGCTGGAAGAGGACCTCAGAAACAATGCTCAGGCATCAGCAGGCACCAAATGCAGCCACACCAAAGCGTGCCTGCCTTAGCAACAAGGAATGCATCCTTGATGATCTTGACTGAGGAGTGGAAAAAGGCCCTCATGGGCATTTTGTTATTTTTCCTCTTAAAAGGGTTTTGGGGGCAATTCTATCCGCACCACCCCAACCCACCCCGGGGTAAAAAGGAAATAAAAAAAATACGCACACACACACTCACACAAAACAAAACAAACAAATTCTTACCTTGATTTTTTGGTAGAGAAATGCAAGCAAAAAAACAACTTTGATATTACTGAAGATGTGAAAAAAAATTGAATTTTAATTTCTCGTGAAATTAAAAAGTAATCAATCCAATAGTTTGCCAGAGCTGAAGAAGTGGCAAAAAGAAGTGTTTTGGCAACCAAAGTTCAAGAATTCACACCAACATGGATTAAGTTTCAAAAGGTTAGTGTCATTCCATATGTGGTTTAGGATTGCGCATATTTCTGGAAATTGGGTTTTGAAACGATTTCTTCTCAATATTGGTTTTTGTTTTGTGTTTTTCCCTTCCAAGTTTGGTTATGGATTTTGGCCCCAATTCAAGAGTGGTTTTGATTTTATTTTACGGACAATTTATTCACCATCCTAGGATAGTTTTGCTCTTTTATCAGTCCTAAATTTGTCCTAAGATTGAAAAGGGGTAGTAAAATGATTTTTTTACATTATTGTCCCTTTCCATATTGTTGATGCTAGTGCGACATTATTGATTTTTTTGAACAGTTGGGCGACTTTTTGTTAATGACTAAATAGTAAATACCTGAATTCCTGCAAAAATAATTTAGATTTTATTTTTAGATTGATATATAACATGATATTATGTTACTAAATATTTTTCTAGCTAAGGTTACTTTATTCAATACTTGAGTTTGATTTACTACCTTGAGTTTGAGAAGAATCATAGCTGGAGAAGTCCCCACACCTAGTAGGGTATTATCTCAGCCTGTTTGTTTCTATAATGAAACTGAGATAGATACTAAGGGATTTAATGCATATTAATAACCTGTGCAACATGAGACTCAACCCTAGTACAAATAGCTGGAGAGGTCCCCACACCTAGTAGGGTATTATCTCAGCCTGTTTGTTTCTATAATGAAACTGAGATAGATACTAAGGGATTTAATGCATAATAATGACCTGTGCAACATGAGACTCAACCCTAGTACAAAAGTCCAAGACCAAGTGTTACTGGAGTTGGACAAGTATAGGTACTCTATGTGGTCATTTGAAACGGCTATAGCAAAAAGGCAGAGCACCAAAATGTATCCAAGTTCAAAACTTACTTTTTCATTGCTTATTTGTGATTTAAATACTTCATCCTAACTTTTCTAACTTGACTTCTAAATATGCTAATACACCCTATTTAGGTTTATGTGATGTAGCTCTATGGTGGGCCAATCATGAGGAAAGCGCCAATCACTTGTAAAACATGGCTATGTACAGTTGGAATTTGACTTGTAGCTCATCCGGATGTGAGAGCAACTTCAGCACATTCAAGTTGATAATTTCTTAACGGATGCATTGTCCATTTGTCCTAGTCTTCGACTACCCCAAATATTATATTTTCTAAGTTCTAATCATGTATTCACCCACTATCCAACAAACGCATGCAGAGGAGAAACTTGCTCGAGCATAAGAGAATGAATGACTTTGTTTTCATTCAATATAATCAGAGGATAAAAAAGAGCTTTCAAGAGAGAAATGAAATCGCTCCCTTATTGTGAGACATATAGATGATGCCAATGAGTGGTTGGTTGATGTTGGCATTGATTCGGTATTCCCTAGAGAGAGCCTGAGTTGAAGACAAGTAAGAAACTTTGTTAAAGGGCAAAGATAAAGAAGACCAGGAAGAGTGGCGTGGAAGATAAGGACCTCGGGTTGTTCCACTCAATTGATGAGAAGACCCATGTTCATGTGCATATTAGGGTTAAGACCAGTTTACTGTTATACCGTTGCGTACATGAGAAATTATAAAAACAGACACACCATAAATAACTGACATAAGAATAGGTTATGATACACCTATGCCTCAATATGGGGACCAAATATCTCATAGTACTTATAGCCCTCTGTAAGTTGTGCATAAGTTTGAACCACGGACAACTTGGCTCTGAGAAACCAATGTCAATTCCATGGTAGCGCCTTGGTGAAAATATCTGTAACTTGTTTTTTGGTACCGATGTATCGCCACAATTTCTTGATATTCAATCTTTTCTCTCAAAGTGTTTATCGATTTTTATGTGCTTAGTCCTTCCATGATGAACTGTATTAAGAGAAATCAAAATAGTGCTACAATTATCACAATAAAGAACAATAGAGAGATGTTCTGACCAAGGGCGATCAATAAATGCTGAATAGTCTAAGCCAATGTTCATTATTTTCTACAACTCTAAGAACCTAGATTGTCATAGAAAGACACAATAACCAAATATGATGAGACGAAATTCTGGATCTCCAACCCAATCAACATCACCATAGGCTAGAATAGTGAGAGGATCGGAGATGAGTTTCCTCAGACATATAGTAAGTTGTGACCAGTTGTTACCATAATATATGGAAGTATACATTTCACTGCTTCAAAATGAGTAGACTATGTTGCATGGATAAATTGGGAGACCTAGTTCACCAACAAAGCAATGTCTGGTCATGTGAATGTCAGGTACTGGAGTGCCCCAACAACATTGTGGTATTTTGGCGGATGTGAAACATGCTCCACCTTTTGCTCAAAATCTTTAATTTATAGGTGCAGGGGTCATGACAGGCTTGCAATCATTCATCTTAACATCCACCTAAGTCTATTCTCTCTTATCTTATTTCCTATTGGTGCCACACCTAAATTTTCTCGAATGAATTGATTTAGAATTCTATCCCTTCTTGTCTTGTCACTCATCCATCTTAACATCCTCATTTCCGCTACACTCATTTTATAGGTATATTGTTTTTTGTTCGCCCAACATTCTGCCCCATAGAGCAAAGTTGGTCTCACAGCTGTCCTATAGAACTTGCCCTTCAACTTCATTGGTATGTGGTGATCACATAAAATTCCAGTTGCACATCTCTACTTCACCCACCCAGATCTAATTCTGTGTGCGACATCTTCCTCAATCTCTCCATTTTCTTGGATTATCGACCCAAGATATCAAAAGTGTGGCCTTTTTGGCACTTCATGACTGTCAATCTAAACTACTTCCTCATCTCTATTCCTATTATTACTAAACTTGCATTCCATATACTCTGTTTTAATCTAGCTAATTTTAAAACCGAGAAAACAACTTTAATAAACTAAATCTTTCATCTGAAATTTGAGATCTAAGAGTTTCTTTATGGTTTGAGTATGATCACAAAAGCTTCTGGGAATAGCAATGTCAACATAAAGTAGTAAGAGAGTGATCCCATGCAAGTTAATAGAAATGCAGAACGAGTAATCCACCTAACTGCAATGGAAATCATGTGAGGCTATTTCCGTGTAGAAACTCTTAGACTATGCTCACGATGCCTACTTAAGTCCATAAATCGCCATAGTGAGTTGGTAACCCTAAGTTATGGCACACCAATTCTGTACCCAGGTGGTCGTTCCATATAAACCTCTTCCCTCAGATCACCTTGAACATAGTATTTTTAACATAGAGCTGCTGAAGATCCAAAACATAAGGGACGGCTAAGGAGGTGACAATTCTAATGATAATTCATTCCTGACTTCCTGCATTTGTGTAGCTTTTTACCTATTCATTCATCTCTTCGATCCAATGATAATTCATTCCTGCAATTTTTTAAACTAGAAAGTCTGGTGCTGAATTGAAAACTATCATATTCATAGCTAACCCAATTATTTACCAGATGTCACACATGCATAGATCAGCAAATGGGAGCAAGTGGCGAAGTAGGAGGAGGTAGAGAAGGGTGGAGTTTGGAATCAAGAGCACTAGGGTTTTACACTAGCAGCAATTGAGATTCAATAGGATGAGATCAAACGTTGATAAATGATGATAGGCTCAGCCCAGCAAGGGGGTATACAACTATTGTTATTGATGGTGCCCATGTCATCGAAGAATAAAGGACTAATTGTCACCAACATTTTCGATAATTCCTTATTCTCAAAGGTTATTGTTATTGGAGTGAATTATCATCATGATTTGAGCCTTATCCCCACAATTGGGGTTAGCTACACGAATATTGTTCTGCTATTCTGTTCTATCAACGGTCATATCCTCAATCAAACCATAAGTCACCATATCTCTTCTTAGTTCTCATTGCTTCCATCTATGTCTTTTTGAGGCTTGCCCTTGCCCTTGCCCTTGCCCTTTTAGAGCCTTTCACTTAAATCAAAATCGCTCCTCCTAGCTGATGTTGTATTAGGTCTATGCTGCACATGGCTAGCTCACTTGAGTCTATTTTCCCCCATATTATCGCCTATTGGAGCCATCCCATGCATTCCCTCGGATGTATTCATTATGAATTCTATCCTTTCCTATGTTGCCACTTACACATTTCAACATTCTCATCCGAGCAACACACACCTTATGGATATGTTGTTTCTTGACTGCCAACGTTCCATGCCATAAAATGTGGTTGGTCTTACAACCATCTTATAAAATATCCCCATCAGTTTCATTAGCATGAGGTAATCAAATAAAACTCCGGATGCACATCTCTACTTAAGCCCACCCGGATTTAATTCTATGCACGACAACTTCCTCAAACCCTCCATTCTCCTAGATTATTGACTAAAGATATCGAAAATAATCTCTTTTAGGCATCTCTTGGATATCAATCTTAACTACTTCCTCGTTTCTACTCCTATTATTACTAAACTTGCATTCCAAATATTTTGTTTTAGTCCTGCTAATTTTAAAACCATTAGATTATTATTGGAGTAAGTTTTGTCCAAAAAATATTGAAGAATATGTAGCTGGAAGGGGAGTTAATGCTGCATGATTGTCCTTCGTTAAAAGAATAACCAAGGCTGCATGGCAACAGTTATTGACCGCTGCAAATAAGAACTAGCTTGCTGATTAGGAATAACAGCAGCTTGCAAACCAAGATTTGAATGTCCAATGGGGATAATAAAACATTTGTCATAAAAAAAAGACATGTCTAGAGATGTGGGTACATCGATTTTCGGGATTTACATTAACAGCTTCTATATTGTTGGCGTAGCCTACAAATCGACATGCTTCAGCCCATGCTGTAAATATATTTCGCAAGGTCGGTCAACATGGACATGGCAAATGCAACCAAAGGAATCATGATAGTACAATATGTTATGGATGACGTCCATAGAGAACATAATGAATAGAAAGAGTTGGGGAGGAGAGAGAGAGAGAGAGGGAGAGAGAGAGAGAGAGAGAGACAAAGAGAGAGAGAGAGAGAAAGAGAGAGAGAGAGAGAGAGAGAGAGAGAGAGAGAGAGAGAGAGAGAGAGAGAGAGAGAGAGAGAGAGGAATGCTGATTAACAAAGAGAGAAGAGATATAGATGTGATAGGATAGAAAAAATTAGGGTTAGTAAAGTATTGGATTAGATTGGAAGTCATCAAATCTGATTCGAAAGAGAAGTTAATAAGGAGAAGAAATGGGAGAGACGAGAGCTTGCTTATGTTGACCTTGAGACTTGGATCCTCTGGCTCTAGTACCACAAGGAACTTTTTCAACAAGGAAGAGCGGTAGGACAATATGAGACTTTATCAATTGATGTGTAGATCCAAGTACATTATGTGTGTGTGTGCGCACGTATATATGCACACGCATGCGAGCGTGTCTGTGTTAGGGTGGAGAGCGATTCACTCTTATACCCTAATGTATATGAGAAACTAAAATGATGGACATTACATAAATAATAGACACATAAGTAGTGAACGTTACAATTATGCCCCAGTACAAGGACAAAAATTTCAAATAGCTAATATCAAATAACTCAACTTGTAATTTAAGTTTGACATTTTTATCTTGTAAATCTTTTGAGTCCTGACTTTTGTGACATTATGTTTGGTAAATAATGGTCTGGTCAATATGAATACTGGAGTATGCATTGACCATAGCATATTTTCATGTAAAGACAGATTGTTTACATAACTATTTAGTGATTCATACAATTTTATATGAATTTTGGGCAAGTTTAAAGCTTCTAAAGTTTCAGTAATTTAATTTCGAGTTTCGAACTCAAGTATGCATAAGTTTGAAATAGTGTAACACATAAAAACACACAAAAGACCTTAAAAAAAATTTCTTTTATTTTTTTAAGTACTTGTTCTATAGGGTTTAAGTAGGGAGGCTTTATATTCAACCAAAACCCCCATCATCATCCTTATGGGCCCAAAAATTCTCCTTTTGGTTTGGGCCACAAAGGAAACTAGAAGCTCGCTTAACACAGATAGGTTTTGAAGAACAATAAAAATCAGAAAATTATAAAAAAGGAAACGTTGTAACAACTGCATTAAATTAGGAGTACCAAAACAATAAAAAAATTGCATGTCCAACTAAATTTAAACACTTTACACATCCCGAATCTCATAATTATCTTCATTAACATCATGATATGAAGACATTTGTAGAGAGGTCCTTACCAACAATCAGAAAACATCTTCTGAATTACTTTCCTAACTAGACCTATTTTTCCCCAAAGACCTGGGAAAGGCATAATTATGCCACGTACAATCAAATATATCAACTATGGGTGCCTTTTCATCATCTCACCTCTTTATGACTCAAAAAAGCGGCAGATGTTCTTCCACCTCGAAGATCCCAAGCGTAGATATTGCCACCATCACATGCCCCATATACGATCTATAATTTGACCAAAAAGAAAAAAAAAAAGATCTATGAGTTTACGTCCAAGCAGACCACTATAAAGTATATAGGATAATACAAACATGAGAAGAAACCAGTCCTCATGAAGCATGAGGTGTAAGAGTTGCATTCAAAGGATTTCGACATGATTTCTTACAATAGATTTGAGTGTCTTTTATAGTGTGGGATTGTCGCATTTGCATATGGTTGAATTTTTTTGGATGGATAATTAAAGTGGTAATAGATAATAGGAGTATGAGTTTTTTATGATAGGAGCAGGAGTAGTTAATTTGGTGAGCTGTTCGACATTTCGTACAAGTTTAGGGAATTAAAAAATTATTTTATTGGAATCGAACAAAGAGAAACCTGACCCAGCATGGAGGCATGAAAAACAGATCTTACTGGAGGGAGGTATGACAATGTTTTTCTATATTTCAAGAAAAACATGGAGGGGGCCTACACAAGGTCAAGGAGCATTTGGCTCACAAAATTTGCAATGTGAGCCCAAAGGGACACACCCAATGTAAAGGAATGCATAACGTTAAACCAAACCTAAAATGGATATAGATAAAATGGATATCTACAAAACAAATAAACTCCAGGTCTCTCCTCTTTCACTCTAGAGATATCCTTGTACAGTTCCTTTTCTATATCAGCTGGTTGATCAATTTACTAAGCTCTATGCCACTCAGCATCAATTGTTGATGGGTAGAAGGTACCTAAAATCCACTGCATCAGTACAAGTGGGGCATGAAAGTAAACAAAATAAGCGTTATTTCCATTCCTCATAATTACTATATTCTATGATTGTATGTTCTTTATGCAATTCATTAACCATACGAGGGTACATAACTAGTAAAAAATGACGCAAGGGGACCTGCATCATAAAGTATTGCAACCATGTTGCATAAGTATGAATGGGATATGGGACCCTCTAAAAATACAATCCATTCACCTCTTCTCCACCTGGACTAATTAAGTGCTATTTCCTCCCAAAACTACAGCCTCCACTACATTTCATTTCTAGTACTTAAATCCTTTTAAGTATTCTTCAGTCAATAAATGTATCCATAGTTTCCATAGTGAACCAAAAAATGTAGGCAGTGGTGTCCATTAATGCATAAAATGTTCAACTACAGAAATACTTCACAAATGGGTCCACGAGAATACATAAATCACGTTGAAAAGGTACGAGGGAAATATCAACACTCTTTAGAAGGAATGGATTTCCTAACAGCAGCAGTATTTTGACCAAAAAAGAGTTATCAAGATCTGAGGTCACAATGCATTCTTGTTTGTTTGTTTGTTTGTTTATTCATTCATTTTAGTTTAGCAGGGTTCAAACACTACCTCAAGAATAGGAACATCTTTAAAGAGAATAAGAACTATTAGATATAACATATAAAAAAATCCACATAACTTTCATGTCAACGAGCAAAACAAAGAAGAAAAATAATGATATTCAATGAAGAACGCTCGTACAAAGTTAAAAAAGCCAAATATTGTTGATCAATCTGAAAATACATGATTAATATTCACGTTTTTATTTTCATGTAGACAATACAAAATAAATATGCTAATGAGTACAAAAATGTAAGCTACTAACCTGCTCATCCATACTCAATTCTAAGCTATTAAGTTGCTTGCCAGGATTGGGAATGCTGATCTCAAGACATGGAAAGTTATTCATCCTCCTATCCCATATGTAAAGAACCCCATCCATACCAGATGCAAGCACTCTACATGAGAAAGCCAAAGGGAACTCAAATAATGGAAGGAGAGAATGAG
The DNA here is from genome assembly GCF_054954075.1 of Amborella trichopoda. Classification (NCBI taxonomy): domain Eukaryota; kingdom Viridiplantae; phylum Streptophyta; class Magnoliopsida; order Amborellales; family Amborellaceae; genus Amborella; species Amborella trichopoda. The sequence goes on from NC_142338.1 coordinate 4,718,182, forward strand.
AAGTATATCTAGTAGCAGTAGTAAACCTAAGTATAAATTCATGGAAAACTTGATGCAAATTGTAAAACATAAACAAGCACAACGATATATGACAAAAGCATGCGCTGCTCTATTTCAAATGTTATCTGAAGGCTTTAGATGTAGCTCTTCCACATATGGAATTTAAAATTTTTTCGTACACATGGAAGATTACTTAGAAAGCCAATTACAAACAATTACAACAAGAAATGCATGACAAATACCACAAAAACAAACTTGAATATAGCTAAAACAAGACCCAAGGACTCACACTAGCATACTCCATTCATTAACACTTTAGAGATTGCGATATCACATACTATGTTAACAATACAAATATTCAGCACATATATTACATAGAATCACCTCCAGCATAAACCACAACTTCAATACATGGGCACCACTTCATCTCTTTTACATCAAGACATAAACACAAGTAAGAAGATCATGGAACAATTGGAAGCCAAAAATACAGCCAGAGCCCTAAGATTACCTCAAAGGTTTTGCAGCACCACAAACCGGATCACTTGGTTCGATAGTGCTTGGATCGTGGCCCCTCTTGCTCCAACCATGGAAGAACCAAGAACTCCCGAATCCACTCAAAGGTCTCCCCAAATGGCTAAGTGAATGTAGGAAAAGTGGGCTGGAACTTTTCTCACTTGATGTGCTAAGAGGGAACAATGCTCAAAAAACAAAGCAATCAACCACAAAACTAGTATACTACAAGGGGGCTCACAGTACCAATTCAATGAAGACCAAGGAGCAGCCAAAGGTGACTGAAAATTATGAAAGATGTCGCTGGCTTCAGTCACTTAGAGGTGGCATGGGGGTAGACAGCGGGCGTTGAATCAACTTATGCACAAAGGGTGTGATGGAAGATTCTAGTATAGAGTAGTTTGTAATGGGCTCTTAGACTTTTTGTTATCAATGAAGTAAGATTGCACAAATAAGTAGTGAAGCGATTTAGTTAACCGACAATCAAGTAATAGAAGCCCTTTGAGAGCTAGACAAGACCCAATGAACTAGCCCCAAGGAAGTTTCATGTAATTTTCGTGACCTCATTCCTCAATAGAACGACAATGCGAAAATTCTTTGTATCTCATCCCAACTTTTTCCTTCTCTCTTGTTGCCCTCTCTTATTGCCTTCCTTTAAAACTAGTTACAAATCACAATTCACAAGATGTGTAAGTTGTGAACTATAAATTATATAAGAAATTAAGGCATTTAGAAAGTTTGTAGGTCATAAAAAAAATGGAGATCCATACCCCATGTATATGAACCAAAAAATGTGTTGTTGGAACGCTCATTAACATAGGGAAATCGTGGTTCCACTTACTCATGAAACGATGATTCTTGGTATAGGGATATGGGTCCCATTAACATAGGATCAAGATCCCTGATTTCATGGATAGAAACCCTTAATGTCAAGGAATAGCTCGGAATCAAGATATTGCGTTTCCCTGTAAGTATGGATAACAGAGAGAGATAGCCTAAGGCCTTGTTTGACAACTGAGAAAACAAGAGAAAATGATTTGTTCTCTCAACCATTGTTACTTTCCCTAGTTTGGGTGCAAAGAAAGGTGGGGAAAAGTGGCATGCATTTCTCTGCTTTCCCATTTTTAGGGAAAGTCCCATCCCCTCAAAAAGGTAGGCAACAAACTTCCATGAAATTGGGAACCACAGAAACAACCTTCCCCTCTCTTATTTCATTTTTATCCCTAGCACGAGCTCCGTTCTTTCTCTATCACCCAAGCCCGCTTCTCTCTCTCTCTACCTATGCCGCCCACTTTCTCTCTCCTTTGCAACCCAACCTTCTCTCTCTCCCCCCCCCCCCCCCCCCCCCTTTAGTTTCATAGAAGTTACCAAAACCAAACAAATATTCCCAATTTCCATGTCACCAATTTAAACAGGCTCCTAGTTTCCCAGATTTTCCAGGAAAACAACTTTCTCAATTACCAAACATGGCCTGCGAGTGATGTGGGGACTAAGTAAGGAGGCTAATGCAATTTTGGCAGCATAACACTACTTTGGGGAGTTGAAAAAATGCTGTGCCCAAGGCCCTATTATAGATTGGATTAGGGTTTAATGAGATTTAAAAATGTTCTTCTTAACTTGGAGCAAAATATGTCATCAGTCTTAATGATCTATGGGGTGAAGAGAACATCGCAATCCAACCAACCATCCCTCAGCTACTATCACAAATCAAGGTGGATATCACACCAAGGCATTCCATGGCGGACTACTCCCACAACCACAAGCTACATTCTCAACTGGACCCAACAATACACATGACCCCTAGTCGCATATGTCGGGGCTCATGCTTGGACCATGAAAGCATGCCAATAGGTGGCAGGATTGCAATAATATCATTGTGGATTATAGGTGCCCCCCTAAGGAAAAGGTCAAGCCACACTCGGGCATGTGCTCCACAATACAAGGTGCATGGTACTTCTCTTTGGCACAATGTGCACGTCCTATTCGAGTCCTCTCTAAGGAGGCAGCTTCCCGTACATCGATTGTCATATGCACATCCCATAGGGTGTAGTGTCAAGGCGTCGGCCCTTGTCATCACAGTCCCTCGACCCCATACAGGAGTTCGTCTTCCTCCCAGTTTCCCATGGGCATATCTCCAACTTTGATAAGGGATGACCTAAAACCCTTCTCAGAACGAACCTCCTCAGCCCCCTGATGCCCGTGGTTCTAGGTTTTCGTGACTTTAGACATCTTTATGGGCCCTAGACCACCAAGGCCAATGAGTCACAACGAGCAAGTCTTACTTTCCCATCTTGGATGGGCAAAACCACATCCTCAATTTCCCTTTGGGAAGTATAGAGAATTTGTCAAGGGAAATCCACTATATCTACAGAAAAGCACCATCCTGGCCAAACCACTATTGACAGCCACAAACAAATGAACATAATTCTGCAATGCATAACGCGTTTATCATTAAATATACGCAGTAGATGAGGTTTCATGGAATCATTCATTAGTTAGTATGCCCATAAACTCCAAATGCAACTGTGGTGCCGAACAAAAGAACATCACTTGAGAGTGATATTTGGCAGCAATATACTCAAGTTGTAGCAAGATGAAGCTTTTGTAGCCTACTATAAGGAGGTGACACAATGACGTCAGCACAAGCAGAGTCCAAAGTGAAACCCCAGGTGTAGCTGCTGCCGTTCAACTTACCTCAACCTACTGAACTACTGAGGTATTCCATGGGATAGGCAGCATTTCAGACCTTGAAAGCATAAATTGTCAGAAGAAGCTAGTCTTTTGCAAAGAAAGGTCAACCAGTAAGAAGTGAACCAGGAAAATTCAAAATGCTTGGTTTTGGAGTGTATGGCAAGAAAAGTAACGGTGGTGGAGGGACAAAACTTGTGAGGCTGTTAGTATAGGAAAAGCTGTTGGACAAGGTGAAAGTGAACAAATGGGAGCAAAGACAATTCAACTTCAGAGACTGGAGGTGAACATCTAATAGGAAGTAAAGCATGGCCTTCTTTCAACTCTCAAGTAAACTCCTAACCTTACCAAAGAACAAGGAAAAGCAAGGAAGAAAAAAAGGAAATTATGTACTAATTGTAAGGACCGTTCCCAATGTTCAAACCACAACTATCATAGATGATTTTTGCCACAAGAACTGCAATATTAAGAATTTCCTTCTTTCAACTCTCGAGCAAACTCCTAACCTTACCAAAGAAAAAGGAAAAACAAGGAAGAAAAAAAGGAAATTATGTATTAATTGTAAGGACCTTTCCCAATGTTCAAACCACAATTATCATAGATGATTTTTACCACAAGAACTGCAATATTAAGAATTTCAAGCACTATACCCATCAATCAATAACCCAAAGCAGCAATAGCTTAGCCATAAATAAATATGTTAATAATGTTAAAAGAATCTAACATAAGTTCACAATCTTAAAGAAAATTGAACATCTAGTCTAACGAATAGAACATCAAACAGTTAAAAAATCCATATGGAAAGGCCATTAAGTTTAAACGAACTCCAAAACAAGGTGTAAAAATTTCAAGGACAGCTATTCTGTTTAGAAAACAAAAACTTACCTTGATTTGTCATTTAGGAAAAAAGTTAAATCCGAAATACCTATCAATCCTTCACCACGTTCCATGGTAGAAATTAGCTTTTTGCTCAAGATCTACAATGAAATAGAGTAGATAACAGCCATTAGATGAGGCAGAGAATGTGGAAACAAGTCTCACTCAAAAAAGTAAACCCTTATTCATTTAGAAAATAAATAAAGATAAGTGACAAGTACAAGAAATGAAGAGCAAATAAGGAGAAGCTCAAAATGGAAAATGATTTGCAAAATTATCACAAAATAAGCATGTTTATAGTTTCAGTCAGATTTTTCCACTACAGTTTGGCCATATTTTTAAGAAAAAAATAAATAAGGAAGAAAACATGTATCCAATGAGCCTCAACTTGTACCAATTCAAGCTGAAACATGCCAGTCGGGTGGAATCCAACATAGGATAGACCAGTTAGAATTAGACTTTCTTTTATTACCAGAATTGCCAAAGTTGGGAATACATTGATGAAAATCAAATTTAAAAGATTGGCTGAATGAACTTTATTTTTATTTATTTATATTTTTCACAGGTGTGGGCGCAAACTTTTTAGTGACATTGGCTGAATTTTGGGACTTGAAGCATGAAAGAGGTTAAAAGGGCATTTGTTTTTGTGCATTGGGTAGGATTGCAAATATTTTAGTTTTAAGATGACATGATTCTTCTAGATTAGTTAGAATCTATTTTGGAAAAGCTTTTGTTCATGTAGGAGAGGGATTCAGAGAGACGAGGCGTGAAATAAGGGAACTCATAAATTAAAAGGTGGTACAGCTTTAGAGAGAGGACTCGAGTTAACTTTTGGGTTTTTATTTTTGCCTATATTTAGAGATGGAAAGTTTCCCCTCAACTTGGATTTGATTCTACAAGAATTTCTTTTCAGGAGGGAAGAGTGCCTCTTTGGAGAAGAAGAGAGCTTCTTCTTTTGGGTACAGCCACTTATCTTCTCCTTGTGTGGCTGATTTTTGCATGCGCCAACAAGGACACCCTTGTCCAACAAAGTCATGAACACAAAAGAACAGACGTTTCAAACACACTGCATGAATTGTAGCTAGTAATGAGTGCGACGTGTGCAGATTTCATAGATAAAGTTGCCACAATATGCCAAAACAATTCAAAATGAAATTTTCATACAATATTGTTCCCAACAACTTACAAAATTCCAAGAAATTATGTATAAAGTGGTAGCATTTTAATTTTAGAGGTAAAAGTAAACTAAAGCCCGTAGGTAGACAAAGTGTGGGATATGAAATGACTAGTGCATGGCTTATAACATTCGTAACAAAGGACTACTGTACTTACTACAGATGGTTCTGCAGAAACATAGCCAATATCAAATATAAAAACTTTAGAACTACGCTCTGATGCACATGCAACCTGCAAAATTGAGCAAAACAGAAACAAACAACATAAGTAAAGAAAAAATCTATCACTATCTCATCATCCAAAATAACTCATGTAAAGGCAACAGCAGGAACTTTTATTGGACTCGATTTTAGGCTGTCAAATGGTAATGATGCCAATCAAATAACCAAAACAAATATTGAAACCGTCGGGAATTCTAGTGAGTTAGCATGCAGATGCAGTCAACTAAATCAACAATAAGATGACATAACCACAAACAAACAGATGGCACCACTATGAACATGCAGCTGAGACCACAAATTTATAACCACCTTAAAACGAGTGAAAGCGACAAAAGAGAGATGTGAACATATGAATAGGGCTCCATATAAAAGTAGATCGATAGATTAAGGAAGTCATCATTGAATAATTTTTAATGTAAAATAAATCTCCAATAATTTCAAAATATGTATGAGCGACTATCACCAATAGGCATCACTAGTGCTTAGAAGTATCTTGTATTTCCAGATTATGTTCAAGTAGAAAAACGAAAGGCTAGAATATTCGCAAGAAGAAAGGCCATCAACATATCCAGAACCTCATCTTGGTTGGCACGATTCCATCGAACAACATCAAGTTGCAGATCAACAGAAAGGTTCAGCAATTCTGCTGATGCATTGTCATTGTATCCTACAAGAATGGCATTCAAAATTCTTAAATGCTAAATATTCTTAAACCGAAAAGGCAATTTCCTTGAAAATAGTAAGGAGTACAAAAATGTAGTAGAACCTATGCTGAAAAGGGTACTCAGAGTCTGTGAATGTTCTGTAACAATCAGTTCTCTTTCCTAAAAATTGCATATTATTTTCATAAAGTGGGACAAGGAGTTAAAGGACTGCATGAAAGCCATAATATCACACATAATAAAATGGCACTTATGACTTCAACTAACTATACTTGTAAAACATAAAGAAGCAGGTTTCCAAGAGTCCAAAGTCTTGCATAACAATCACAAAGTAAAAGATGATACTTTAAAAAAAAAAAAAAGCAAACTGACCCCATCCTTTCCAGAGATAGTCACAGCATGACAATAAACACACACTAATTTCCTTGAAAATAGTAAGGAGTACAAAAATGTAGTAGAACCTACACTGAAAAGGGTACTCAGAGTCTGTGAATGTTCTGTAACAATCAGTTCTCTTTCCTAAAAATTGCATATTATTTTCATAAAGTGGGACAAGGAGTTAAAGGACTGCATGAAAGCCATAATATCACACATAATAAAATGGCACTTATGACTTCAACTAAATATACTTGTAAGACATAAAGAAGCAGGTTTCCAAGAGTCCATAAGTCTTGCATAACAATCACAAAGCAAAAGATGATAATTTTCAAAAAAAAAAAAAAAACTGACCCCATTCTTTCCACAGATAGTCACAGCATGACAATAAACGCACAATAACAAGTCAATATCGCAATCAACCGTATACAGATTTCATGTACATGCAGCCATCAGAAAGTCTTCTAAAAGAATATAGCCAAACCTACATTAAACTTCCTTCTATTTTGCATAATTAAAACAGTCCCACAATTTTATTTAAGCCCAAGTTCCATTTTTTAGCCTTTTTTTTTTTTTCGATGTACCCCCAGTTCAGACATTCAATATCCGAAATGGGACCTTCTTGTTTTCTAGCAAAAAAGCAATTTGGGCATGGGATGTCCAAACCAATATTTTTGTAACTGGGGGATTTTGGACATCCAATGTTTGAAACCACTTGGGATAATAAAAAAAGGACAAGAGTACTTGTCCTTTTTTTCTTATCCCAAAGATGGATTGACATTGGTGATTTGAACAGCTTATATCACTAAAAAATCATTTGAGCAGCCCAATTGTTGAGAGCAATGGCGAGAAGTATGGACACTCGAAATTTGGGCTTAATCCCATGTAAAGAAAAAAAATCAAAATACAGGATATTCTTGAGTGAAAAAGCAGCTTGGACGTCCACTGGCCAAACAAGTCTTTTACGCTAAAAAGTGTAAGTGATTCGAACATTGGATGTTCAAACAGTCCATACTTGTCATTTTTTTGGTCAACAAAGCAGTTTGAACATCCAATGTCCAAACTGCCTCAAAATACAAAAAATATATTAGATATATGTTCGAACTTGTTCGTTTTTTACTTTGGAAAAAAAAAAGGACCAACATTGGACATTGGATGTCCGAACAAGGGATAATTCAATGACTTGAGCATAAATAGAATTTACACGAGACTATTTTTAAATACCACAAAACAAAAGGGATTTTAATGTGATATATAAGTGATCCTGAGAAATGGTTTCACCTATTCGAGCATTTAAGTGATTCAAGAAATCCATCATTCAACACCACTCCAAGAGAGGCTACAGACATTTTTCTAGCAGTCTCCTCGATACCAAACGAAATTTTGCTATCCTAGATTCCTCAACAAACCCGGAGTCTAATACTACTCTTGCTGACTCTCGATGCACTAAAGCCTTCACAAAAATTGACAACAGTGGTATTGGCATATACAAACATTGATTAAAAGTTTCTCCCAATGAAATTTTTATGACTAGTGACACTCCATGGGATGATCCACCTAACATACATTTCAAATTGACGTTGTTCAGCTCCGAATAGTCAATAGATACGCCAACATTCAAAATAAACATAAATACATACATAAATATATACCATAGCATATTACAGTGTCATGTATATAAATATAGCGACACACATGCATGGACATGGCCGCATGCGCACACACACATATAATATAGGAAACCAGAAGTTCTACAGTACTTTACCCATGGCTCAAAAACCGCCCAAAATCCATCACATGGTCACGGTTGTCCAATAGTGTTTGAATCTTAATATTTTTTTCACATGAGATTTATCTAAAATTTTGAAGATAGGAAAGGCTTCAGGACCAAATTGTATCCCGATAGAGGTTGCAATTGCATGGGGGAGATTGGCAAGTGTTGGCTTACCAAGTTGTTCAACAAGGTGTTAAGAACAAAGAAAATACCAGACAAATGGCAAAAAAGTATTGTGTTACCTATTTACAGGAACAATAGAGACATACAGAATTGTACGAGCTATCGAGGGATTACACTAATGAACCAGACGATAGAGTTGTGGGAGAGAGTGGTTGAGCAACGACTAAGACGTGAAATGAGTGTAACAGAAAGTCAGTTCAGTTTTATGCCAAGAAGTCAACTATGAAGCCATTTTCCCACTTAGACAACTGATTGAGAAGTTTAAGACACGTTTGGTTGGTGTGAAAATATTTTCATAGTAAAATTGCCTTACACATGTTTAGTTAGAGGGAAGAAAGCATATAACAACAAAACCCATGGTAAAACATTCAACCATAAAACGGTCCACTTTCCATGAAAACAAAACCACACCTCAACCCATGGGGAAGCATTTCTCGAATTTTATTCACACACGAACCCACTATTCATTATTCACCGTTAACTATTCACTATTTACAATACAACATATATTATATAACATTTTAGTCATATATTTAATATAATATCATATTATATAATAGTATATTCATAATATTATATTATATTATACTAATAATATTATATACTATTATATTATATTAAATGATACGATTGTATACAATGAGACCATTTACCTTTGGAACATGGATAACACAATTACTTACAACCATCCAATGTGAAATCTAATAGCTTGGGTGTGTCACAAAGTTCGAGAAAATTTCTTTTGAACTTTGAGCTTCGTCAAGGAAATAAATGGAGCCACCCATAGTCATATCCAATGGTCAAGATTAATTGTGACCGCCTTGTACCAAAGATAAAAGGTCTCATTATATACTTTTCCTTTTATTATATATATATATATTATATTTATATTTATATATTATATAATATAATATATGGGAAAAGTTTATATAAGGTTGCAACGTTGAAATGCAGAATCACAGATGCACCTCAAAAATTCATCGAAAATGTTGTTTTAATGTTGAAAAAGCCCTCTAATCAATCATCTCGACATCGAGATCTATGAATATGAAAAAAAAAAAAAAAATGAATCTCAGAAATAGTGCATCTTGCAACACATTATCTAGACCGTCCATTTTCAAAACTTTCACATATTTATAGATCTACCTGATTTTAACCATTTTGGAATTTAAGGCGCGCTTTAATTGGATTAAGGTTGCAACCTTATAGAAACCGTACCCATAATATATTTATATAATATAACTTTGTTATATGATATTTCATATATATTATTTTAATAATATTTAAATAATGCATGTATAAATTTAACATATTCACAAAATATACTTAAATACCAAACAAGTTACCAAACATATGAAATTCATTACATAGAGTGCTTTTTAAATGTGTAACATGGAGTTAAGAAAGTTTAAAATAAAATCATGCAAAGTGTTTGCATATGTAAATATTTTTCCTGGGGAAATATTACGCACCAACCCAAATGTGCCCTTAGGGCGAAGCGAAAAGACTTGAACATGGTCTTTATTGATTTAAAGAAAGCATATGATAGAGTACCTAGATATTTAATTTGGTAGCTGTTGAAAAAGAAAGGAGTTACCAGATGCTATATTGACATAGTGAGAGATATATACAAGAGAGTACTAACTAGTGTGCAAACAACTAGCGGAGAGACAACTGAGTTCGCAGTAACAATAGGTTTAGTCCATATCTCTTTGTTTTGATTATGGAGAAGTTAACCAAGCACCTACAAGATGCGTTACCATGGTGTATATTGTTCGCGGATGACAATTTTGATTGATGAGACTAAAGGGGGCATAAACGCGAAGTTAAAATGTTGGAGGGATACTCTAGAATCTAAAGGTTTTAAAATTAGCTGAACTAAGACAAAATATATGGAATGCAAGTTTAATAATAATAGGAGTAGAAACAAGGGAGTAATTAAGATTGCTGGTAAATAAATACCTAAAAGAGATTGTTTCTGATAACCAGGGTCGATAATCTAGGAGAATAAAGAGATTGAAAAAAATGTCGAGCATAGAATTAGAGCTGGATGGGCAGCAGTGATTCAAAAAGCGGACCGCCCAGTGCCTAGGCGGTCCAGAAGGCCTGGGCTCATCGCCCAAGCCTAGGCGGCCAATTTGGGCGGCAGTACCTGGGTGGCTGCCTAGGCGGGCGCCCAACACCCAGCCCAAGGCGGCCGCCTAGGGCCTGCGCCCTGCCCAGAGGCGGAATTTTTTTTTTTTTGTATTGATTTTTTTTTTTAATATAAAGGGTTAGAATGATGGTTTTAAGTTCATTTGAAACCTAAAACATATTGGAGCCCATTTTAGAGAGATAAAGCCTCCAAAAACCTAGTTTTTGATGATTTCTTTAAGATCGAAGGGTTTTTCAAAGTTGACAAAAATTGATCAAAACATCACCCATTGATATTAGATTTAATTTTTGATGTTTTATAAATCTATTGGGGGGTTTTTTAGAAGATTTTGAGTCGTTAGAAGCATCTTTGAGGTGAAAGTTTGAAGATTGAGCAATCAATACTCAAAGTAAATGCCCTACATACCTAATTTTTATTTTTGTATACTATATATCCTTTTTTTTATTCAAATGGGCATCCTTTTCGAATTCAACTGGGCCGCCCAAGTTCTGGGAGCCCGCCTAAGCGCTAGGAGGCCTGGACTCCCGAGCCGCGTCGGACCCGCCTAACGCTTTTTGAAACACTGATGGGTGGAGTGTAGATGTGCATCCTGATTTTTATGTGATTGCTGCATACCATTGAGACTAAATGGTAAATTCTATAGGACAGCTGTAAGACCAGCCAACTTTATGAAACAGAATGTTGGGCAGTCAAAAACCAATATATCCATAGGATGAGCGCAGCTGAAGTGAGGATGTTGAAATGGAAGTGGGAAGACAAAAAATTATAGAATTTAAAATGAATACATATGAGGGAACCTAGATGTGGTTTCAATAGGCGATAAGAATGGGGAAAAGTAGACTTAGGTGAGCTGGCTATGCGCTAATACAACATCCTTTAGAAGGTGTGATTTGGTTCAAACGGAAGGCTCTAAAAAGGCAAGAGGTAAGACCAAAAGGACATGGATAGTAGTAAGAAAGATATGGTGACTTTTAGTCTTATTGAGGGTATGGCCCTTGATAAAAAAAAATGGGAGAACACGATTCATGTAGCCGATCCCAAATAAATGGGATTAGGCATAGTTGATGATGACGATAAGATTTATCTGAAATTTGGGGCATGTGTATATATTACCAACTCACACCCAAAAATAATTGTCAAACGATAAAATGACAAAATACCATGAAACTTTAGAGGGGTATTTTGGTCATTTGATAGTTCAAATTAGTTTTTTATATTTTATCCAGGTGCGCCTCACTAAGGCATACAAACCGGCAAAATTTCAAGACTATGATTTGTAAAAAAAAATTAAAATTCAAACATTATCGGATAATTGTGACTGCATGATGGACTTTGGACAGTGGTAGGCTATGGGTGAAGTACTATAGAGCTTCACCTATAGGTGTTTGTTTGTATGTGTGAGTGTGTCTATATATATATATGTGAAAACCCACACAGCCCCACTAACAAGAGCTCACATAGCTCTTACTATAGAACCAAAATTCATTGCCTCAATGATAGATGCTTCATCTAATATGGGCTATATAAAAGATGACAACCTTAATGCATAGAATACACAACAAAGTGGAGTTAAACTTAGTCCCCAATCTAAGTCGTCCAAATCCTTTATATGTCTTCAAAACTGGGATTGCAAAGCTATGCTTCCCCATCCACCTTGTTGGAGTCCAATGGAGACCAAAGAATGCCCCAATGCAACGTCCATCTTGTTGCACTCCAAAGACACTCCAAACAAACATTGTCTTGCTCAGGAAGCCAATATAGTAGTATTCAAGACAACAAATGAGCGATCTTCCACTTAGGAACTTAAAAAGGAGGAAACATTGAGACCTGTCATTGTCCCTTAGCCAGGCCTTGTATTTCCCTAACTCTCAAGAGCTACATTACTTTAAATGAACAAGCACTAGTGCTAGTGTAAAATAAAGGAAGCAACACTATGCCAACTCATCCATGCCTTTTATAGAACACTGAACCTGCTGTCTGTTGGCCCCAATCATGAACTCTAGAGGTGTAAATGACATGAAGACAGATGTAAACCCATCAAATTTAAATGTACTCCTTGGGACAATGCAGATCTTGATTAGCCTCCACCAAGGATACCCAGCCTGACTAATGAACTATCCATAGCAACCCAAGAGGTTGTCCAATTGTTTGACAATCTAAAAGTGACCAGAGACAATAGGTAGCCGACAAGAGATCCTGGATTTCTTAAAGAAAAGTTGTGCTATTTTCAGATACCTGTACACAAAATGTTTCGCAGAACATCACAAAGATTTACATATAAAAAAAAAAAAGAATTATCATTTCCAAACAACACTCCAACATTGAGATATCTAAATAGTCTGCTGGTTGAATTTCATCATGAGGAAAAACATAGGAACCAGGAATGCCAAAAGGGAGTAATTTAAGGCGACTTCGATAGATTTAACTTTGGTAGATTTATCAAAAGGTATGCCACTCGAGGAATTTCAGAAATGCCACCTCACAAGTTTCATGAATGCTAGAAGGTTTGATGGGCATTATCATCAAGACCTTAAAAAAAAAAAAAAAAACTATGGCTGCTTGGATCCTAGGAAATCTCAATCCAGAACTGAGATTCGTGGCTTTGGGGTATTCAAACCTGTTTGACACCCAATGAACACCCAAATCCACTAGGATTTATGCCTTCCCACTTGGCCCCATATCCTGGATTCATCAATCCCAATAAAAAATAATTATTTACAAATCTTTGATTTGCATATCCAAGTTTGCATGGTTAAGAGAGGGAGGAGTTAGAAAGAAAAAGAAGTTGCAAAGGGAGAGAGAGGACAGAGTTAAAGGCACAGTTAGAGATAGAAGAGTTACAGAGAGAAGCAAAAAAGGAGTTACATAGAGATAGAGAATGGTTAGAGAGGGGTTAGAGAGAGAAGGGGTACAGTTAGAGAGAGAAAGAACTTAGAGAAAGGGAATGGTTAAGGAGAGCGAGGAGCAAAAGAAAGCGGTTAGAGAGACAAAGGGCATAGAGAGAGCACAATTAAAGAGCGAGTTAGAGAGAGCAAGCACAGTTAGAGTGATCATGCACAACTAGAGAGAGAGAGAGAGAGAGAGAGAGAGGTTAGAGGAATAAAAGAGTAAGAGAGACTTTCAAAAGCTTAGTAAGTTTTACTTTCAATGTCAAAATAATGTGTTTATCCAAAAAACTGAGAACTTAAAACTTTTAACTTAAAAAAGTCATAGTTTTAAGTAAAAATAAAAGATCTTCAAATAAAAAAATAAAAAAATAAAAAAAATTACATTCTAATGATTGAAATAAAAACTATTTGCCCTAGCAACTGTGGGGAGAAATACAAAAGGATATAAATAGATTTAAACCAAAAAATAGGAAAAATAATAAGACTTTCAATAACTTCAAAACAATAAATAGATTGGTGTTGACATGAAAATAATAAATTGATCAATGTTTACGCCTATAAAAGGTTCTAATAGATTAGTAAGATACAAGTTTTTACAATTTGAAAATATAATAAAATTGACAAATCCAGGTTTTACAAACAAGTAAGCCAAATAGTGGAAATATAAAAGTTGGGTCCATCCAGATGCTCCCCATCAGACATTCAATTAGTATCTAGGATTTTTGTTTCCTAGAAGATATAAATCCAAGATTTGACTTAAACCCGGACCTCAGAATTCCAAGGAGGCAGGGAGCTAAACAACAGCTTAGTTTCTTCTAGGAAAACACCATATATATTTTACATCAAATTGAATGCCATCAACAGCATGATTCCAAAAAGGAGAAGGGACAAAGAAAACAATGACTCAACAATATAGTCTAATTACCAGCCAGCAAACTGAGCCGCTATAGGTCAAAGAAGAGCACAGTATATGAACAGACCATTTATTAACAAATAAGTCCACCCCCCATCCCATTTAGATTTGTAGAAGAAAACTCCTATACACTTAGTTCCAAATTCCTGAAAGCAAAGGAGTTGTTGGGCCTCTCAAATGCATCCGAAGCTGTTAAAACTTAATTGCTTCTCAAAATAAATCATGGTTATTTTACCACATGATTGGATGCATCAACTTTTGGTGCAAAAAGTGAGAAAGAAAAAGACCGCAGATAAGTTTGTCGACAAGAGTCCAATTACTAATCACCAACTAATAGATGAAATGTGCTGGACATACTTTTTTTTAAGGAAAACATGTTGCAGGGCATTGCTTATCAAAGTCAGTAAAACCATAATATTTTGAACCATTAGTTGAGGTTTTGTTGATAGTTTAAGTTTTGACAACTAGAGTGTCATCGTCATCATCTCATCGTCATCATCATCCAAGCCTTATCCCAATTATTTACGGTTGGCTTTTACAACTGGAGTATGATGTTATAATAAATGAATACACAAAAATATGCATAAACCCCATGCATTCTACAAAACCTTGCACCAAAAAAGTTTAGTAAGATACAGTAGCATATGTTCGTCTAAATATGAAAGAAAGACTCTAAGAATAACAAGTAAATGCAAAAAAGCTTACCAGATGATAGAGCTTGAAAGTCATACACAGCCAAATATCCTAGCCTTCTTGTTGATGCCAAGTACACTCCCTGGAAATATTGGAGTTAGACAATTTTGATACCAGAGCATGTGATACCAAAAAAAAACAGTAAAATGAGTAAAAAAATAGAAATACAATACATTCAATACTGCTTCACATAGAAAAGCACAAGCAACTTCATGATTATTGTCTGAGACTGCATAAAGTAGCAAAAATAGCAGCAATGTGAAGTTTGGTTTGCTCATTTTCACAAAGAGATTTACTTATTTAACTAAAAACAATTCTGATGATCAGATAAGTGACTAATCAACCAAGAATGCATAAATCAAGTAAAATGCAGTTATCATAAACCATTTGATGGGGAAACAACAAAAAAGAAAACCATCCTCATGTGTACATGGCACACAGAGTGCAAGATCCAAATAATAAGCGAACCAACTACATCATTATCATCATCATCGGAGCCTTATCCCAACTATTTGGGGTCAACTACACGAATCCATTCTGCAATATCAATACACAATTTTTTTTTTTTTTAACACATAATTGATCAAGGAAGATGTCAATCATCCAATGCTTGCACAATCATGCAAGAAATTTAAACAGTTCCTCACCTTCATGTCAAATTCAAGTGCTGATATACCATCCCTGAAAAGATAATAAATTAGTGAGTTAACAAACAATCAAACACTTGCCAAAGATAGCATGTGACTATCCACTCCCAATCTCTCACAAATAGCAAACGGTCATAACCAAAAGAGGTGCATCCATTGCCTTTGTAAGGTAAGAAATGAAATGCGAAACCAATTATTGGACCAAAAAAATAGAAAATCGAAGACTAAATCAATAAAAAATTTGTGAATCACTATGAAAATATCTCATCACCTAGCTCATCACAAAAAACACATAATTCGATGCAAAAAAGGTAGAACTTTTATTTACAATAATTAATAGAAAGTAGGTTAATAGAAGTGAAATAGATAACCTTTAATTGACACCAAAATTTCCACAAAAACATAAAATTTCCACAAAACCAGAAGTCATCTTTTGTACCTTTGGTTAATGGAAAATCTCTCGTGGGAAGAGATTTCCATTGACAACGCTGCTTTCCCATGTTTGTTTCACAAGAAAGCAAAAAGGTTCACACTGCTAGACAAATTAGTAGGGTACCATGGAAAAGCCATGCCTTTCCTTGCAAGGTATGATGCCGATTTCTCAAAAATCTCTCTCTTCAAAAAATCCCTCTCATGAAGAGAGATTTCCATATCGAACCAAACATTCCTTACATCGTTTTAGATATTTCCAATCATTGTTTACACAAGTCGTTTCCATTATAGACTGATGAAGCTTCTATATGGAGGGTGATGACTACAGCAGAGAATTATGATTAGTCCAGAATGTCATGGATGTGCTATATAAAAAACAAAAGTGAAGTTCTTTCTGTTTTTCAACTGTTTTACAAGATGTTTCACGCTATATTTCAAGCATATTATTGTTTATTTGGAAAATAGAATGAATACACCTTAAATTTCAAATAATTGAAAAACCTTTCGATCAAATGAAGTTACCATTCACAGCAAAATGATGTGAAAGAAAACAGTCTTTGAAAATAAACAGTTCTTGCAAGTTCATTGTAGCTTGAATAAATGTATCAAAGTACTTCGAACTAAAAGTTGTTCCAACCTTGACTCTCTTGATGTAACATAAGATCATACTCTCACTAATCTTCACTTACAAGACCATACTTTAAATCCAAATAATGCTAAATATCTACAATTTCAGCAGGTAATCATCCACAAAACTAAATAAACCAACTTGTGTTAATCAACATGCAATTTTAGGAATTCGTTTTAATGCACACGAAATAAAAGTTCAAATCCATAATGGACTGAAATTGGTCTCTAAAGAAAATCAGATAATTTAAAATTGATCCTAATAAAATTTAAGGCTAACCTATAGAGCCTGATAGAAGATGGTGTAGAATAACTTAAAATAATTCTGGAGGGTCTCCACAACTAGTTCTAGAGTTTTGGAATTAATGAGGTTGTAAATAATTAGGGTTTTGACTTTAGGTGTGAAATTAAAGTGTTAAGGTTTCATGGGATTTTACAAAGGGTTAAGTCTAGGTAGTACATAAGTTACTTTAAAGGTTTTAGTGGATTTTTAATGGGGAATTTTTACTGGTTGAAGGGTTACGATATAAGAACGACTTTGCATAAAAAAGAAAATAGGATAAACTCAAGGATATTTATAAAAGGATGAAGAACACTAAATAATTCATGGAAATAAAAAGGGAAAAAAGGACAAAAAGCATAGTTGTTGTAAACGTCTGGGAACCCGAATCGTTTTAGGAACCGGAATCGCGACTGGCCAGAAGTTTCCCGTTGTAGGAATTGTTGTCCATACAATAGGAATCGTTGGCAACGAGATTCCTAATTGCAGGAATTGAGTATCGATCGGCATAGGTCCAAGTCTCATCCACATATAGAATCGAGATTCCGGCCTCCTTGGAATCGAGATTCCCATCCCCCCGGGTTCGACACTCCAAGTATTAAGTTTCTCTAATACACGGAATCGAGTTTCCGACATATGAGCAATCGAGTTTCCGATATACACATAATCGAGTTTCCGATATGCGTGGTATACGCGGAATCGAGTTTCCATCATTTATGGAATCGTGCTTCTAACATGTTAGGAATCGAGTGTCAATCATCCATGGAATCGTGCTTCTAACATATTTGGAATCAAGTTTATGAACTATGTGAATAAGAGATCCATGCTGGTTTGAGATAGAGAATTACAATAGCGGAACCGAGTTTCCGCCATCACTTGATTCAAGTTTCTGACATATGTGGTACGTAGATATGTTGTTGTGTAGAGTCATGATTCCTACATATTTGGAATCAAGTTTCTGAAGTATTTAAGGGGTGAGTTGGTCAGGTGTCACTGAGTAGAATTTTTAGACATTAGGAGTAGTGCAATACCATTTAGGAAGTGTCAGGTGTCACTAGATTGTTTAGACTTTAGAGTTTAAAGCTTAGACATTAGAGGAGTTTGGGTTTTCTCAAGCTCAAGCCATAACAGTGTGTGGTATAGGGCCTATACGCATTGTCGCAGCTGCAAGGCTGCATGTTGTGCATGAAGGAAAGATGGTGGCATCGACATGTGTTAGTGTATCATCTGAGAGAGAACGTGGTTGGCAAAGTTAGCACTGGAACACCAACTTACCCCTTCAAGAGAATGAACTATCAAATTTAAATATTTAGAGTTTTAAAGTACTAAGTTACTAACTACTAAACATGACGATGATGTCTTTTTCAGGTAACAAAGGCGGTTATAACTTAACAACTATCAGACCATTTGAAGTTTAGATTTTTTTGGAATAGATTTTTTGGAACCAAGAGGACGTGGCCATGTGATCATTAAGAGTTAAGAGTTAAGAGTTAAGACTAAGTAATCCACATCTTTACCCTCATTAAAAAGCACACAGCTCGGTTTGTTACTTTTGCACTAAGTTTTTTTAATAATATTTTTTGTTTAGGAGAACATGTGTTTTATGTGAATTCCTTTTTATTTATTTGTTTAAGAGAAGCAATCCCTACTCCCTCCTAGACCAAATCATCAAATTATCTCGAGACGGACACCTAATCACAAGTTACAAACAATGATCTTATACATATTCTTTTTCACCTAATCACAAGATACAAGATGCAAATATTTTTTACTCATCTTTTTCACAACTATTGAACACTCAATAATTGTGAAATGTATTCCATAAAGAGATTGCAAGAATGTTATAGTAATTCATACTTAAATATTCCACATCTTCTTGCTCGTTATGACAAGGCACATAACACTGTATGTTTGTTTTGCACTATGAGTTTTTCGTAATAAATTTTATTTTTGAGAACATCATTTATCTTTGAAACCATTTTTTTTTGTTTAGGAGAAGCAATCCCGAGTCCACACGACACCAGAGCATCAAATTTTTGGAGTTGGAGTTGGACTATATACAAGTTACAAGATGCAATTTTCTTTTACCATTTAATTCAAATATTGACCAATAAAAAATGGTGTACTATGTTTGATTAAGTGTGGGACGTAATCCACTAAGAGATGCATATAAATGCATCTTTAGCTTATTTCACCAACATGTGGACTGCGCACTAAGTCAAGAGAGCACTATGGCTTACAGATGGCCTTCCCTACACCCAAGATAGTGTGATCTATCGCTTACCGATGGCGTTCCCTTCACCCAAGATAGTGTGATTGTCAATGTGATATTGGGTTCCCCCATAATGATTGGTGGTCTTGCTGAAATGTTGGGAGTTGGGACCAGTATATGTGGTTCTTGTGACTTTATTTATTAGAGGTTTTATCCGAGACAATACGAGACTAAGAGTGAAACCCATTATTGTTATTTTCTATTTTTCTTTGTGCTTTTAGTTTCTCCCTCCATGAAAGCAAGCCAGTAAAAGAGAGAGAAAGTCCATTGAGAGAGATAGGATATATAAAAAAAATGGAAGAAGCAAGAGAAAGTCCATTGAGAGAGAGAATATATAAAAAAAATGAAAGAAGCAATCGCAGGGGAGTGAGAAAAAAAGGGGAGTGAGAGAAAAAGACTGGCGACAGGTAGAGAGAGAGAGAGAGTAGAGAGAGATTGGCATGGGGGACGAGGGAAAGAGAGAGTAGAGAGACAGTTGCTAAGAATTAGCATAAGAAAAAATTTCAAGAAATGTCATGAGCAAATACATGGTAGCTGACCCATGAAAAATTAAGGAAAGTGGGTCCAAGTAAAAAATTTCAAGTAAGACAACTCGATACAAAATTTCATTAACAAATGCTTACTGAAATGAAATGAGACTTTAAAGTTAAGATAGATGACCCATGAAAAAAGGAAAGTGGGTTCCTAAAAAAATAAAGGAAAAATAGAAAAAACTAAGCTAGATATAGAGAAGGAAACAATTTATGTATTTCATATGAGAAAAGAGTAGTGATCCTATATGACCCTGCCACAAATAGTGGTGCAAAACATCTTAACTCAAATCATAATTTAAAATATAACACGTTAATTTCATTTTTTTTCTCTCCCTATAAAAACTTTAGTCTACCGTACAACGAGTCCCTATAGAAATTCTTTTTTAACTGTTGGAGAGAGACAAAGTGCGTAAAGCATCACAAAAATCATCCCCTTGGAAGACCAAAATGGGGAAGAAAACTTCTCGCTGATTTCTCTCCCCTCAACCCCTGTGAGTGGTTCCTTATGTTCAAGAACACAACCAATCTAACCTACAAAGGCACAAATTGATCCATTGACCAGCAATTTACTTGCAGAAGAAAACCAGCTAGTGATGGATTCTACAAATCCAATGAAAACACCGTTCCATCTGAATTTGAAATTTGTCTCCAATTAATATCAAAGAGTAACATCAATAGAGAACAAGATGGAACTGAAGAACTGATAAACAATTCATTACTTCCTCTCCTTAATAAGAATCAATCCTTTAAAGCAAAGATTGATCGTTTTTCTGAGTCCATGAATTTTCGAAGTAGTTTGTGAGGGCCGTGATAGTCCCAAATCGAGTTTTTCTTCTGGAACTTAAGAAGTTTTGGGAGTGAGAGAGAGAGGGTGATAGGGTAGAGGCCACGGTACACCATAGATTTAATAGTGACTCACGTATTAGGTTCAAAAGCCATCCACGTAGAGAGAGAGAGGGAGAGAGAGAGAGAGAAAATGAGTGGGATTTGATATTTTGGGAGATTGTACTTGCAAGATATGGATAATATTCTATGAGATTTTTGCATTTAAAACTTAATAATGACCTATGGATTTTTTCGATTTTACCCTTAGTGATATTTTACCCTTACCGACATAGGCAATTATGTTTGGGTAAATATATTTGAACATTGTATTAATGGAGACTTTTACATAACCTTTATACTCAAGATCACTAAACTAAGTTTTTATTTCCATCCACGTAATTTATAAAATTGACGTACTACCACAGATTTATTGATGGGGTGATTTAGAAAATGAAGAGGCCTTATAAGTTCATAGTGACGTGGTGATTTAGTACCATCACGTGAGAATGTACTTCAGTGCTCATTTGCCTATTGTAGTACTTTAGTTAATAGAAGTCCATTACAGGTGTCTCTCTCCAGTGCTATGGTTCTTTTTTTGCTTTTATAAAATGGGAAGTTAGACGGTATATGTATCCCATTCTAGTTTCTATCTAATATTGGAAAGTTAAGGTTAACCATATTGGGCCCTATGAGTCCATTATAAATTCATGTAGAAGTTTTAAATACACATTATATATAATATTTATATTTCTATATTATATAATATATAATCATCTTATATTATATTAAATATTATATATCCTATATGTTTATTATAGTAATTTTATATTATATATAACATTTAAACTATCGTATTATAGGGAAACACCATACTGCCATTGAATACAAAGACGTATTTTTCATAAGCCCTTTGTAAAATGGGGCAGAAAACCGGTAGGTCAATTTAGGTGGTGGCGAGGGGTAAGAGAAAGAGGGGGAGAGAGGACAGAGGCTGAGGGAGAAGGATCTGTTAATAGAGAGAGATGCAAGGGATACACGTGGTAGGCTCAAAAGCCATCCACGTAACGAGAGAGCGGGAAGATGGAGAGGGAGAGGGAGAAATAGAGAGATTGTATAAGATTGCATAATATTCGATGAGATTTTTGCAATAAAAACTTAATAATGACTAATAGATTTTTTCGATTTTACCCTTAGCCATACTTTATCCACGTGTGAGTTATAAAATTGCCATACCACATATTTATTCACGGCCATGGGTCCACCCAAAATCAATAGTCCCTGTGGTGAGGTGATGGACCATGGATAATAATCCACAACAACCAAACTAGAGCTTAGTTCTTTAATCCAATAACCTAATTCACAGTTTCACACTTTCGAAAAGTGGGATAATGATGAGCATTTATTGTGTTCCAAGTTCCAAGCATTATAATAACCCATAATGCATAGTTAATAATAACATAAAACTCGATAACATCCCATAGTTAATAATAACCAACTCGTGGGTGACGTGCTGTTGTACCACCGAGTTTGCTTATGGTCACCGGGTCCACCTAAAATTGTAGTCCCTATGGTGAGCCGTGAACCAATGATAATAATCCATAAAGCTTGGGTTTTATATGTTCAATACTTCAATGTCAACCCAATGAGCTTATAAAGTTGGGAAAATATTGAGCATTTAATGAATTAAATGCTCCTGATGACGTGTTTCTATGCCACGCTGTTTACAAGTATATCTATCCCACGCTGATTTCTATTTAATATTAGAATGTTAAGGTTAACTATGTTGGGCCCTACGAGTCCTTTATAAATTCTTACACATTTTAAAAATTTATTATAATATATATATATATATATATCTTATTGTTTATTATGTAAAATCAGAGAGATCTCAAGATGAAGATCTCTCAGATCCAAACACCATAAACTAATTTTCTTTTAAAAATAGATAGAGATAGGGTTTCCGAAAACACAAAATACTGAATAAAATACAAATAAAAAAAACTAGATCTAACAAAATAACTAAAAAAAATAAAGAAAAAAAAGAGAATAATACCTGGACTCTCCAAGGTTTAGGGTTTCTACAGGTCTAAGGTTTTCAGCTCTCTCTTAGCTTAAGATGGTCTCCCACTAAAAGACGTACGAAAATGTGTTTTTATAGACTGAAATGGGAATCATGGACTACGGTGTTCTATGGTTTAGGGATTATATGACACTCTAATTACAGTCTACTGATACGATGTCCCAAACACCAGAGTGGCATCGCATCAAATAGAAGATACTGTGGTGTGGACTATAGCATGACGATTTCCGAAACCCAGTGTAGGTCATGTGCCTTAGACACCCATGGATATAGTGGATCAGTACTCCATAGTCCATTGTCCTCCATACCTTAGATGCCAATGGGAATTACCTCTCTGCATTAAAATAAGAATATAGGATTCTTCCCAATGGGGAATGCAGTCAATGTGCTCTACACTATAGTAAGAGACCATGGAATATAAAGGTAGTCTGATAGTACAATAGACGAGGGGAAATATGACACTCTAATTACAGTCTACTGGTATGATGTCCCATACACCAGGGTGACATCGCATCAAATAGAAACTGTGGCGTGGACTATGGCATGGACCATATAGCATGACGACTTCCCAAACCATAAAGGTGCGGTTTGTATAGAGCTTAGGCTCTAAACAATCAAATTAAAGCCTACATTCAACTGCATTATAAAACACACTATTTCCAAAACTTGAAATTCATTTTTTTCTCATGTCCATAAAATATTAATATTATCGATTTGGGTCCGAGTTCTAATATATTAAATATAATATTATCGATTTGGGTCTGAGTATTGATCCGACCCGATCAAACCCATACGATTATATTATATACTATATTTGATAATATATAATATAATAATAAAATTAAATATTAATAATTAAATATTATTGATTTGGATCTTACTGATATTAAATCTAATATTATCAATTTGGGTCTGAGTACTGATCCGACCCGATCAAACCCATACAACCTGATAATGTATTATAATATGTACTATATTTGATAGTGTATAATATAATAATATAATAAAATATTAATATTTAAATATTATAATATTATATAATATTATCGATTTGGGTCTAAGTACTGATCCGACCGGATCAAAACCATATGACCCGGTCGGTCTGTATATTTCATGATTGCTTCATTTAATAAAACCATCATAGAAATATTTTAAAAATCTCACTCATGCCCCCCCCCTCCATCATGTCAATCACGTCTCCATTATACCTTCTTTAGCAAGCCGCCTTTTCCTCTCTCTCAAGAGACCACCGCCCCTCCTTCTCTCTTTATCTCTCAAGACCACTTCCTCTCTTTATCTCTCTGCAGTCACACCACGACCACCCCTCAGTATCTCTCAAGACCACCACTTCCTCTCTTTATCTCTCTGCACTCACACCACTACCACCACGAGCCACACCATCACCATAGAGTGTAGAAGGTGGAAGCAACCGCTGCAACACCTCCTTAAGGTATGCCTTGTTAGAGGTAAAGAATATCATGTGGATTTGGCTTTATAGAGTGAGAAAAAATGCTTAATGGCTCTATGGTATTTGTGGTTTTTAGAGTGTGAGTAATCTCTGTGGAACAGTTGTTTTAAATAACAAGAAAGATAAGTGTTAAGGGCAAAGAATATCATGTGGATATGGTTTTATAGAGTGAGAAAAATGCTTAATGGCTTTATGGTATGGTTTAGTTTTTTTTTGTATAAAAAAATTCGTGATATGGATGAATAATATCATGTTTATTGTGTTTTTTTAGAATGAGTAATCTTTAATGGCTTTGTGGTAAGGTTTTGTTAAAACAAAAAATGTGATAGTGGTAAACATTATCATGTGGATTTGGTTTTATAGAGTGAGAAAAATGCTTAATGGCTCTATGGTATGGTTTAGTTTTTTTTTTTTTGTATAAAAAAACTTCTTGATATGTGTGAATAATATCATGTTTATTGTGTTTTTTAGAGTGAGTACTCTTTAATGGCTCATGTGTATGGTGGTTTTTAGAGTGTGAGTAATCTCTGTGGAACGGTTTTGTTAAATAAAAAGAAATAAAAGTGTTAGGGATAAAGAATATCATGTGGATTTGTTTTTATAGAGTGAGAAATGCTTAATGGCTTTATGGTAAGGCTTAGTTTTTTTTAAAAAAAAAAATTCATGATATGGGTGAATAATATCATGTTTATTGTGTTTTTTAAAGTGAGTAATCTTTAATGGTTCATGTGTATTGTGGTTTTTAGAGTGTGAGTAATCTTTGTGGAACGGT
Source organism: Amborella trichopoda (assembly GCF_054954075.1). Classification (NCBI taxonomy): domain Eukaryota; kingdom Viridiplantae; phylum Streptophyta; class Magnoliopsida; order Amborellales; family Amborellaceae; genus Amborella; species Amborella trichopoda. The sequence goes on from NC_142338.1 coordinate 4,743,235, forward strand.
TTTGTTAAATAAAAAGAAAGAAAAGTGTTAAGGGTAAAGAATATCATGTGGATTTGGTTTTATAGGGTGAGAAATGCTTAATGGCTTTATGGTATGGTTTAGTTTTTTTTGTAAAAAAAAAATTCGTGATATGGGTGAATAATATCATGTTTATTGTGTTTTTTTAGAGTGAGTAATCTTTAATGGCTCTGTGGTAAGGTTTTGTTAAAAAAATTGTGATAATGGTAAACTTATCATGCGGATTTGGTTTTACAGAGTGAGAAAAATGCTTAATGGCTCTATGGTATGGTTTCACATTAGCAGATCTTAATCTTATCTTATGGGGTTTCTCATATTTTTTGTTATCCTTATGGGGCTGACTAGGAAAATATACTGCACCACCACACCACCCAACACTTCTTATGCAAATTACACATTAGGATGTCTAGCTCTTCTGCAATGCATATGAGCATGTCTTTCTGGTTTTTGACTCAATGCTTTTCTTCCTTCCATCTCGTTTATATTGCTAACACAAGAATCCTTCTGTTAAAACCGCAAATTTTCGTACCTCTCCTGTACAGTCTGAAAAGTAATGTTTTTGTTAGAGTCACTATCGAAGTTCAGTATACAGCAGAACATTTACCTCTGACATGGTAAGTTATGTTTGTTAGTCAATTTCTCAGTTAAGTAGACTGAACAATATTTATTGGGGATGGAATAAATATGTTGAACAATCATTATAGGTTAAAAGAACCATAGGCAACATGTCCCATGTTTCCGGTTTAATGTTATTCTTTGCCTTGTGATGTTTTTTGACTTTTGTGTAACACTAGAATATGAAAATTCCGGCAAACGATGGACATCCTTCATGGGTCAAAAAGGCCAAGGACCTCATTCAGAAAACTGAGGTCTATATCTTCAGGTTTGATCGTTACCTAGCAGATCTCATGCGCCTCTGGGAAGAGTTTGAACACCTCAATCGTCTTCTTGACGAGGACTATGAGCGCCTTAGTCGGCGTCTAAATGCACTTAGCGTGAGGCTTGATAAGAACGACGTAGAAGTGCAAACTGTTGTATGTGGTGCCAAGGTTCTAGAGGATTTAGTTGAGGAGCTCCGCTCCTCTTTTTACCAATACTAGAGTTTTTGCAGCTTTCCTCAATTTTCACTTGAGGACTAGGATTGTTCTCTTAATGTGCTCTGCTTATTACCGTTTTTTAAAAACTCAAGAGTGTGAGACCACTTATTACTGTTTATTGTTGTTTCTTAATAGAGTTTGAGACCTTGATTTATAATTCTATATTTGATATGTTGGTTTGTTAGTATTTTATTTCTTGTTGGCTTGTTAGTATTTTATGTGTTTGGTTTGATAGCATTTTATTGGGATTCATGCATGTTGTATTATACCTTGTTGTAGATGCATATAATTGCAATTGCAAGTATCTCAGAGCTTGCCTGAGGTAGCCCCTGGGGTATTTGCATGCCAATGCATTTATCACAGGGTATTTGACATTTTTTAGTTATTCATTATATAGAAGCCCTATTGTTTTTGGCCATTTTTTTTTTTTTTGTAGGTACATATGGAAAATCTTCGCAATGTGGCATTGTCCATTGGGCCATCGCGTCCTTGTCGTCGAGCTCGCTCACCACGCCAACCCCGACCAATTCCACTCTCTTTGGATGATGCGTCATTCAAAAATCTCCTATAAGAGGAAACCCAAAACGAGGAGGACCCTTCTCTCCCAGTTTATAGCGTAGAAGTTTTAAGGACCCCTCATTGTGGCATTTTTAGGGCATCGGTAGTTGTCAAGGGGTGCACTTTTAATGGTGGCCAATGCTTTACCCGTAAGGCGGCAGAGCAATCTGCCGCCAAATAAGCCTATATCTACGCTAAAGCTGTAGGGTTTGACCCAACCCCTGAGGACACTCTTATGTCTGAAAAGAGGAACTTAACTGCTAGGCTAGTGCATGAAGTTTCTAACACCCAATGAGTTAATGAAGAAATATCGCTTTTAAAGCAGGAGATTTTAAGCCTCACCACCCAGTTAGAGCAGCTGACATCTTCTTTCTGGGCTGCTCGTGATGCCCAATTCGATATTTCTTCGCACTTAATTGTTGATTGCACGAGTGCAATGCTCGTTTGTCCCCAACCGCTCCTTAGTGGGCAAGGGGAAACAAGCAGAGCCGTTTATGGAAGAGGATCAGTAGGTCAGATCTACTACCATCTTTCTATTTTTGCCATGTTGCCCATATTTGTCTTAGGCTTTCAATGTTGAAGGGCGTTTTGGATGGGTAAAGCTTGTGTTATTCGGGCCTTGTTTTTTGGTTGGGCAGTGTGGGTACTTGGGTGAACCTCTGACCTTTGATTGGGTATTTTGGGTATTTTTAAGCATCAATCATGAACTGGGGCTTTTTTGCTCTACTCTCAGTTCATGTCATTCCCCTTGGCCTCCTCTTTTCAGGTTTTTATGAGATTTGATAGAGATCTTTACATTTGCATGGGCTTCTCAGGCCCCGTTGATATTGGATATTTTTTGTGGTCAAATTTGTATGGTGTATGGGCTTTTTGGGCTTGATAGACATCTTTTCACCCCCTTTCTCTCTATTTCAGACTCTCTTATGGTTTACATGTGCATGACTTATACTTTATTGCACATTCGTGACTTTAATGTAAGTAAAGTCATCAATTTTTTTAATGATGATGTAATCAGTTAATATAGATTACTTTTATTTGTTTTATCACTCATTGATCTAATTCTCTACATTTTTTTCTCTTTGTTAATGTTTTGAAGATTGAACTCGTTTACATATGGAGAGAGGAGATTCAAACTTGGTTCGAGTGAGGAAATATGTGGGGGAGAAAGATCCATATTGTGGGGAGAGAGAGAGATCCAAATGGAGGAAGAGAGAGAGATCCAAATTGGGGGGAGATAGAGAGATTGAAATTAGGGGGAGGGAGAGAGATCCAAATTGGGGGGAGAGAAAGAGAGAGATCCAAATTGGGAAAAGAGAAAGCAATCCAATTGGGGAGAGGGAAAGATTCAAATTATGGGGAGAGGTCCAAATTGGGGGGTTAGAGAGAGAGAGTTCCATATTGGGGTAGGGGAAGTGAACAGTGGGTAGATGAGAGAGAGATCCAAGAGGACAATCTAAATAACTTAAAACTCATTTGTGTTTTACTGTTTTTTGTTATATGATTCCTAGAGATTAAAATGGATATTGATTGGGATTGGATTGCGAATGGGATTGTGCAAGGATGAACGAATGGAAATTACCTTTTTTTTTTTTTTTTGCTGATTTTTAGAAAGCATCATGCTTAAACTAATTCTACCTCTGAACTTGTTTTTAGAGGTAATTTTGTATTTGGGTGGTGGTAGGGAGGAGGAAATTGGGTATGCCGATTTTTTTAGGTCTGATAATGCAACTGTAGTGTTGGAAGAAGAAGAAGTCGAAGAGCCTACTTCCACTCCATTGTGAAAGTACATGACAGTCGGAGGTAATTATGGCAAGGGGCGTGGTAGTACAAAGAAGTGGACATGTAATTTCAATTGTAGAGAAACCCCTTTTTCTGGGTCCTATGTTCGTGTGCGAGCGCATCTTCTGGGACCATCATTTGTTAAGGGGTCTAAAGGGATATCAAGTTGCCCAAAATTATCCAAAGAAGAGCGAGAGGCATTAAAGTTTGAGGAGGATGAAGCCCAAAGATTATATGGGAGAAAATGCCAAAATAGAAATGATGTTGGTTGTTCAGTTGATACATCGTTGTTTCCATCATTAGTGCAAACCGAAAGTCTTGATTAAAAAAAAAGGGAAATACCCAAGCTAAGATCCCACATTTATTTAATGTTCAGGCAAGAGATGATGTGGATGCTGCCATGGCTCATTTTTTTTATGCCCACGGCATCCTTTTCAACGTTGCTAAGGAACCTAGGTTCGATTTACGTTGTTAATAACGGCCCAAAAGGCTATGTGGCACCTAAGTACGAAAGGATCCAAACAACATTGCTTGACAAAGAGAGAAGTCGGATCGATCAAGCTTTGGGTGTAGTTAGGAGTGAGTGGGGAAGTTATGGTCTATCCATTGTATCTGATGATTGAAGTAATATTAAGAACAAGTCTTTGATTAATGTCATGGCCGTATCAGCTGAGAAAGCCATGTTCATTAATAGCATTGATTGTTCATCAGTTGAAAAGACTAGTCAGGTGATTGCCATATCTTTTTAAAAGCCATAGAGTCAATTGGACCGTATAATGTGGTTCAAGTTGTAACCGACAATGCGGCCAATTGCAAAGGTGCGGGTACTATAATTCGACGCCATCATTCCCACATTTTTTGGTCGGGTTGCTTGGCTCATATTTTGAGTCTGCTAATGAAGGATATTGTTGACAAAAATAAGAAAAATCCATCTTTTGATTTCGTTCATAAACATTGCAAGCAAGCAAAAGCAGTGGTAAAGTATATTCGTAATCATACAAGATGCTTGTACATTTTTCGGACCCATTCTAACTTAGAACTTCTTCAGGCTAAGAAGACGAGGTTCAGGTATCATTATATCAAGTTGAGGAGATTGATGGAAGTGAGAGTTGCCTTGACGTATTTAGTGTTGGGTACTTAGTGGGAAGGTTTGAAACGAGACACATCAAATAATCAACATGGTATCATACGTAATACTATCATGGACGATGAGTTCTAAAAGATGAATAAATTGATATTGTTTTTTACAAGATCAATATGGAAGACAATAAAGTTTGTTGATAGCGACAGGGTTGTCGTGGGAGATGCATACGAGCATATGGATACTATGTTGGGGGAAATTGTGGTGGCCCTATATGACGATCCTGTGTTATTTCAAAGGGTGCAGACTTTAGTCGTGGCTCTTTGGGACCGGTCAAATATTCCATTGCATTGTTTGGCATTCCTTCTCAGTCCTAAGTATTATTCACGAGAGTGGTTGGCTACACTAGCACCTGGGGGTGAAAGGAGGATGAAGCCCCACCAGGACCCATAAGTTTCTATATGTTACCACACAGCCCTTGATGTACTGATTCCAGATGATATGGAACGAGGAAGGATGCGGCAACAAATTGGTGATTTTCTAGGGAATAGAGGGGTTTTCACCCTCTCCCCATCTATTGCTGATAGGGGTTCTATGGAAGCAGTGTCATGGTGGGACAGGACATGTATGATGGTGGTACTCCAGAATTGCATGCAATTGCGATGAAGGTGCTGTCACAAAGTGTTAATTCCTCATGTGCAGAGAGATGTTGGAGCATGTATAGCTACATACACAATGTTAAACAAAATCAGATGAATGCGGATCGTTCTCAATCATTGGTGCATGTTCATTACAATGACAGACTGTTGAGTAGATTGCGAGCGAACCACAAAGAGAAATATAAGAATTGGGACTCTCATCCAAAAGACGATCACCTCAAGGATGACATAGTGGCTCTCGAATCATTGGATGACGTCTCGATGTTGATGATGACAGAGTTGTGTCTGCACTACCTTTGGGATCTATCATTCCATCGAGTACTTCAAGAGAGCCACCTAGTACTCTAAGCCACCCCGATGTATTCGCAATTGAAGGTACCATCGAGTGCGTCCTCAGCCAGCCTTCACCAAGCGCCGCCCCAATAGTGCAACCATCATCTTCCACCCCAAGAGCGTATCCATCATCTGCTACAGTTCGAGTTCCTCCAATATCTTCTACCATTACACAAAAGCTCCTGGCAGCAACTCGAAAGAGTGGAAGAAGGAACAAGTCGTAACCACCCTCCTCTCCCTCTCCTTCCCCCTCCCCCCCCTCTCTCTCTCTCTCTCTCTCTCTCTCTCTCTCTCACACACTTTCTATTATGAAGTATTGTAACTTTTTTTTATTACACAATGTATAAAGTCTAGAGTTTCAATTATCAGTTTATGCGTGTTGCTTTATATGTTATTAAATGATTTTAATATTTTATAAGCATTTAAATTAGAAGCAAAAAAATTTAATTAGCATTATTAATAACCACTTTACATTCAGTATTCAAATACTAAGCAATGTTGCGAGGCTACACATGGTGTAAGATCACTTAAGCAGTCTTTTCACATAACATATGAGCAAGATTCAAAAACAAAGGCCGTTTATATACCGCAAATATAAGAAACATTATTCTATGGACATTTAAATAATTTGACATAACATATGAGCAAGATTAAGAAACCAAGGCAATTTACATCACCGCAAATATAAGAAACATTATTCTATAGCCATTTAAATCAGGCAAAAAAAAAGTAAAAATAACATTACTGAGAATCATTTTGCAATCGGTAGAACAACACTAAGCAATGTTGCAAGGCGAGACGTGGTGCATGTTCACTTAAGCAATTCACATAACTATGAGCAAGGTAAAGAAAAATATAAGAAACATAATAAAGATAACTAAAAAAGCAACACAATCTCATTAAATTCCTTCTAAAATGCATGTTTTATAAATAATAATACCTCCTTCTACTACACATGCCACCTAATGTTATCCTTTGGGACCTTAAAGCATGACATCCACTAGAAAATAAAACATTACTTTCGTGGTTATTATTTACAAGAAACCAATATTTTATACAGTGTAGATGATTCAAACCCCTGACGAAACGAGTTTCATTACATGTAGAACCGTGTATCATTTAACATGGAATCAAGATTCAAACTACGCTGGAAGCCAGATTCAATCTATCTGGGAGCGTTTACCCACAATTAGGGGGTTCAAGTTTCTCTAGATCTGTTGGATCGAGATTCTGAAATTAAGGAATCGAGATTCCGAAACTAAGGAATCGAGTTTCTGTAGTTTCAAAAAATATTTTTAAAAGAATTGTTGAACCGAGATTCCGAAATTAAGGAAACGAGTTTCCTTCGTTCTGAAAATAGGTTTCCACATATGTGGGGAATCGAGATTCCCAAATCCAGGAATTGAGTTTCCTATGTTGTAAAAAAAGGTTCCAACCTAGGTACGGAATCGAGATTCCGAAATAAAGGAATCGAGTTTTCGAGGTTCGAAAGAACGGTTTCCATAGAGTTTCCTTAATGGAAACGTGAAAACGGGTTTCCGAACCGGAATCGCGGGGTCCGAGGAGAGATTCCGATAACTATGACAAAAAGTACATGACAAGAATTTAGGGCAAGAAAAGAGAAGAAAGAAGAAGAAGGAAATAAATGGGAAACAAGACAAAAAGAAATCGAAGAGTATGTTGCGAGGAATCGACTTTGGGAGGTGCTTCCAAGCCTTTTATATGCCTTCAATCAATGAATTCAGGAAACCCTTTCTTGGGCTTTTCCTTTCTTCACAAAGTTCTCAAAACATATCACCCCAAACTTAAATAAAAATATGGAAAAGTTTATAAGTTTACAACCTTATGTTGTAGAAAGAAGGCACGCCTCAAAAATCCATCAAAAATGATTGATCCAATGCTAAAAAACCCTCTAATTGATCATCTCAAACTCGAGAGGTACGAATGTTTAAAAAAAAAAAGCATTTTAAAGTCTCAAAAATGATACATATTAGAATACATTATCTAGATTGTCAATTCTCAAGAATTTCATCTATGTGTAGATCTGCTCGATCTATACCATCTTTTAAGCTTTAAATTTCATAATTAGATATGAAATAGATTTTCATGCCATCATTGAAATTTTCGACACCAAAATTACATCTTTCAACGAGCTTTAGAGGTGCGTCTTACTTAGATTGTTTATGGTTGACACCTTATAAAATATCCTTGAATCCCTACAACTTCAAAAGACACAAGTACCCTTAGGTAACTCAATAAGTTAAAAGACCAATAACCATAGTTTTCACTCCCCAAAAATAAAACAAAAAAAATTAAAACCTTAATGCCAAGATGTTCTCATCGGCTCAAGCAATGAAAGCGAAGATGCCTCTTAATTTTAAAGTTTTCGTATCAAATTTTAGGGCTTTCTTGGAATTTTGTAATGTTACTTTTTAGGGTCTTCAAGTTTTTTTTTTGGATTCTAGGGTTTTTTTTTTTATTTTTAGGATTTGATTGGTAGTTTAGAAAACTAGCTAGAGTGCTTATGAAATTATTTGTTTTATCAAGGGAAAAAATGTCATTAAAATTTTTTTAATAGCACTTCTATTTCAATTAGAATTAGGATTTCTTTCATTAAATTAGAGTTGTAAGTAGGTTTTCGAGAGAGATTTGAGTTATTGTTTAGAAACATTTTTTCCTTGAATTCTTAAGAATTCTGCATAAGCATTGAAGCTAGACTTGTTAATTCCTTTTAATTTCCAATCCATCCATTAATGTCTTTTTAAAAATCCACTTTTTTCTTGGCAAAAATTTGCATCATCAAGACACTAATATCTGCTATTGATGAACATACCACTTTATAGGAATTATACTTGCATATGGTTGGTTAGTACCTTCAAATACCACAAAGTAAATGGAGCAAAACAAAACTTTCACAATTAAGCATTCATCTTGTTGAGGTGTCCATCTGCTCGAGAAGTTAAGGAGTGTTATTATCCCACTCAAGTTCTTTTTTTTTTAATTGCAACGTTATATTCTTTTGAAATATTTTGAGCTCTCTCCACTAAGCCAATTCACAAAGACACAAGGATCACATGTTTAGATCTTCTCCTCTATCTTTTATTAGGGAGGATTGGTAAAAAACCAAAGTTACTTCCCTACAATTGGCAACGAACCTGAGAATATTCTTCTTCATGTGAATCTTCATCTCCATCATATGATACTTCCCTTGCTTCTTCTTCTCACAATCTTTTGGTTGCATAGCCTCAACTAGGTGCATGTAATTCATTGGACGTGTTGGGAAGTCCATCCCAGGAGGAGGACCCCTGCTTCATTCACAAAAAGGGGTAATGGGCCCAATTAAGTGGAAAAGGTTAAACTTAACCTCTAATCAACACATATAATGTGTTATGGCCTCAATGGTAGGCATCAAAGAAAGAGAAAACAGTGCCTCTTGGAATGAGAGAAAACTGGATAGAGAACCTCTAAAGCAAGTTATCAAGGCCGGACCAGAGCTCCAGTCCAACCGGTGGACTGCCAACTAGTGCTTTCGCTGATCTAATCCAAAGCAAGAAACTAGAATTCGCCAAAAACCAATGAGATCATGCAAACTTTCTACTCCAAGGTGGAAAGGAGGACAAGCAAATTGTTGAAGTGTCTTCCATCAGATTATGGGGGAGGATACACCTCAAACACACTCAGAAGTTGTGCCAAGCATGGGAATAGGCATGGGAAGATAGTGCCATATGTCATCCAATATATAGGTGCAACAGAGAGAATGAATCCCACCATTATTTGAATAGAGTCATGACCATACTATCCACCACCAAGTTGCCAAAGTCATACTGGGGTTTAGTAGTTTCCACAACATGCTACCTTATATAAACAAATCCCCCATTATTCCTATAGATCATGATACCCAAAGAGAGTTTGGAATCAAAAAGGTATCTCGTATTTACACATGAAGGTGTTCAGGTGCAAGGCATCTTGCACATGCCCAAGGAACAAAGATCCAATCTTATGATAAAGCACTCTCATTTCTTAGGGTATTCAGATGAACAATTCGGCTATGGGTTATGGGACCCAAAGAACAGCAAGGTGTTCAGGAGTGGAGATATGATCTTTCAAGAAGACCTAACCATTGAGGACGTGAAGAAGCCAGAAAAACCATGCATTTTCAATAATAGTTTGCAAGATCCGGTTCAGGTTCCTCCCATTGTGGTGCATGAAGAAGACCAGGGAAAAGTACAAGAAGATGAAGAGGTGGAATCAGGTGAAGATCATACTGCAGTTCTAGGTGATCTGGAACAAGGGGAGCAACTTGTTCGAGCCGTTGCAGTTGCAGAGTACTTGTGAAAGTCCATTAAACAACGTATGCTTTGAAGTAAGTCTATATTTTGTATATTGAAGTCGGTTCACCAAAAATCTACCAAGAAGTTCAGGACAATGAACACAAAGAGATGTGATATAAAATTATAAATCTATGCAAGAGTAGATGGATTCCTTGCATAAGAACCACACCTATGACCTGCAAAGTCATTGATTATTTATTTCATTGGGCAAGAGACCTTCTAATCCCATAATGCTTCAAGTATTCACAACTAGATACCAAATATATTGAAAGTACTATAAGTGTGATCTATCAATTTATGGATACCATTTTGAGAAAAAGTGCATGCATCATCTTAAGGAACATTAACTCCAAACAATATGTAGAACTCAACCACGGGAACTTTATTTTTGTAGGTAGCCAACAATGATAAACAAGATGGCATGGGCAACATGCAATTGTTACGTCTTCACTCATATCACATTAGAGTGATTTTTGCTAATATTCTTTAGAGTCTTTTATTGCTTCGTATTTATATTTTCATTCTTTCCTTATGGTTGTCATGGTGGTTGTAGTTTTTTATGGGGATATGCACCATATACTGATTGCTTTTTTGGATGCTTTTGTCATAAGTATTCACATAGAAAGAACCAATATTCACCCAAACCCAAGGTTAACAGTTCCCCAAAATAAAAGAAAAAAAAAACCCAAACAAGTTGTTCCTACATTCAGTTTCAATGGTGCTTGGAGGTTCTTTCATAAAAACAATTTAGCTTGTAATCAAGAATGACCAATTAGACATGGCCAGTTGAGAAGAGGTTCTTTCTTCAGCAAGATGAGATGTGTAGCTGAATGACATTATTTAGTATTTATCAAATGACTGTGAATAAATTAAACCAAAAGCTAACCTTCTGAGAACAGATTCTAGGAAACGTACTGGAACTCCCAGTATCTCAGGGTCATTTCTCAAATTCGTCTGTAAATGAAACAGAAGAAAGACATGAACTTCAGATGTGAATAAAATGAGAAGCAATTGTAATATTTTGTATAATGTTAGCATGCACGAATTAGGAAGCAAATCTTACAGGTTGCCCACAGTTGATTTCATCAATCTTCCAATCCATGACAACACAAAAACAAATCACGTTTTGGGTTAAAACTTAAAAGCATAAAAAATCATAAGCAACTAATCTATGTGTGTGTGTGTATTCCATGCAAGAGAGACACTGAAAAAAGGAAACAAAAAAACAAAAAACAAAAAAAGGTGTTCAAATTTCTAATTGACTGATTGAGTTTAACACAGTTCAAGGAAAATAGGCAACAAATAAAAAATAATATTGATGATCTTTCACCAAAACAACACCCATCGCCAGAAAATAATCCTTCCATAGTGCAAAAATCCCTAAACTTAGACAGAAATAGCTCTAAAATCAAAGACATGAGGAATCCGGAATTCACTTGAATGACTTACCAAGTAATGATGAAAATTGACAGAAATTCTACCTGAGAGTAAGATCGGAACAAGAGGCTGCTAAGGTGGTGTTTGTAGTCATAGGGCATCCGCCCATTTATTTCAACTGAGAACCATTTCCAACGAGCCCTGAAACTACAGAGAAAAATGCTGAAAAATACATCCAAAATGAACAGAATTTCCGAAGAAACAAGAGAGATGCAAAGTCAGGCACCTGGGAAAAGGTTTCCGGGTAGCAGGACCAGAGCTCAGGCGAGAAATAAATGAATCCATGAGGTGAACCTCCAAAAACAACAACACAATGATATAATGTGACAATTAGTGTGATGCTTTTGCTGGGATAACACAGGGCTTGAGCATCATTGCTCTAATGGTACAAACGGGAAAAAAGGGTTTACAAATGAAAGTAGAGCTTGAGGTTCATCGCTCTAAAATGCATGGCTCTAGGCAAACAAAGATCTTCAGCATCGTTGCTATACTATCCAAATATTAGGGTTTTCTGATATGCAGGAGACCCTGAGCTAAATTTCTCTAATGATCAGCGATTAGAGTTCTCTCAGGAAACACAGAGCTCGAGAGTCATTCCTCTAGTGGGGACAATTAGGGTTTTATGAGGAAATGCAGAGCTTGATCGTCAGTTTTGTGATGGCGGAAAGCTGAGTTTAAAACTTGAAATGCGCGGTGTGTTGGCTGCAATGGACGCAGAGTTCCCGCCCGTCGTCATGGGCACTCAAACGTATATGTTAATGTGGCTCAAAAATTACTATTGTACCCTTGCCAAGGGTGTGGTTTGTGGAAGGCTGCTGTCCTAAACAACAAATTTATTTTTATTTTTAATTATATTTAAATATAGTGCAGGTTGAATAGATCTATAAATGTTTAAAAATCTTGAAAATAATATTTTCTATTATTGACATTCACTTTGAATCGATGGGAAACTATTGGTAAAAAACAGCCCCAATTCTTTGAACTTACAAATCCAACTATGCTCGAGCTTCTTGTAGCTCATCTTATGAAAGAAGAGCACTTGCTGCACTCAAGAACTTCAATTGTTTGTAATGTTAACCGGAAATGGATATTCTACCTATTGGATAAAACTTATATCTTATGTTGTAGGGGAACATAGAAAGCTTTACCTAAAAACACATCCTCTCTTGTTCGCGTCTCTCTCCTTTTGCTAACCCACCCTCTCAAGCTCCCTCGCCCTTTAACGCCAACCTCGCTGCAAACTCTACACTCCCAAATCTCTCTCTCTCACCCGTTGCCCACTAGACCTAACCCAGAAACTATTTTCTCTCTCTCTCTCTCTCTCTCTCTCTCTCTCTCTCTCTCAAAACAAACTATCTAGGATTTTCAAGCTTTGCATTTCAGCATCCTAGATAGGGTTTCGGAAGACGACAGCAAAAGCGTTGTAGAGACAAAACGAGGTAAGATTTCTTTACTGAATTATTTGTTTTGTTTTTTGGGGGAATTGAAAGGGCAGCAATTTTTTTTGTATGTTAGGGTGATTCTTGTATTCTCTAGTTTTCTGGCTACTTGGGTTTGATGGATTGCAGAATTGATGTTCTGGTTTTTACCTTTTTTCTTGGAAACTTATAGTTTTTACCTCGTCTTTGTGGAAATTTTTTTAGATAGGTATGTCATGTTTTGGGTTTTTCTTGTGATTTTAGCTTACAGAAAATAAAAAATCGGAAGGTAGCAACAGTGTTATATGATTTTGTAAGATGTCACAGTAGAATACAAAATTGAAAAGTAGTAACAGCATTGTATGATTTTGTATGCATCGTATACTAATTATCTAACCGTACCATTTATGTCAGTTGTAATTTCTTATGTGTAATCGAAAAGTAGCAACAACATTGTATGATTTTGTACGCATTGTTTACTAATTACCCAATTATACCATTTATGCCAGTTTTAATTTCTAATGTGTGTCTATATCTTGCAAACCTACAACTTAAAACAGCACTAATATGATTGGAAGATGTATAAGACATCGTGTTACCCAAGAAACAGATCCTTGGAGAGAAAATAATTTAATCAAGGATAGAAGAGTTCACTCGAATATTATCTTTGCTAGCTCTTATTGGGTTTCTGTTTGATGATTTAAGTTGTTAAAAAAAATTTATTGAAAAAAAGGTTGCTATGAACTTGTCCACTAATATGGCTCGGAAATCAGCACAAGGTTCTACTGCTTCAATCTGATTTATTTTATTATCCTTTTTATAAGAAATACTTTTCACAGATCCCTTTCCAAGGATCCGAATGACCCCTAGAACGAAGAGATTTTTTCAGAACCATTGGAGGAGGAGGGTTCTTTTAGAGAGAGAAAATGTCATTTCTTAAGGGATTATTGAGCTCAGGTATGCTTAGAAAGAGGCTGAATCTCTACAATCGCATCAGAGGAGGAGACCATGGCCATGGCCATGGTCATGGAGAGAGTAGATGGACCAGCCAAGGGATGCAGGAGAGGCTTAATGGCTACTTGTTCATCAGGACTCCTCCACCTCCTGGTCAATCGAGGGAATGGGAGGATTGGGAGCTCCCCTACTATGTTACTGCATTTCTCACTGTTGTGATTCTTGGAATCGGGCTCAACGCCAAGCCTGATCTCACTCTCGAGACCTGGGCTCACAATAAAGCCATAGAACGTCTTGACGCTCAGGGAATTTCTGTGCCTGAGGACGCAAATTGAAGCTCCTAATGGTACCCCTCCGTCTCTCTAGCACTTTCTCTCTCTATAGCCCTCTCTCTGTCTCTCTCTATCTCTGTCTCACTCTTTGTTTTGTTTTGTTTTATTTTTTGTTTGGTATTGTGAAAGAACAATTTGTGTACTTATCTCAATTTAGGGTTTCTGAGTCTGTTAAAGCTTGGTGCAATGAGTCCCCAAGAAAGCCCAGAACAACACTGAGGCCCTTGCCACCTCTGATCGTCACATAATTGATTCTCTCGCTCTGTTTCTTGCTTTCTTTGTAGATTTTTTTATTTCTATTTTTTTGGTGTAAGATTCATGTAATTCTAGCGGTTCTGAGTTTTCAAGTTGGCTAGGATTTGGCATGGTGTCTGCCATGTTAATAAAGTTAAACTCCGGATCCACTTTATCTAGTCTGTCTTAGTGACAGTTGCATCTTACATTGGTCCTATATTTGGCATAATGCAATGGATTCTGACTTATTTAATCATGGGGCTTGAAGACCTTTTTGATTCTTCCTTCCAATTGATCTTATTCTTTTCTTTTGTTTATCTAAATGCAGGGGTTTGATTATGCTCAACTAATTATGGTATTGAATATGAAAATCTACTCTCTAGTTAATTCTTGATAATACAGTGACAAATTTCTGATATTTTTATTTTATTCCACTTTAGAATTGGGGTGCATGTAAAAATTCCTTTACTTTATTTGCAGTTTGAAACTTTGAATAGACCAATTCAACCTCCTATTTGGTTACATTTTCCAAAGCCGTAATGTACAAATTGCTCATTTTGATATCAATTCATGAAAAGGGCAATTGACTTTGTTGTGTAAGCATAAGCAACTAGCAGACATTGAAATGTATATATAGAAATCATATATGAGAAAACCTGAATGTAGGAGTGAAATTTTATCCAAATTTTAGGGAAGGTTAAGTCCTTTAAGGGACCACATCTGTCTCAAACTAACGTGAGTTTCTTCCTTAAGTCATCCATACACAGTATTTTTCCCTCTCTCTTTATGTTTTTTTTTTTTGTAGGAAAATATCATTAAATTTTATTAAACCTACTAGTATTTGATGGCAAACATTTTTTTTTTTTGTTTTTTCAAATATTCAGTAGAAGAAGTTGTTTGGATGCTGAAAAACTCTTAGATCCATTCATCTCGACCTTGATACATTGACATTTAAAATAGAAAATGACTTTAAGTATTAAAAATAGTGCATCTTATAGTATATTATCTAGGTCATCAATTTTCAAGATTTTCAAGTGTTCAGAGATCTACGTCATCTACATTAATTTTGAAGATTAAAATTTTATAATTAATATGAAAATATATTCAAACGATATCTTTTGGCACTATTTGAAGGTGCACCTTATGTTGATTGTTTAAAGACGAAATCACGCCCATTTTTAAATATAAAAATTAAAATTGGATTTATATGTAAATTTCCTCTCAACACCTTAGCCAGACCCCCCACTTGGATCATCATATGTTTGTTACTTTCTCTCTGTCTTTTCTTTTATTTTCTTTTCCCTTTTTTTTTTGTTTCAATCTTTTTACTCTGTGATTTTTTGTGGTCTCTAAAATAAGGTGTAAGAGGTTGAAGAGCATGAGTCATGAGCCGTTAGTTATGAAGAGATTCTCAAAGAAGATAATGGTTGGAAGCGTATTGGACGAGCCTAAACCCTGGACATTGGCCAAGCATTGTGCTGATGCCGGTAACCCTGTACCTCACAGGGATGGTACTCTCTCTCTCTCTCTCTCTAAGAGACATGCTAAAATCCAAGCCGTTAAATTCAATTATTCTCTCTCTCTCTCTCTCGAAAATTTCATGCGCCAAAATGCCAACTGATCAATTTAGTTCTATATAAAATCCAAAAGATTATATGTTTCTGCGCGGGAGCATATAATATATTTACTCCTTCGAGTAGAACTCAGTCTAAGAACCCAAAAGTTTGGGGGATGTAATTTCCTCGAACTACTAACCAGTCTCAAAAAAAAAAAGGAGGGAAAAATAGAAAACATAAGCACTCTATATGTGCCCAAAAAATATAGCATCCTAGGAATAATCAAGACCGTCCCATTTTTATTCAACCATTGAAAACTCAAAATCTATTTTTTTTTTTTTCTTTGAAATTAAGCATCTGGTGATTATAAAGTGAAAAACTCTTAACAGTCTTAGCGTACAACATGCCCTATAGTAGGCTATATTAAGTGCGCATGTATAGCATGCTCCTGTGGGAGCATACTGTACATAACTCCTTAGGGGAAAAGACGTAATATTTTTTATTTGAGTTTTTGAGACCCAATTAAGAGTTAGATGAGTATTTTAAAACAAAAAAAAATGGATTTGAGTTCTTTAACACTTAGATCTTTTCCATAAAAAATTAGATGTTCTTGGTTCATTTTTGGGACATTATTTTTTCAAGCATGTGGAACATGCCATTTGGAAAACTTATTTTTTTGATGTGGACCACTATTAAGAGATTACATCCCCAAACTTTGAGATCCTAAAATTATTTTTAGTTTAAGAATTTACCTGAGGGAGTAAATAGATAATATGCTTATGCAGGAGCAGCTTTTTATTTAGGATAGTACATTGTTTCTTGGCTAATTTCCCCCTGTACAAATAGGGCAGTATACTTAAGGGTGCCCAAGGTTATCATTTTTTACTCATATTGCACATAGTGCACACTTAGCGTGTAGGTTTTATGATACAGGTTCGTCTCAACCATCCGTCCTCTATGACGGATGGTGGAGATGAACCGTCCCTCTAGTTGAAGCCCGATCAGTGAAGATGAAATGGTTCATCACCATCTTGGTCATTTAGGAGAGTGGTGGAGGAAAGTTTACACCATGCACATACCGTGTATTGTATCCTTTCCCTTGCAGGAAGGTCTTTGTAATCCTCACTACTGCGGAAATCTATAATCACGAGGGTTCACGTATCATACGATAAATGGTTGGACTGTGATGGAGAGAGTGTGAGATCATGTCATTTTCATTACAACAGCCATTATTTGGACGGCGATGATCCTCGCGACCTTGGATTGTGAATAGTCATCCTCATGACTAGATATTCCATTAACTGTCTTTATGGGTAGTTCGGCATGTGGACTCAAACTTGGTATATAATGTTGCGATTATCAATTTCTTAACCAATCAAGCCCAAGCTCAGGCACAAATCCTGTATTTTCCAAGGTCACGAGGATTATAACCCATTTTTTTATTGGAATAGCCTTTTTCCCAACTAATTGAGGTCGGCTTCCCAGGAAGAATTATCATGAGCATAAGGCCTTCATGACATATGTAATAAAATACAATGTAAATATGATCATTTTGTTGCTTATGCATTGTTTCCTTTTCACAAGCTGTCCCTACTGTTTTTATACTATAAGGGCCTATTGGGTGACTACTAATTTTATTTGGAATATATTATCTTATTTGAAATTAATATACTATGGACAATGTTATTTTGTTAGTTGTTTGATATGTATCTTGTATTATTTAAAATACTATTTAAATATTTTACTTTTTAGTGACTTCTAGTTATTTTAGCTATTTCTTGCAAAGAAGATGGGATGCTTGATAAATTACTATGAATAACGTAAAACAACTTTTCAAAAAGATAAAAATTTTTTATATAAAACTGCCTATAAGTTTATCTCAGAAAATTTTATGATAGACAACCAAATAACGTATAACTCATTATCATGATTAACTTTATTGAAACAGTAAATTATTAGTGATAACAAAGACATTTAAACATGTCCTAAATTTCTTATTACATTTCTATCACCATTACTTGAAGATTATATTGTCGTTGTGTGGTTTTCATATAATGTTTTTTACTTTGGGTGACAAAGAGAAGGAGGTGCAACACTTGAGGAAGGCTATGAAAGCAGGGCACTCAGACTCTATTTATGCCTTGGGGTTGATCCAACTAAGTACAGGAGACCTTTCACAGGGGGTGGAATTGATGGAAAGGATCGAGAAACAAAGTCAAAATTTAATCTCATATCGTAGAAAAAATACAAGGAGTACTCTTAGTAGTCTATGGATCAATGAGGGATTGTCATGGAGAAAACGAAATTGCAGGAATCCGAAATGCATGGTGCAGAGATCAATGGGGTGGGATCAGGTGGAAGATACAAGTGGTTGCCGTTCAGTTGAATGCAGGTGGAATTGGGAGCTCAATAGGTTCTGCAAAGATCGAGTTCCCTGTTAGTTAATGTGTGTGTGGTTGAGATTTGAGATGTTATGACTTGATCTTTTATCTTTTTTGTGTAATTTGGGTTGTTTAATTAGATGGACCCAACTCTTATATTATTTTTATGTGATATTTCAAAATAATGTGCATTCATATCCCAGTTTTGGTAACATATGCTGAATTTGGGATGCCTTGTGTTCACACCATCGTCATACTTCATACACGCATCAATGATTTTGATCCACTCCTGCTTATTTTTATCTTCTAATTTGTATGAGGGAACAAAACAGAATAAATGCTAGTAGTCTTAATGTTCCAGTATAAATTGATGTAAAATTGAGTTTCATTTCTATCATGGATAAGGGATTTTCTCTGTTGAAAGGTACTGAAGAATTTTTTAGAAATCGGGCTTGGGCTTGAATGATGAGCAGCTACATCTCAAGTTTAATGCCTATTGTTGAACTAAAAATAAATAAAATTGATCCGGCATTTTGGACTTGTGGGTTGTACCAGTTTTAAGTGGACTAATCCCTTTCTCAGTTCAAGCACCGGTCCGATCTTAATAACCCTGATCTAAACCAAAGCTGTTGGGGCTAGATTTTACCCCACATTTTATCAAATTGATAAACAAACGCATTTTATCAAATTGTTTCGAGTGTCGTGTCAAGCTTTACTGTTAAAGACATGTCATGGCAGATGTACGAATAAAGGAACTTTCTCTACAAGAATCTTAATGTGTGCACCCTGATAAAAGATAGTTCTTTGTGAGAAAAAAGTCTGGATTCGATTAGCATAATAGGCCCAATAATATCCAGTTAATGTAACCAAGAAAATTGGCATAGTTAATTCATTTTTCAACCAACCAAGCATTAAGCCGATTATATCATTTTTGCTGATCCGATCTCAATTTATTAGGAAAAGGCTCTGAGGATGATATTACTTTTGCTCCTATCGAAGCTTAGATAAGATAAAAAAACTTTGATTATTTAGCTAAGAGAGGGAGAGAGAGATTGATTGCCACAAAGACCAGTAAATCCACAGCAATATTACTTGCTTTATAGACCAGTAAATCCACACTTGCCTTATGGTAAATGATGACACAAAGATTAATAGTTAACTAAGTCTAGGTAGTTGAAAACTTTCCAAGAGAATTGGAGAAAGATATTTGTGATATAGAGTTGAAAACGTTATTTATGTTTTGTTAGAGAGATGAGTAGTAGGCTTGAGCAAAAGGCCTTTATTCAGTGGAGCTGGTGGTTTCACTTGCACTTATTTCAACGCCCAAGGTCACCTGCCAAGGCAAAAAGCAAGAAATTAGGGAAGAGAAGAAGGAAAAAAAATGGAAAATATGTTATGTTCAAGAGATTGTATACTATGAGTCCCTTTATCTTTAGTATAAAGAGGCCACAATTAATCCTAGCCATTTGATGTCTAATTGTATGGCTTGGAGTGTGTCACGAAATTCAAAAACTTTATGTTGGGCTTTGAGTTTAGTTACTGTACACTTATAGCCATTTGATTTGAAATTTAATGGAAATAAATGGTTGACCTGTGCTAAAAGTAAATGGTCTTTCTGTATACTTTTCTTATTTTCAAACCCTGTATGGACTGCTTTTTAAGTTAAAAAAATTATGCAAACAAGCGACGTTCCACGACACGACGGCTTTCCTATATTTGGTAAGGCTCTATTTTAAAACAATCTTAAGCACCAGAAACCCTTGCAAACCTATTTTTGCACCTTCAAGCTTAAAAAAATAGTGCAATGTGGCATATCTTTATACAATGGAATAGAAGATTAAGAAAAAATACTAAAAAGTAAGACTTGAAATCTGTTTTTTTTTCAAAACCATAACTTTTTAGGTCAAGAACAATTTGCACTATACTTTTTTGGCAAGAACTGGGGTGTGGCTTTATGAAGCCGTGCCTTCCCCAATGTAACAATGAGCACGAAACTCAAAATCAGAAGTATGAAAAAGCTTGTTTCTTAATAAATTAATCAAAATATCCCAAAGTATTTTATCCTAAATAATAGAAATAATAAAAAACATGTATACGCTCCCTTATCTTTCATCGTCATTAATCCCACGTTCCAAACTAATCAAAGCGCCCTTTCGGTTCTCATTCAAAAGACCCAAATGGTTGAGATTTAAATTGTACATATATGTGCATGTTTCATGCTATGTAAGAGCATGCACGTTTATATTTGTAAAGATCATTTTACATGCACACACGTACATACATGCATGTGTTTGTGCAGCAAATTTCTTTAATCAATATTATTTCTACACGAATATTACGACACTCTGCCCCAAGGCTAGTGTGATTGCATTTTTGTGTATGTGTGCGTGTGGATGTGTATGAGAGAGAGAGAGAGCTATTCACAGGGCGGGAAGTTGGCGGTGCACTTGGTTGGGAGCTGCATGGCCATGTTACGATCGATCCCCGAGATCGGTGGCCCATTGATGAGCACGCACATGCAGGGCTGGCCTAGGGTCCTCACTGCATTGCAACATGCATCGCTTGGCGGTATCGGGCTAAACGGTGCAACCGCCGGCCTGCATGGAATGAGCTGCAACAGAGCCCCAAAGAAGGTGCTAGGGCAGGCCTGGCTTGAGCCTGGGTGCACCATCACCACCATCATGAGTAGCACCATTAAAGTCAATGGCTTATGCTTAACTAAACCCTTCTCCATATTTTTTCTTACCCCTAACAAAAGCAGAAGTAGTTGAAAAAGAAAGGAAGTAGTGAAGAATTTATATAAGTGGGTCTCAAATGGAGGTGAGGGTGGTCATGCATATGGGTCTTTCAGTACTATCCATGTGATCACCAACTGATTTCGAGTTCATAAGTCTTTTATGGTTTCTCTAACTAGGAGCTGGTTACTTCTTCTATTAAGCATGACACTTTGTAGTCTCAAATGTATACACACTCCTTGGTTCACACGTGTTCGGTGATGCTAGTTATTTTTGAAAAAAAAAATAATAATAATAAAAGAAAAGAAAGACACCCATTTGCCTAGACACTTTCCCCTGTGCAATGTTTGTGCGATCGTGCATATGCGAGAGAGAGAGCTTTGGTGAATTGCATCGAAGAGAGAGTGTAGAAATTTCTATTTTTTTATTGGAAAAATTACAAATAATCCTCGATACTAGATTTTTTATGCAAGTTATCCCCAACCAAAACTTTTTTCTCATTTTTTAATGTCAAAATATATTTTCTTAGTAAATACCCCCTACTCAAAAATAAAAAATAAAAAAAAAATCTAAACTACCCTGTCTTACTTTTACCCATGCCTCTCTCCTCTTTCCCACATAAAGATGGTCGGACGTATTCTTAGGGCGATCCAGCAATGTAATGTTGGTCCAATAAATAACAATAGCGGTCCGGCACCGATAAAGAATGATATGGCGATAGACCCATACAATCTGGTACTGCTAAAGAGCAGTCCAACAATAGGCTCATGTGATCCGACAACAAGCCCATGCGGTCTAGCAACAAGACCCAAAGTGCGGTCCAACAATGCCAAATAGCGGTCCAACACTTTGTTTAGTTTAATAGGGTCCGGCAATGTCAAAGAGAGGTCTGGCAGCCCATGTAAGCCCACGTGAATGTCCGGCCAAAATTAAAATTTTATGTACAAAAAAAGGTATTTTCGTAAAAAAAATGTGCTCCTTTTTACTTGGGGGTATTTGCTAGAAATGTATATTTTGAGAGAAAAAGTGAGAAAAAAAATTTGGTTGGGAGTAACTTGCATAGAAAGTCTAGTCTTGAGGGTTATTTGTAATTTCCCTCCCCGTTTTGTTTTCTTTTTGTTTTTTTTTTTTTTTTTTTGATGTCTAAGAGGTGTGGTGTGTATTAAGGTACAACTTTAAACAATCAAATTAAGGCACGCATCCAAATTTTATTATAAATATAATTTTGATGTAAAAATTTTATAGGATGGTTCGAGAATATAATTTGATCTCTCATTATAAAAAAGAAAATTGTTTGGTGCGTCCAAGCCCGCATAGGTTACTATACGGGCTTGGAGATATAAACCATCCACGTAAATAATAGTCCTCTAAAGAAAAGGTAAAATCAACGTACACATTTTCTCCAAAAAATATCATTTCTAGTTTTTAAAATTTAATTATTTTTTGAGATTCATAATATCCATGTTGATGATTATACATTCCCTAAAAATTAGGATCAGATTTTATTTAAAAAATTAATTATTAAGAGGCCCACATTTCTACATATGAATCCATGGACTCATAGAAACTGTATCCTTATAAAATTTTAAATTTAAAAAATAGTTCAAATCAAGTAGATCTATAAACACTTAAAAATCTTGAAAATGAACGGTCCAAATAATATGTGTTGCAAGATACAATATTTTTAGAATTCAATTATTTTTTTCTTTTTATATTCATACATCTCGTTGTTTTCAAGATGATCAATTTGAGAGTTTTCCAACATCAAAACAATTTTGTCAGACGGATTTTTGATGTGCACCTTAATTCAACAGGTTAAAGGTTATAACCTCATATAAACTTCTTCAAGTAATTCATTGTCAAGAAAAGAAACATAGGGAGTCTCTCTCTCTTTGGTGAATGCATTTAAGAGAGCATTGGTGAATTAAACAATTCATGTTCAAGAAAAGAAACATAGGGCTCTCTCTCACTCTCTCTCTTTCAAGCTGCGATACATGAATCGGAACATGTTACTGCAGTTGAATCTGGACCACTAAGCCCACACACAGATCCAAACAAAAACCTCAAAACAGGCGAGCGTTATCCCTTCTCCAAACCAGATTATTTACACATGACCATTATATCCCAATTCTGAGCCTCCAAAGCATCATGTTTCGAGAAAACAAAGCATTTCTTTATTTCAACCACGCTTTTGGATTACAATGTTGAGACCGTTGATAGTTGTACAAGCCCCTTTTTTGTTAAGAGACCTCCTGTTTCTTCTTCCCCTTGAGATTAATTGCTGAAAGCTCCAGTTCAACAAACTCACCAGCACACATGGCCGGATACTTAGACGAAGATGGCAACTCCGCAAAGTGGCCTAATGGCTTCAACATGGCATCAGAAGCAATATGTGCAAATAGCTGCTCAACTCACAAAATGATAACGTATTAGGAAAACATTAAATATGTCAAAACAGTTGCTTCCCCCTCTCCCAGAAAAGGAAATAAGAAAAGGCCACGTTAAAACGGAGTAATCATTAGGAAAGTAGTAAGATTTGAAATAGTTGCCACCTAAAACAAAAGAAAAGAAAAACAGAAACCCAAAAAAGAAAAGGAAACGAAGAGCATCTATGTAACAAAAAGAGAGAAATCGAAAAGGAAACCATTTGTATAAGAGGAAAAAGAGGAGAATTGTTATATTAAATGAGAGAATCTATAAAGCAATCAGTACATACAGTTGGAGAAAAGCAAGAAATATTCACTCACAGTGGATGACACACGCCAAAGGCTCTGGTTTTTCAGGCGTGCAGATTCAATTGCAGCAATTGTTTGCTTGGTCACCACAACCTCGTGCATGCCTGCTGTGCACTCTCCTGCTGTGAGCCACTCGAGCTGCAGCAATATTATACAGAAAACCAGTCTCATGGAAAAATTGCCAAAACATGCCTTAGTGTAGTGAAAATGAGTTGTGCAAGAGCAGTGAAGGTAGAAGCTGTTTATACTATCCATTCAACTATTAAAAACTAATGCGAACATATTAGGTTAATAGAAAAGTAGATATCTTGTTTTCTATTGATGAAAAATATTAGATTTTAATGGACAGACTTCATTGAAAAGGAAAAAGCTCCCAAGAACCAGGAACATAAAACTTAAGTCAATGGTCGTGCGTTTCAAGTTCATGCACAGTGGAGGCCATCTATAGATGGGACATGTTTTTGTTTTTGGTAGTTGAGCAGTACATATCAAACTTCAGACGTAGTATTGTCAACATCAACAGCTAAACAGTCAAGCCCAAGCACGATTCCTTGTGCTTTTCGATATTCCATTTTTCACTTCTCCAAAAACTTCTAAACATCTGATGATTCGAGTGTTTTCTAAAAGGTGGCCGTTTCTTTTCTAAAACGTAAGACCTAATAGAATAATAGAGGTTGAATTTGTAGGAGATCTAGAAATAAAGACCTATTTGTGTGGCACAGATTATCAGCAGAGCTGTATACTCATTAACATGTGTGAATGCACACCCATGTGTACATGCATGCACACACACCACTCTGTATTGGTCAGAAACTTCATGATCATCGAGTGAGGGCTCAGTTTTGTGTTTTTTGAGCTATTGCACCTATGTCTAGTTCCCTCCTCTAAATCACGCTTACATTCCTAAAAAGAAACAAAATTTCATTTCCTTTCTTTATTTAAACGCTAGCAGTAAGAGTGGTCGCCTCAAAAACTGCAAAAGTGTAGTAGTCATTTCTTTAAAGACGGGAGTGTTCATTTCTCAGAACATCAAAAGCGTGTGATAGAAATATTACCTCTTTCCCTGCCTGGAATATAAGGCATCCAACAGGAACTTTCACCTCAACTTTGCGGCCATTTCTCAGCCAAATATTCAAACCAGGGAATCGACTCCGGCCATGGATGGTTAAAAAGTTGAGGTCATAATGGTATCCAGCGAACACCATTCCTTCATCACCATAACGTCCAAGATCACTTCCTGTTGGAGCAAGCAGATGAGGTCCCTGATAGAATAAGATAATTATTGGTTAAAATCATATATTTTAAGGTAAAGGAAGGTGAACTATAACCCAAAAAGAGCAGGGTATATGTTCCTGCTAGTAGAAAGGGTACTCCAGGGCATCCACTATCTGTTCCTGCTACTAGAAAGGAAAAATTAATGCTTTTGGCTTCCCCTGGGACATTCACCCACAAAATTTAACTCCCAAATGCATGTCATCAAGAACAGATGGTGGCTTACTTTCTAATGTACTCCACTGGACTACCATATGCTTTTCCATGAGGTAAATTGTAGCAATGAATTGGATGGATGATCCAGATCATGTCAATGGCCAACTTGGGAGATCTGTTGAAGGAAAAATGACCCATGTAAAATGCATTCCATGGGTCATTGATTCCAGAAAGTTGCCTTTATCCACCCCCCTCAGGAAAATGAATGATGCTTCTATTGTCCAGATGAGCAAGATGCTGAGTATCAGAAAGTAGCATAGTGTTAGGAACTGATATAAGTCTTATCTCAAGTTTGAGTGATGATTGGATTTGGACTCAAGCAGAAGTTGCATGAAATGGTCCACTACTCCCACCTCTTTCTTATTGGGATCAAAATGCCCCTGCTTTGTCCTTAACTATTTTTTCTTTCAAACACTAACACTTTAACATTGATAAATGAAAACAAATATAGCCTCTTCATGCCTTTGTACCAATTACAAATCCTTTAGTACCAATGCCATGCATGCAGAGAGATGTATGTTATATTTTTTGTGGATATGTATACAGATATGCCTTTCTATTGGCAAGATCAACCAAGAGTTTTTTTGGGGCATACAGCAAAAAGAGATATTGGTTCTGGTATTATGAATGCAAACACCCAACTATTTCTAATCAAACTAGAATTGCTGTATGTGCAAGTCTCACACGGGCAGGAATCATTGACTAATAACAGAATGCTTTAAGATAAAACAAGCACAGAAAAAGAATGCCCTCATGATACTGAAAATCCCCTGGAGGAGGAGGCCTGCTAGAATCAGGCATCTGGTTCACAAGTCAATTGTGCTCATAGCTTTATAATAGAATTATGTCATTTTCTGATTATTTAATGAAGTCAAATGATCCTAGTCAACAGAATGGCGGACCTGTTAAGAGGTTGAGTTGGTTCAAGTGGAAGGCTAAAAAAGGATAAGGTAGGCCCAAAAGGACATGTTTGAAAGCAGTGAGAAAATATATAGAGACTTATGACCTCACTAAGGGTGTGACCCTTGATAGGGCTGAATGGCGGACTAAGATTCGTGCAGCCAATCCCAAATAGTTGGGAAAAGGCTCTGATGATGATGATGAGATGCCTCTAATCAATAACTTGTTCCATTCAAATAATCAAATTTACCTCCATATGTGTGGTTCCATCATTAAAAGTGGATTGAGGCATCTTAAGTGGAGGGCAATTTACAAACTAGTGATATGGGAGAAGTCCCATTATCTGAAGGGCATGTAAGGAGCTCAATGCTATAGTATTCCACTGCATATGCAAGATTTAACGTTCTACAAGCTGACAGTAGAAAACATTTAATGCAACGTGTGGCATTCACTACATCAGATAAAGTAATAAGGTTCACACCACCTTAAGCTCAAGTTTAAAAACATTAAATTCTTAACCAGTCAGCATAATTCCACACACACTGACATAAACATATACAATTTGAAAGTATCCTCTTCATATAACATGTATTAATCAACCAAAACAATCAATTTAAACTAGATAAGAAACACACACATATAAAGTTACCATATCTTGCAATATACAAGAAATTAAAGCCCCAGAACAATTACTGAATGCTTATTGAATGTTTCTAAATGTTGGCTCTGTTGATGTCATCTTGGTCATACTTGATATTGTCATACCTCTATTCTACATGTTTTCTGATATTTGTCATATTTTTTAGTTTTATTTTTTCTATTTTCATTTTTCTTTCTTTTGCCCAACATAGAATATCAGCCATATGAAAGAAGAGATATTAGGCATCTCGAAGAGAGTAAAAAGTGGGTTGCCGTGGAAAGCACAGATGAAGTAAAAGATGGATAGGATTGATACTTTCAAATGAGTAACCCAAAACATAAGCTGATATCTACTGGTTCAAACCAGCAAGTGCAACAACGGGCACAAATCCAGTACTCCTAATCCTAAGAACATTTATTTTTTGAATATTGCAAAATCCTAAGAACAATAAAACCAAGAATACCAGTTACCCGAATCATAAGAGAAGTAAATGCATCCTTAGGCAGCCCAAAACCAATAGCTGTCATTTCTGCAACAACCTGTTAAAGAATATTTTTGGAAGACAGTCAAGAGATCAATCAACAAACCATAGTATCCAGTCTCTAAGAAAAGAAAGTTTCTAACCTCGATCGCAGATATCATTTTGGAACCCCAAGAATCCATTGTATCCTTCCACTCTGGAAAACCTTCTGGTATAACAGGTTCAGAATTTAATTCCTACATGGGAAAAGGCCAGCAGTTGGCGATCAAAGCATATGTAATAAAAAATAAATGTACAAGATCCAAACAAGTAACATATAAGATCATATTGAAACCTGAAAATGAGTGCTAGGTGGCCGTGGGCCCACCCTCCACATGTACCTCCACTTAGGGTCTGGTCCCATAGGAATGGAAGGTCGGAACTCCTCTGGCATCATATTTATCATATTTTGTAGTTCTTCATCCACAAAACTACGAGGAACCTCAACTCCTTCTGGAGTCACACCAACCTGTTTTGACATCGGATATTTTCATAATCAATACCACAATCCAATCTAGCATCATTTCCAAAATCATCAACCACGAATATGAAAAATGCCATATGGATATGCATTTTCCAATCTCATTATGCTCTGTTCCAATTAAAGTTAAAATGATTGGTAATAAACTCAACATAACTTGCCTTTTTTTTTATAAATAACAGTAGGTGGAAAGGTAACATCAAATTGCATAAGGAGGGAAATGAAAGGGCACCCTCAGAATCCCCTTTTCCTTTTGCCTTCAACCGATAATTTGGGAATGAATGTGAATGATGAGAAGTAAGGTTGAGTATGACACCACAAAAGAAAAAGGCACAAAGATTTTTGAACTGTTGCTGTTTACATTATGAAGGTGACCAAGGTGAACGTACATTTGTTCTATACATGCATTATTCTATTCAAAGTAGTATTAACTAGGGCAACCGATGAAGATTTTAAACTTATGATTTCATTCTTTTTGTTTTTGTTTTGGGTAGGAAGCTTATGATTTCATTCATGCCGTTATAATTGCTGTTATAAGTTTAGCTTTTCAATAACAATCCAGGCATTATTCTGCATATAAATTTTAATTATGAAGTTAACTGGCCAACAATCTGAATGCACTCAATCAGGGACAAGTATTTCATGTCTCAAGACCCTTTATAAGTTTCCTTCTGAAGTCTAGTGAAGCAAAGCATTAAGCGAATGCCCTCTAGGCAGAGGTGGTCAGGGTGGCAACTACCACAACATGATGTCTAGAATTCATTCAAAAAAGTAAAATACAATAAAATAAAACAATGCTGAAAAAGTAAAATACAATAAAATAAAACAAAGCATTGGATTTTCAATCTGATGCTTCAAATGGCCACAGATATTGGCTATTAACTAATGGAGCTCACAACCACATGTAAGCATATGTGGGATTTTACCAATCCCAAAATTCTCGCGGTATTTTTTGTTTTGTGGGTCAAGGTGTGGCAAACTTCCAACACAAGAGATTCATGTATCCAACAATTATGAGTTTCTTTTCTTTTTATAAAGATAAAATAATGTAAAGGTTACATCGAGTTCCATGAGAGGGGAAATGAAAGAAACTAACATAACCTGCTTTACCCTCTTGCCATTAGTGGATAATTTGATTGTTTGACAAGTCACTCTTACAGTGAATCATGATGCTCAAGGACCCTATACATTCAAAACGATTATATCAAAATCATAAGACACACCATTTGGACATGCATATCAAGAAGGTAGATACTGTATTTGATCAAATAGGATAGAATGGCTGATATCTGTGTCTTCTTTGGCATCTATAGAAAAGAATAAATTCCTGAGACTTTCAAGTTCAACCAAATCAAAAGAAACAGCAACTATTGCCTTGCCATAAATACATAGTACAAAAGTTATATGTCACTTTTTTGTTGCCTGGAAGTCTGGAACCAATAATAGTGGACCTGAGTAATGTCAATTTGACCTCGCTATCCAGCGCAAGTTCACTTCACTGTAGGAACATACTGCAATGAAGCCCTTCAGTTTCTTCTTCAAATATATATTAAAGAATATTTTGGATACATTTAAATGACCTAAAAACAATGAAAGAAATTTATTTCATATAGCCTGCCAAATTTGTTACTGGCAGATGCTAACGGTAGTGCTTTACTACGACTTGACTTGGTCCCTGTGCCCACCTATCTGTTTCTCAGTTTTTGCACACTCACATACATAGACATAAAGTTGATGTTCAATGAAATAGGATAATCAAAATTTCCTCCTACTAAGTACATGTGGTAGCTGCTCTGGAAACAATAACGTTGAAAAACATACAGCCACTCAAGCAAGTGAATGAAAATTTTGGTGTTCAAAGCCCCAACGTGTACAAGTTTGTGAAGCTCCAAATTTCTGTTGCCTGTCGAGCAAATCCTACTCAGCTGGGTCATGGAACATGCTACCAAGTACCAAGTTTTGAATTCATGGGCAAAGGACATCTCTACCAGCCTAGAGTGAATCACAATCATGGAATCCTTTTACAAATGGGGTGAACCCAAGAGAAACCAAAATAATTGTAGCCTCAGATGTGTCTATGAGATGAGACAATAAAACAAAAGAAATACCCATCAGAGCTAAACACCACATATAGCAATTCTTTTTTGAGAAGTAAATTGTTCGATATAACTTGAGCAGGGCAAACGAGCAATTTGTCGAAAGTTGGTCAAAACTATAAAGTGGCACAAAAAATGATATGGGGCCTGAACTGTTTCTGCAGCATTTGAAACTTTCTCAAGGTCTCTTGTATATGGAAGCAGCATTGCAAGTTTGAAGAGAAATTTCAATCCCTCCAATTCACATTTGAGATCTAGCTAACATTTTGAGATCAAATTCTAGCCTCTTAATGCATGTGAGGCTTGATCTACCAACCCAAAAGTCTCCAATCTTTCATTAATCGAAACCCATCCACAAATCACAACGAATGTCAAAGATGAAGCATCTCAATAGGAGGCAATTTGGGCCTGCATCTCATACATTGGCTTTGGTGCAAACTGTGTTTTGCCCTTTGCCAAATAAATTTCAGCACTTATCAATGGGGTGGCCAACAATGAGAACCATAAGAGTCTCACCCCTTTTACTAGAGAACAAAAATCCACGTGATTAACGATAGACTTCTTTTCCATAGGAGAAGGTGCAAAGTCAGTGCCTTTAACCTTTCCTCCTAGTTCATTATACCAGTACGAATTGTGGCATGTGGTGCACAACTATTACAAAAAAAATGAACATTAGAATATTCACTTTTCAGTTTAAATCCAGCAAACAACAGAATAGCGTTTTGTTTCTCTAGGATAAAGAAGACTCCTTGCACCATCCACAAGTATACCTTCCAACTACAACTAAATAGGAGGAGGAATTTCCTCAAGTAGACCATTTGAAGTCGGATGAGTTTCAAACTTTCTGCAAAGGCACTTTAATGTTCCTTCAGGGATTTAAACTAACATCATATGGGGTAATTGCAAAGAGCAGCCATCAGAAAAATCAATATAGCCTGACATTTTTCAGAATTTTACACAAGTGGCAAGCTGGTGGAGCATTATCAATATAAATATCTTCAAGTGCCTCCACGCCATATAGCAATTTACATAAAGAGGTGTTATAGAACTACAATTGTTTTGACACTACATGGTTATCTGTTACTTTTGAAGAAGCATTTGGCACACAAGCACATTTTTAAATTCATGGAAAAGAAAAGGAAAATAAACTGCACATTGCCTAAAGAAGCCCATGCATGTTTGATGCACACACTCACACCCACACAAGCACATTTTTAAATTTATACATGATAGCGATTGCCAAAATTAACAAAATGAACCCATGAAAAAGGGAATAGAACATATTATTTTGGAAAAGATTTCTCACATATGGAAATGCACCAAAGTGATCTTGCAAATAGCACTTCGTAAAAGAAAAAAGGAAGCCTCAAAATTAATTGCCAGGATATATATTACTTCACGAAGTAACCAAATACTGATAGTTTGTGTTGACCTATAGGAATCTTAAATTTCAAAACTACAAAGACCATTATATTAATCATATTGCAGTAATAAGTTTGGAAGTATGTGGAATTTAAGGAATGATTCAGTCATCTATGGCAAATGAAGAAATAATGTACAATCTTAACCTCTTTCTTTGCAAAAATCTGCAAATTTTGAAGGCACTCTAAAAATAAAAATTAGGTGGTTTGGTCGTTTATTGATGTCCTATGCAGCTACAATCATTCATGTAAAATTTCAGATAATGACTTTTCTTCATTTTGCATAACTTCGATAACTGATAGTTATGAATGAATAACAATTACAACAAGATCAGCTTAAACATAAAAGGCCAAAGGGCATGCCAAGGCTATTGATAGCAGGATCAGCCAAAATGGCTATCTAGAACAATTTCTTTCCCTTAAAGGAGCAAAGATTATTATCACATGAAAGTAAGAAATTATTTATTCTAATGAAAATTACCAAGTTACTCAACACTCAACCGAATGAACAGACTGTCTAGAATGAAATTTCTAGTCTAAGAAAGAAAAAGAAAAAGAAAAAGAAGACCACCCAAATTCAAATAACGGCAAAATGCAAACAAATCCCAGACAAAACTCCCGAATCAACATCAAAATAAAAAATAAAACATAGAAAACAAGAAAATAGAAAGAAGCGTTATACAAACTCAAGGTTTTTCCTATTACTCAGCTATAACTGAATCGTGATCTGTGTAGAATCACATCAAAACTAAAATGGGCCCATAAAAACTCCATTGAACAGTTAAAGTTGCGTCTAGATGGGCCTAGAAAAATCTAACCCAAATGAAAAATGCATTTGAAATGGGTTTAAAAATATATAACCCAATTACAAACAACGTCCAAAATGGGCCTAGAGAAATAAATTCCAATTATAGAAACATCTACCCCACAAAAAACGTCATAAAAAATGTGCCCAGAAAAATCTATCATTTAAAATAAGAAACTCATTGAAATGGTAAGCGCCGTCCAAAATGCGCACAGAAAAATCTAACATTTTAAATAAGAAGCCTATTGAAAGGGAAACAAAAGAGAACCTGGTAATGCAAATGGGGCCTCTCTTGCTGCCTCTTAAACTCATCAGATTTCTCAAAATACTTCTCCATCATGTCGAGAAATCGATCATTGTCCTCTGCTGAGCATCTCGGATCCTTAATCAGAAGTGCCCCAGTGTCCCTAAGAGTTTCACTAACCACTGAGCAGAGGTCTCTAAGTTCAGGGCCCAGATCGTCCAAACCAAGGGGCGTTTTTGGAGCCCCATCGGCGATAAATTTAGCTGAGCATTCTAAGTATGGCCCCAGATCTATCACAGGAAGCTCCATTTATCTGAAAGAAAGCCTCAATTGGAGGTGTCAAAGATGGCGTTCCTCTCTTGTTAAAAGGCCATCGGCGGGAATAAAAGGATGCTTACGCCCACTTCCAACTCACGTCACCATCGGGTCCACTCAAAACGACAAAACTCTTCTCCCTGTCCAAATTATTCTCTTGAGGGTGCAGTTTGTATAGAGCCGAGGCTCTAAACCAATGGTTTAAAAAACGGATCGGTGACCCGGATCGGGCTTCCAAAAAACCTATCCGGATCAACGAATCGGCGATTCGGATCGAGAATCGGGTGAATCGGTAAGAATAAAGCTTAAAAAAAATTCGAAAAAATTATTAAAATTCATTATAAATATTATTTTTTAGGAATTCAATAAAAAATGAGGGTACTCCATTAAGAATTTTCATGTTTTTTAATGAATATGCGAATATTGATATGTTCTTTCCCTGCATGAACCGCCATTCAGCATTTAATTTACAGTATTTCGTGCTCATCCCTACACTGTTGCTGTTGGGACTCGATATGTGAATAATATGGCTGGGATAGGGTGGCCTCAGAATCATCATCTCTCTCATTTTCTCTTTGAATAATATGGATTAAAAAAAAAAATAACAAATTTTCAAAAAAATCGATCATGGATTAAAAAAAAAATCACAAATTTTCAAAAAATTCTATCATGGATTACAAAAAAAAATTCGATCATGGATTAAAAAAAAAAAAATCACAAATTTTCAAAAAATTCAATCATGGATTACATAAAATTCGATCGTGGATTACATAAAATTCGATCATGGATTACATAAAATTCGATCATGGATTACAAAAAAAAACAAACAAAAAAAAACAAAAAATTCAATCGTGGATTGCAAAAAAAGAAAAAAACAGTTCGATCATGGATTACAAAAAATTCAATCATGGATTACAAAAAACTCTATCATGGGTTACAAAAAAAGCAAAAAACAAAAAATTCAATCATGGATTACAAAACAAAAAACAAACATTTCGATCATGGATTACAAAAAAAAAACAAACATTTCGATCATGTATTACAAAACATTCTATCATGGATTACAAAAAATTCTATCATGGGTTACAAAAACAAAAACAAAACAAAAAAATCGATCATGGATTACAAGAAAAGAAAACAAACATTTCGATCATTGATTACAAAAAATTCTATTATGGGTTACAAAAAACCAAAAAATTCGATCATGGATTACAAAAAAACAAAAACAATTCGATCATGGATTACAAAAAAATCGATCAAGTATTACAAAAAAATCTATCATGGATTACAAACAAAAAAAAAAAAAACTGTACGGACTTGCCGATTCCGTACAGTGAATCGGCGATTCACTGTACAGAATCGTCCGGTTCTCTCTAGAACCGGACGATTTCCGATTTTTTAGGCGATCCGGTCCCCTTTTCACGATTCCCGAGTCGAACCAGACGAGTCAGCGTTTTTTAAAACACTGCTCTAAACAATCAGCCCGCGTCGAGAAATACGGTTTCAATACTATAAAGTTTTGTGATAGCTTTAAAATATATTTTTGTATTTAGTTATAAAATTTGAAGCTTAAAAAATGGTATAAATCGAGGACATCTATAAAAACTTGGAAATCTTAAAAATTGACGGTAAAAAAATACGTTACAAGATGTATTATTTCCAAAAATTGAAATCCATTTTTTTCTCATGTTCATGCATCTTGATGTCTAGAAGATCAATTTCACGATATTTGACCATCAAAACAACCTCTTCCGGTGAAAATTATGAGGTAGGCTCTAATTTGATTATTTATAGTATGGGCTCTATATAAACTTTTTCCTTCTTTTTATTTATCTTGGAAAAGTCTACATATAAAGCGCAGGTTCTAAACAATTAAATTCGAGCCTACCTCAAAACTTTTATTAGAAGTGGTTGTTTTTTATGCTCAAATATCCTCAAATTGATCATCTCAACATCAATATGCATGGACATGAGAAAAAAATGGATTTCAAGTTTTGGAAATAGTGTATTTTGTAACGTATTTTTGGACCGTCTATTTTAAAGATTTTCAAGTTTTCATAGATATCATTGATATACACTATTTTTGAAGCTTTAAAATTTATAAATAAATATAAAAATATATTTTAAAGCTATCAAAACTATTTACAGTATTGAAACCACATTCCTCGATACTATTTGAAGGTAGGCTGTTATTGGATTGTTTAGAGCCTAGGCTCTATACGAAGCGCACCATTCTATGTTTGGGAAAAGTTTATATAGGGCCAAGGCTCTATAGTATCTATACAATCAAATTCGAGCCCTTCTCAAAAATTTCACAAGAAGAGGTTTTTTTTATGCTCAAATATCGTCAAATTGATCATCTCGACATCAAGATATATAAAGATGAGCAAAAAATGGATTTTAAATTTTAAAAATAGTGCATGTTGTAGCACATTTATGGACCATCAATTTTCAAGATTCTCAAAATTTTATAGAACGGCTCGATTTACACTATGTTTAAAAAATATTTTAAAGGCTACTACAAGCCCGGCCCTCTCTCGTTTGTAAGAGCCTAAGGCCCACCCCTCTCTCTTTCCCATCTCACATCTCCCTCTCTCTTTTGCATCCTACACTTACTCTTTATCTACCCCTTCCACATTATCTCTCTCTAACCCATTCATTCTTCAATCTCTCTCCTTGATCAATCGAGAGAGGGAAAGGGGTATATTTGTCAGATGTTTTTTTTGGAATATAAGTTAAAAGTGGGAATAGAATAAAAAAATATGGTTAAAATGGTAATTCAGATTGTACATATATAATGGAGGGGGTGTGCGCGGTTCAAACTGGTTTGTCCCAATCATCTTGGCCAAAACGTGTATGCGGCACTTATATCCAGTGCATGTATAAACCCCGTTTGTTTTTATGGATCTATGTTTTTAAAATGAAATGGATGGTCTAGATAATTTGTTATCATTATTTTACTAATGATATGTGAACATTTATTTTTTTTACAATCATAGTGTTCAAGTCGATATTACCGGTGTAAAGGTTTTCTAGTACTTGACTTACAATTTTCGATGGGTTATGAGGTTAGGATATACTTATTTTCATTTAATTAGAAGAGGTTGTTTTGATGCTCAAATATCTTCAAATTGATCATCTCGACATCAATATGCATGGACATGAGAAAAAAAATGGATTTCAATTTTCGAAAATAGTGTATTTTGTAGCACATTTTTGGACCGTCAATTTTCAAGATTTTTAAGTTTTTATATATCTATCGATCTATACTATTTTTTAAGCTTTAAACATTATAAATAAAAATGAAAATATATTTTAAGGCTATCACAAAGATTTTCAATATTAAAACCATATTTTTCAATACTATTTGAAGGTAGGCTCTAATTTGATTGTTTAGAGCCTGGGCTCTATACAAACCGCACCCTAAATAAAATAGCTTTAAATATTAATTATGTAATAAAGTATGTAAGTTTGGCGGCATTGTAAATGTCTCGTATATAAAATTGTTCCCAAAAGCTTGTTTGTAAAATGACTTGTATGTAAAATTAGTTTATAGCGAAAAAATGGGAGAACTTATCCACATGGAAGACTGTACACATTGAAAACTAAGACCATGAAAGCATCACACGCGATGACAAGCCAGTCACCTTCACCTTGACGACGTGTATGCATGCGTCAAAGCGGTTTGGGCCAGCTAACGTGGCAAATAACGGAAGAAACAACATAGCAAGCAGAAAACCCTAATGCCCAATAAAATAAAATAAAATAAATGCTAAACAAGCTATTGAGGGTTGAAACTGAAAAAGAAAAAAGATATTTGAAGTTCGAAGTTACTCTAATTTTTCAACTTCTAAAGCTCGTAGTCAGCTATAAGTTTGAATCCGTCTTGAGATTCCATCGATTCTCTATGCAATTATCCAGTTTTTTCTCGATATCAGCTGCAAAAATGGAGCTTTTATCAAAGATTTGATATTTAACTGTTAATATTTTCATTCAAAGTTAATTGCATTTTGGGATTTTTAATTGGACTTTAATGAATTTTAGAAAAGGATTGGCTTTGGGCCTTTCCTACGCAGCTAAAGTGGACCGCAAAGAAGCCCTCTTTTTTGGAGGGCCCGAGCATGAGATACCATTTTCGAAGAGCTAGAATTCTAATATTGTGTCCGATACTCTTAAAGTCATCAACATTTTTTGATACTTAGATACCCTCGAATTATAATATATATTTTATTAATAGTTAAAAAAACAATAAACCCATTATATGGGTGATGTCACATACCGTTAAAAAACAATTAACCTGTTATGTGGGTGATGTCACACACCATGTCAGGCATGTCATTGTCTACAGTTGTTAATAAATGCTTTCGTTTATATTAGGAATTTTCACTATACCTTTGACTAATTACTTAAAATACCCGTCGACAAAGAGTTACTATATTATACGATAAGGGTACCTAAGTGTCAAAAATATGGAGGACTTTAAGGTTATACACTGCAAGTGGTGTAGCGTAACAAAATAATTTGAAAATTTAGGTGTGTATTCTTCTCATCAAGGAGCACCTGTATATATATTGAATATGCTGAAATTAGCCCACTAGCTCATATGAACATATGAACCCAACGACCTTATATTGAATCTGGGCCGATTTGACTCTCATTTCGTATTTAAATTTTAATTTTAATTTTCTTTTATATAAATCCAAATAATTTGAAGTTTTAGGTGTGTATTCTTCTCATCAAGGAGCACCTAATACAAATATTTTAAAAATAAGTCACAAAAAATAAATATACCAAAATACCCCCAAAATGTTTCAGGGGTATTTTGATCAATTTATTTCTTGCAAATTATTTTTTCGATATTTTTATTAGATTATCTTATTTTTGAATAATACACACTTAAAATTTCAAATTATTTATATTCGTAGACAAAATTCAAATTCAAATACAAAATGAGATTGTGATCGTCAGAACGACCCATATTCAATCTAAACTATTGGGCTCATATGAACACATATGTTCTTATAATGGGCCAATCTCAACACACACACACACACACACACATATAGGGAAGGGTTGTCGTTAGCCTACTAGCTAACAACTACAGCCAATGACCCAGATTGAATATGGGACTGATCCAATGGTCATGATTGTATTTTATATTTGAATTTCAATTTTTTCTATAAATCTAAATTACTTGAATTTTTTAGTGTCTATTATTTAAAAATATAAAAACTATAATGAAAATATAAAAAAATAATATGCAAAAAATAAATTGATCAGATTACATTTGAAACGCTTCGACTATTTTGGTCAGTTTATATTTTGTGAATTATTTATTTAATATTTTTTATTATGTGTGTATTGATGAGAAGAGTAAATGTCTAAAATTTTGAGTTCAATTTTTAGAAAAATAAAAATAAAAATTCAAATATCAAATGATGTCATATCCATCAGATTAGGCCATATTCAGTTTGGGCTGTTGGCTAACATTGTTGTTGTTAACCCCACTAGCCTGCGGGCTAAATTTCAAGTGATTTAGATTGTAGAAAAAAGATTAAAATTCAATTACGAAATACAACCGTGACCATTGGATTGTCCTAGCAGCACTCTGGGCCATTAGGCATATGCTGTTCCATTAGCCCATGCGATGACAAGAGCTTTTTCTTATATATATATATAGATAGAAATAATAAACAATCAAATTAGAGCCTACCTTAAAATGGTGTCGAGAAATGCGGTTTCAATACTGGAAATCTTTGTGATAGCCTTAAAATATATTTTCATCTTTATTTATAAAGTTTAAAGCTTCAAAACAGTAGATCTATGAAACTTAAAAATCTTAAAAATTGACGGTCCAAAAATGCCTTACAAAATACACTATTTTCAAAATTTGAAATCTATTTTTTTTTCTGATGTTGATGTACCTTGATGTCAAGATGATCAATTTGAGGATATTTGACATCAAAACAACCTCTTTTAAAAAATTTTGATCTAAACTCTAATTTGATTGTTTAGAGCCTTGGCTCTATATAAACTTTTCCATATATATATATATATATATATATATATATATATATATATATATATATATTACATTATTAAACCACCAGAGCTAAGCTGTTGACACGTATCGTTAAAAAAAAAAAAAAAATTCCTAACGCTATATATGAGAGATGCCTATCGTAAAAATAACAAAGAACACTAACGATATACATACGAGAGATGCCTAAGAAAAGAGATAGAGATGGAAAGAAAGTTGTACGCACCTATTTTACAAAGAGAGAAGAAAGTTCAAAGTTTTAGCAAAAAATTTAGGAGAGAGGTTTTTGGAAGAGAATTTCAGAGATAGAGAAGGAAATTTTACGAAGAGAAAAGGCAGAGAGATTTGAGAGAACTAGATGTCTATCATTATTCTATTCTACTCCTCTAAATCTACCATATTTATCTAAATAGTAGGAAAGATCAGATCTTCCTTTTTTTTTTTGTTCAATACAAATTTGAAAATCAAAGTTATAGGAAATATAATTTTTGGAGAAAGATATAATTAGTCATAAAGAGAGTATAAAATAAATTGATTCATTTTATTTAAAATGGATTGTATACAATGAGAATATTTGCTTTTAGTACTGGGAGATCAAAATTACTTACAACCATAGTTTAGGTGTTTCATAAAGTTCGAAAAAATTTCTTTTGAACTTTGAGCTTGGTCAATGAAATACATGCAGCCACCCAATTTCACATCCAATAGTCAAGATTAATTGTGACTACCTTGTACAAAAAGTAAATGATATCATTATATACTTTCCCATTTGAAAACAAATTATAAGAAAGATAATCTTTAGAGATAGGATTTGGCTTCTTAGGCCTCTCTCCTAGCACGCACTGATTTTAGGAGATTTCATTTGTAAACTTTAAAGCATCTAAGAGATTAATATGGGAAATAGATAGTAGAAGACCTCTAAATATTGAAAATCTTCTTATTTATTTTGGGTGTGGTTTCTATAAGGACCTCCAAATTTTATCATAACATGTAATTTTGGTGTAAAAAATTATTAACATTATCTCAAAATCAATTTTCATATCTAATTATAAAATCTTAAACTCCAAAAATAGTTAAAATCGATTAGATCTATAAATATATGAAATCTTGAAAATGGACTGTCTAGATAATGTGTTGCAAGATGCACTATTTCTGGGATTCAAAGCGTTTTTTTTTTTTCCATATTCATACATCTAGTTGTCGAGATGATCAGTTAGAGGGTTTTTCAACATTGAAACAACATTTTCTGATGGATTTTTGAGGTGCATATGTGATTCTACATTTTAAGGTTGCAACCTCATATAAACTTTTTCAATTTATTTTATAGGTATCATCTGCTTTTTCTTCAAGAGTTTTTAGGAAGTTTCAACTAAGACATAGGTAAGGGATTTTTAGCGGACTTATTTTAGGAGATTCCGTATGTGAGATTTAGAAGTTTAAGAATTAATATAGGAAAATAGAAAAATGACTTTGAGTTAGTCGAAATTTTTTGCTACATCGTTATCATGACATACAGAAAATAGTTGGGGTGAAGCTCGGATGATGATGATTTACTTAGTGAAATATTTATATGAAAAATTGTTTCATACCGGCGGGACTGCATTTCTACATATGCGGTCCATAAAATGTAAAGCATCCATATTAAAAATGAATGCAAGCAGGTGTTCCATTTAAAAACAATGAAAAGTAACTGTCCAAATGTTTTTTATTAGAATGATTATTTTTAGTTTTTAAAATTTATTTATTTTTTCATATTTACAATCTCTACGTTAGAGATTACATGTCCTTAAAAATTAAATCTTAAAATTCATCTAAAAAATAGATTTACTGAGAGGCCCACATTTCTACGTATGCAGCTTGGCCAAGGCCGCATTGAAAGCGGGTTGGTGATTTTGGATCTTTTGAAAGTCTGCCGAGTAATGCAACTGCACGCAACAAGATAAATTGTGTTTAATGAATATATACCTAGATTAACTCTTTGAGTAAATCCAATAGCGCATAACAAGATAGGTTATATTTCATCTATCTAAAGAGCTAATCTAATTGCGCATAACAAGATGGATTATATTTCATCTATCTGTCTTCTTATGGGTTCTCTGGTTTAATTTCCTGTGTGTTCTGAAGATATTTAGTATTAATTCTTTTAAGTACAAAAAAGAAAAATGGGGAGGAGAAAACAAGTGATTTACCGGCTAAAAGAGATACAGAGCAGGAGTTTACAGGGCAGATGGATGGTTTGAGAGATCTAGAAAGAAAAGGAAGCAAGAGGATGATGTTGAGAGATCTAGAAAGATAAAAAACACAAAACAAAAGGCTTCCTCTCTCTCAATGCAAGAACGATTGGGCACTGTATGTTCTCTTTTTGATGCTCTCCCGGATGAGCTAGTCGAGAAGATCCTTTTGTTCTTACCTGTGAAGAGCGTCCTCACATTGAAAAGAGTTTCTCAGTCCTGGAATAGATTTGTCTCCTCCCGTTCCTTTGCTGAATCCTATTATATCTCTTCTTCGGAGCAGCCATCACAGCCTCAGGCTCTTGTTCTCTCAAGAATGGTGGAGAGAGGTATGACTATTCAAGAAGGGAATAGTATAGTATGGTATGATTATTCAAGAAGGGTAGATAAGAACTATGATTATTTGATGGCTGTCTATGCAAATCATCGCCGTTGTCGCATAGAAATACGCCCATCAAAGCTTAGAGCAAGGAGGGAATTATCAGAGAGGGCGAAAACTGAACCTGTGCTCACCATCGACACCAAAAAATATGAATTTGTGTCCGAGAAGTTGGTCGAGAGCCATGGCATTCTCTGCTGCCTAACCGCATCCAGCAGTGTACATGGCCCAAGGCATTCCTTGTCCATTGTTAACCCCTGCACTGGCCAATACACCGCCCTCCATCCCCTTCCACCCTACCGTGAAGGTAATGTGCAGGACATTGGGTTTTATTTCGACCCTCAAAGTTGCACTTTCATGATATGTGCCCACAAGGTGAAGGGCCATATT
This sequence comes from Amborella trichopoda, assembly GCF_054954075.1. Classification (NCBI taxonomy): domain Eukaryota; kingdom Viridiplantae; phylum Streptophyta; class Magnoliopsida; order Amborellales; family Amborellaceae; genus Amborella; species Amborella trichopoda. The sequence goes on from NC_142338.1 coordinate 4,784,823, forward strand.
TATGAAAATCTCCATGCATACATGCTGTTTGACTCGACGACGGGAGAGTGGAGGAGGCCTCGGAGCTCCGCACCCTTGTGCGGGAGTCGATTATTAAGGAGGGGATCAGTCACTCTTGGCCATACCTACTATTCACTGCGTTTGGCTTGTAGAATCCTACTCGAAAACCATACATCACTGGTCGAGGATGGACATTTATTGGCTTTTGATATGGAGAGAGAGGAATCCCAATCCCACTAGGGCCCCTGCCCCTCCAGTATGGACTCTTTAGGTGGGACAATTGCGTTTGCCTATGCAGATACAATGTGACTACAGTAGAGTTGTGGGCTCTGAAAAAAGAGAAGAAGTGGGAAATTGCTCAGCTTAGATCTCCTTAAGCAGCAGTATTGGGATAACTTAATTCCATGGTTCCTGTATGGGGAGGTCCTTATCATGAAAATGACGATTGAACGGAGCAACGAGTGGAAATTCTTGAGATATGATATGAGGAGAGGAAAGCTAAATTATTTATCTGGACAACCAACAGGGGATTGTGTGCCCTACAGACCTTCCCTCTTTTCTTGGAAGTGCCAGCCCAAAAAACAGCATTTACTGCAGATTTTAAACTTCAGCAGAGGAGGGGTACAAGGGCATGGTGATAGGAAGAGGAGGATAAAGTGAAAAGGGGTGGCAAAAATGTTTCACAATGCTTGGGAGGTAGGAGAAGTATGTTTCCCAAAGTGCTTGAAATTTGTTTTACTTTAAAATTTGTTTATGCTATTTAATTTAATTTTGTTTTTTCTTTAATGCCTGAGAAGTTGGATGAAGCATGTCTCTCAAGTTGGGCTATGGTTTTGAGATGGCATTCTATGATATTTAAGAGGTGGCTTTGGGATGGGATGATACACATGCCATCCTATATGATAAAAAGGAGATAGTGCCTTATGCACGAAGAAGTGAATTAATGTGATTTTCTGTGTTTTCCTTTCCTTCAATAGCAATGGATTTTATTTTATTTTTCCTTTTGTGATGACGGTTTTCTTTGTATCCCTTCCTTCTATAACAAATATCATTTGTTTCTTTTCTGTTTTTTGGGGTAAGTAGAACGTGATCTGGGTTAACTCACTTGGTATTGTATTTTTGTTTTGGAAAAATATCTCATGTTATTTCAAAATAATGACAAGCTCAGAAAAGGTGCTTTCTCTCTTTTATATATATATATATATATATATATATATAAGTATTGAGTTATTCATCCCATATCACAGGGCTAGAAGAAGAAACCTTGTTACCCTGTTTTAAATAGGAAAGAAACCTTGTTTAAATCTGGGAACATACTCTCTTACTTGTGCTCTATGAACCAAAGGAAGAGGTTGCCCACAAATGCCACCGTATCTCTTGTTTAACTATATTGACATTCTTTTCACTTGTGTTTTAAGAAACAAATGGAGAGAATGCATATATAGAGCACGCAGAACGTGTGAATGTGATAGTGTACGACAACTCAAGGCCGTTTGATGCCGCACTTTGCATTTTTTATATTGAAGAACTCCTTACCTAAGCATGTTTGTGGGTTTGGCTCATGGCTCGACTAACTTTTTGCTGCTACTTAAAATCCTTTCTAATTTTTTGCTACTACTAAAACTACTTATGGTGCGGTTTGTATAGAGCCGAGGCTCTAAACAATCGAAATAAAGCGCACCCTTCAAATAGTGTTGAGAAATGTGGTTGCTATGCTAGAAATATTTGTGCTAGCCTTAAAATATATTTTCGCCTTTAATTTTGATCGAGCCGATGTATGAAAACTTGAAAATCTTGAAAATTGACTTTCCAAATATGTGTTACAAGATGCACTATTTCTAAAACTTGAAATCCAATTTTCTCTCGTGTCCATGCATCTTGATGTTGAGATGATCAATTTGAAGATATTTAGGCATCAAAACAACATCTTCTAGTAACATTTTTGAGGTGGGCTCTACTTGATTGTTTAGAACCTCGGCTCTAAATTTGATTGATGTCCTTGGGTTTTAATTTCTATTTTATCAAAACCCGTATTTTAATGCCCGATTGATCAGGCGAACTGGCCTTTGCGATTGATTCTCCCAAGTGAGTATCGGTCAATAAAAAATTGAAAAAATAGAAATGTAACTAATACAAAATGGTGGGACCGGCTATCCGAAACCTGTTCGGTTACCACCGATTCTTGATTTGGGTCGGACGATTCCGAAACCTGTTCGGTTACCACCAATTCCTTGTTCGGTTACCACCAATTCCTGATTTGGGTCGGAAGATTCCTATCGAGATGGCCCGATTTTTTAACACTGATGAAAACATTCTATCCTCTTGGACGAGCATTTCTTGCATCACTCCATAGTACTGTTACGACTCCAAATTTTTTAATATAATCTCTTCAACCGAGTGAACAACATTAACCAACAAAAAAATAAGTGCCTAATAAAAATACCATCCTATAATTGACCAGAGACAAACAATTTTGGAAGGTCGAATTTAAGTGTTTTGAGAATCAAAATTGTAGTTTTCTTTTTCTTTTTTTTTTTATGCTTTTTTTTAAAGATCTCCAGACAAAGATTCTAAAAATAATTGAGAAACAGAAAGGCCGCCTTGAGTTGAGTTCCCAACTTAACATTAAAACTATTAAACCTTCCACCGAATCCATTTTAAAAAAGACAATTGATATTCTTTATCAAGGGAGTCAAGACTATATAACCACCACCTTTGTGGCTCGGATACCATGTAGAGAATGACGGATGCCACAACACCAGAACAATCCGCTTCTCAATTAGTGTGACAATGCCACATTAGCCCAAGACTCACGTGCAAATAGAAAGAAGAAGAAGAACCAAGATGAAATAGAAGAAAAACTTCATTAAAGAAAAACATGGGGCACAAAAAGGCTCTACAATATCAATACACATGATTAACCTTAACACATGTGACCCAATTTTCTCACCACATACCTCTCTTTAAGTAGATATTTTTATAACTATGTTTCCTACAATAACTACCCACTTGCAATAATAACTACTAACTTACAACAATAACTACTAACCTCCTAGTAGTTTCATAACTTCCTACTACACAAACTTACATGTACAACCTCACTACATCGCTCATAATAAAATAACATAAAAGCTAATATGGCTTTTAGAAAATACACTTTAACAAATTTAACGGTCCCTATATTTTTTGAATGCATCAATATTTTCTGCCGACAAGTTCCCACAAGTTCCCATAAGTCTTAGCCAACAAGGAAGAGCAACTCAATGCCAAAACCATTCATCATTCCACCCGAATTCATAACTTCCTACTACACAAATTTACAAGTACAACCTCACTACATCACTCATAATAAAGGGCAATGATCTGATGCAACAGTTGTATCATAGTATAATGCAGTCACACTTCTAAAAAACAATGTTTTTGACATTTGTATAACCCCAATTTTTACACACACATTTTCTTCATCCTCATAATCAATCTTATGGCAAAAAAAATTCAATTTGCACCCTAGATATGGTCAAAATTAGTACCCTCCAACAATGAATCTCGACCATCTATTTGGTGAATTTCAAGATCTAGGCTTTGACAAATTCAAAATCACTTTTTCCTTTTTTAGCATTATTAATCTAATGATGATAACACTTTATAAAAATTTTGGAAATAAAAAAATCCTTCCTAGGCCTATATCTAACCATCTCACTAAAATGGACGGCTTTATTAATTGGACTAGAAAAACACTTTCTAGGGCTTTTTTTCTAAATTTTCTTTTTGTGATTGTTCTTTAGAATGAAAAGAGTATACATCCAAAAATTTGTGTCGAACAAATGTCTCTAACATGGTTTTTTAATGTAGTTGCATTATATTATGATACAACCGTAGCATGAAATCATTGCCCCATAATAAAAGAACATAAAAACTAATATAGTTTTCTAGAAAATGCACTTTAGCAATTTTAACAGTATTTAGGCCTTGACATGACACTGATTACTTCCTACCTTCAATCTAGAGGGGGAGGCATCATTTTGACTTTTTATAAAACTTAGCATCAACATAAGGGAAAAGATTATGAGGCCCCTAATCAATCAAATTAAGGCACACCTCTAAAATTGACTAAGAGAGGTTGTTTTGATGCCCAAAAATCCTCAAATAGATCATCTCAACATCAAGATGCATGATCATGAAAAAAAAGGATTTCAAGACTTAGAAATAGTACATATTGTATATTTTCAAGCTAACCAAATGTTCATGGATCTGCGCAATTCATACTATTAGCCTTAAATTATATAATTAGATATGAAAATAAATTTTCAGACTATCGCAAAACTTTTCAATACTAAAATAACATCTTTCGATACTATTTCAATGTACGCCTTCCTTTGATTGGTTAGGGCCTCAGCCTCATACAAACCACAATCCCTGCATAATGAGAGTCTACGTGTCTAAAGGCCACGCATTCGTTGTTTCCCATTTCAACAATACTTGTGTAGGAACATTGCATAAGTGGCTGATATAACCCGGTTATCGTACTTACCCTAAAAAAAAAAAACGGTTATACTAGGGCCTCAGTCATTATAGAGAGGAGCGAGGTCTGGGTATGGGTCTAAGTTCAAGCTTAGGACACGGTGAATTCGGTATGGGTCCAAAACCCTGGATTCGAGCCGGATCTGGGTTGGGTATACATATATTTTTTCAAAAGTTTTTTTGTTAGGTTTTAGAACTGGTTTCGATTTAGATTCAAATCGGGTCGGGTCTGGATCCAATTTAACCGGACATGGGCTCGGAAGCGGTTCAACCGGCCTAACTGGTAAACCGGCTGATTCAACCGTTCTAACCGAACAAGTCCCTAGCAGTCAAAAATTTATTGAAAGAAATAAAAAATAAAATCTAATAAAATATGAAAAGTATACTTAAAGAATGATTATATAAAACACATCAAAATGAAGTTGAAAATTAATGAAAAAAAGATTTTAAATAATTGATTTGTACTTAGACGTATTTTTGAAATTTCCTAAAAAAGATGGAAAAATATAAAAGTAAATATTACTGACCAAGACAATTTCTAATTTTTTCCATAATAATAAAAAATATGTATTACAAAAATCCTTATTTTTGAGATTATATATATATTTTTGAAATTTTCTTTAAAATACGTAGCCAGTCATCAGAACTAGCTGAAACCCGTACCGGCCACTGGTTGGTTCCGATCTAACCAGGAGGTCACCGGTTAGATCGCCCTGTTTTTCTAACCTTGATTGAAATACATTAGAAAACTTGGATTGGGTTCGGAATTGCTGGATTTCTCTCATATTATCTATCTCATTGACTCCCTCTTATTGATCTCACTTGGGCCTCGGCCTGGGCCTCGGCCTGGGCCTCGGCCTCGGCCTGGGCCTGAGTAGCTCTGCCAAGTTCGAGGGAATTTAGCCGTTAGAACAAAATGTTAAAACGTTGTTAAAAATGATAAGAATAGGAAAACAAATAATAATAGAATTCATTAGAAGTTCAAAAATTATATAAAATGGATTATTGACAATTTTGATTTATATCTTGAAATATTTAGAAAAGAAAAAAGAGCATGTGAAGAGAAAACTTCCCAAATCATCATAAAACTATATAAATGATATAAAATGTCCTTCTAATTCATGTAATTAAGATTTTTAACAAAAAAAACGAAAAATAAGTATCTTTTGAAAGTCCCTTGACCGTAGTCTAAGGCCGAGTTACTTGGTTGAGTCCTAAACCACTAGTCAGGACAAAGCATTCGAGAGACAACCGTTGGGCGATATTATTGGAAGAATGAGCCCCATCCAAATTACATAGGACATCCAGTGCCTAGTATTTTTTTTTAATGAAAGACCAGTTTGGGCACCTTTTATAACTAATGTCTATAGACTCTAAACAGTCCACTTTCCTAAGTGTTAAAAAAATAAAGAGATAAAAACTTACCCAAGGATCGAATTAAATGAGCAATAAAAAAAGTTGTTTAGACATCCTAAGCCCAACACTCGAGAAACATGACATTTGTTCGGACACCAACCATGGTAAATTTAAGAATTAAGAAAATGAAAAAGTGGGGGTTGATCTTAGAAATTGAAAATATGTAAGACTATTATTAGAAACCTAAAAAAAATGGGAGTTTTTATAAAAGTTTTTTAATAGGACATTTTCTTCAGCTTTATTGGTAATGCGGTGATTATATTAAAATCTGGTTGTACATCTCCACCTCGCCCACCCAGCGCTAATTCTATGAGCGACATGTTCCTCAATCTCTCGATTTTTTTGAATTATCGATCCAAGATATCAAAGAAGCAATCTTTTTGGTATTTCTTGACTGCCAATCTTAACTTCTTCCTCATCATTACTCTTCTTATTATCTAACTTGTTTTATTTAAGTTACATTTCATTTAACTTTTACTTTGAAATTGGAAAAAGAGAGTAGTTCAAATAATTAGGACATACAAAACCTTATTTGTTAGGGCTTTAATGTAGTCAGAAAAATCTAGAGGCTATTATTGTTAAATCAACAAGAATTAAGGGCCCTTATCGCAAGATGGTTATAAAAACATATACCTATTAGGGAATGTAGTATATGTGCAATAAATTATTTAGCTAAAATATTTAATTTAAAATAAAAATATTATTTTATACTTTTAATTATTTTTTGTTTATCTTACATTATTCTTATAGATTTTTTAATATCTTATTAATTTATTCATATAATTCCTTGTCTTTTAATTATGTGATCTAATTCAATTATTTATTGATTGTTTCATGAAGTAGAAATCTATTAGGGGTCTTTTGGATTGTTTAAAAACGGTCACCCAAAACTATTTTCAAACGAGACTTACAGTTTCACACATTTAGTTTGTCTCACTAACCCATGAAGCCCATTCCGACGTGAATCCGGTTTCCCACAAATGGGTGAAAAAGGACGGAAATCGGCTTCAGGCAAATGTGAGGACCCCTTTTCGTGAACCACTTTCCAATTGGAAGTTAACGTAAATCTCCACCCTATCATTTTCGCCCGTTTCTATGAGTTGGGTTCAATTTTTTTTTTTAAAAATAGAAAATATATGTTTTAAAATAAAATTAAAGAAAACACATCTAAATAAAGTTAAAAAGGAAGTAAAAAAAAAAAATTTGAAAAATCAATTTGTGACCGGCGGTATTTTTGAAGTAACCTAGGTAAATGTACTGGTAAGTACTCATGAGCAAAATATTTTCCAATCTTTGCTAAACTGATAAAACACATAAATAAATACCCGTTACAAATAGATTTCTTGTTTTTTTGAATTTTTTATAAATATAGGCTTAAATGAAATATCTCTTGCCGCTCTTGAGGTGGCATTTGGTGTTTGGGTGAATATGGAGAAAACCAAGTTAATCGGCACTAACTGTACTAAACAAAGGCTAAATTGCTCTGTACAATGGAAGATTTCTAAGGTTTTGAGTAATGAAAAAGCTAAGATAACCTTCACGCAAAAATAAATTAAAAAATAAGTAAAAAATTACAAGAAGCAAATAGATAATAATATTAGTTACTTTAAGACTGGACGGCCATTATTTAAACGGATTCATTTGCCGGGGCCGGCATCGAATACCCAAGATTTGAGTATTTTCTAAGGTTGACAAAGACATGGTGAGATTTTGATATTTTAAAATGGCCGGTTTAGAGTTGAGAAGGCACAACTGCACTGGGGCTATATAGCATCAAAACCATCAATATAGAATGAATACTAAATACATTAGATGTTGATCCCTTTGCACCTTATTTGTTGGACCAGATACTTTGTCTTCAACCTTATACCAACCATAAACAACAAAACCCAATTCTTCAATGTAAAAAACATATATATTATTCACATAAAAACATTTATATATAATTCAAGCCCATATTGAGAGCCGAATTAAAAAAAAGTCCCCTACTAAGGCAAGCCGTTCTTCTTATCACCAATTTACAGGCTCGTCTTTTCCTTTAATAGTGCAAATCACAGGCCTTTTCCTAACTATGAACATGGAGTTTTTAGGGGGGACACAAGCATACCTTGGATTGTTCATCACATGGCTCATCTCCACTCTAATAGTGAGGTATTTTATCAAATCCCTCATGAAAAAAGATCAGGTTAAGCTTCCTCCTGGTCCTATGGCACTCCCAATTATAGGGCACCTCCATCATTTGGGTCCAATCCCGCACCAAGCCTTCCAGGCGCTAGCAAGGAAGTACGGCCCAGTGATGCAAGTTCGGCTCGGCTCCGTGCTCTCGATCGTGGTATCATCAGCAGACATGGCTCGGGAGTTCCTCAAGACCCACGAGCACGCCTTTGCTTCAAGGCCCCAATCGAAGGCGGTGAAGTGCCTGACATATGGCTCTGCTGACTTCTCCTTTGCACCTTATGGCCCTTACTGGAAATACATGAAGAGAATTTGCATGATGGAGCTTCTTGGGGGGAGGCAGCTGGATCTATTCCAATCCATAAGGCAACAAGAGATAAAAAATTTCTTGGAGTCTTTGTTCAAGAAGTCTCAAGAGGGAAAATATGTGGATATGAATGGTGAGCTTACAGTATTGACGAATAACATAATTTCTAGTATGACAATGAGTACTAGGTGTTCAGGAACCAAGGACAAGGCTGATGAATGTAGAAGTTTGGTTAAGGACGTGACTGAGCTTACAGGTATTTTCAACTTGGCTGATTTCATTTCTTTTTGCAAGAACTTGGATTTACAGGGCCTTGAAAAGAGAATCAAGGAAGTTCATAAGAGATTTGATGATATGGTTGAGAGGATTTTGAAAGAGCATGAAGAGAAGAAGAGTACTGGGGATGAACCCCAAGACTTGGTTGATATTCTCCTCAGGATATCTCAAGATGAAGGCGCAGAGATGAAATTGACTAGGGAGAATATTAAAGCCTTTGTTTTGGTAAGAAATATTCATTTATGATTATGTTTTTGGAAATAATGCCTTTCTACTATGACTTTGAGCTAGTGTCTAAAAAATTCCCTGTCTGAAATTCTGAATTGAAAAATGGAAAATCGCCCCAGTCTCCCTATCCTTCACAATTTTTGAATTGCTTCCTATTGAAAATTGGCTGATCTACCAAAACTTCACAACATAATTAATGATCCACGGCATAATCTAGTTTAACATCATTTTTTCTTTTTAAATTTTTCCTATAATGTGCATCGAAATTTCAACCTCATCTTTTTGTCGAAATGTTTTCTCTCTACAGGACATTTTCGCAGCTGGGACCGATACATCAGCCATAACGATAGAGTGGGCACTGGCAGAGCTCATAAACAACCACGACATATTCGCGATGGCAAGAGATGAAATATTTTCGGTGGTTGGTAGACAGAGAGTGGTAGAAGAATCAGACATACCTAATCTCCCTTATCTACAAGCAATTGTTAAAGAAACCCTGCGCCTACACCCAACAGGGCCCTTAATTGTAAGGGAATCAACCCAAGATTGCAAGGTAGGAGGCTATGACATACCAAAAGGAGCTCAACTTTTTGTAAATGTTTGGGCTCTAGGGAGAGACCCCAACTCATGGGAAGATCCCCTTAAATTCAAACCTGAGAGGTTCATTGTAGAGAGTGGAGGCACTAATGTGGATGTTAAAGGACAGAATTTCCATCTTTTGCCTTTTGGGAGTGGGAGGAGGATGTGCCCTGGCACTTCTTTGGCTCTATTGGTGGTGCAAACTGCCCTAGCCTCATTGATCCAATGCTTTGATTTCAGGGTACATAATTCAAGCCAAGATATGGGTGGGAATAAAGTTGACATGGAGGAAGGGAGAGGACTGACACTTCCTAGGGCACACCCATTTATTTGTAGTCCAGTGGCACATTTTAATCCCTTTGTGTAAGGGGCAAAATCGTCATTTTCATACCGGGCATGAGAAGGAAAAACTGTGCTCACACACTTGACCTAAGAGACATTTGCTCTCATGTTTGTTTTCCTGCATATTGTACACTTACTCTCTTGGGTGGAAGAGCAATTGTAAAGACTTATCCGATCTAAAATTATGGGATTCAACTAAGAATTTCTAGATGATTATTTTCGAAAAACAAAATATAGATTTTGAGTTTTTCAACCCTTAGATATCACTCTCTTAAAATTTGATGGTATATATTCAAACAAAACGCTTATCTTCTTTAGGCACATAAAAAGGGCAAAACAAATATATTTTTTTGTCAGATGTAAAGTTAAAGAGGATAAAGTCCTTGGGGTCCCAAAATACTCCTTAGTGGGTTTTCTGAGGGAGTAAATGAAAAATGAGCTCCTGAGAGGGTATATAATTTTTGACTAACATAAAAAATATCGCATGAGAAAACAAAAGAAGAGGCAGTATATCCTGAAAAACTGTTTAGTTTTTATATAAGAAGATCAATGTTGCTTCTAGCCATCAAATGTCAAATTTAATGGTTGGAAGGATCTTAACTGGGCTCAACGTTAAAAAAAAGTTTGCTCAGACTTGGTAACATTCCGTTAGCATCAAAATATAACATATGATGGGGTAAACACTAATTGAGATCGGATTGTACCAATGGTAAATGGTCTTATTACATACAATACGAGTTGTAAGGCAGAAAATTCGCTCAGCATTTCATGACCAAACTAATTGGAACATTTCAATATCAATTGGGAAATTTCCGGTCTCAACTCATTATTTTTATCTTGTGTTCCCAATATATATTGGTGATAACATATTTCTAATGGAATTCAATATGGGGATCTTGTAACCATTTTTATATTATGCAGATTTATCATTTTTTTAAAAAACCTTATCAGAGTAAATTCTTACCCATGCGTTTGCCTTAAGAATTGGCTCAAAGAGTGGTACTCAAGTTGAGGGGCGCTATAATCTAACATCTTAAGTTCCATTCCTATCTTGTACGAGGCACATCTTCCCCGAACTATCCAAAAATACAAATTTGGCTAATTTGGACTATTGCCATTGGTCAAAAATGATATAAGAAGCATCAATGGATGAGTTTGCTTAGCAATTGTCAGAAGGGCTTCTTTAGGGAGAACGGGATTTCAAATATGTCAATTTCACGAGCCACGAAGCACTATCACCCAAAATACCCCCGTATTGCATATTGCCCCTAAAGGTCGATTAAAGAAGAAAGTTTATGTAATTGTGAACCTTAGATTATTGAGGTCAGGTGTACCTCAAAAGCTCATAAAAAAGGTTGTTCCAACCTAAAGACTTTGAAATGTATGTATATAGAAAAAAAATGGATTTTAATTCATAAAAATAGTGCATCTTGTAGCACATGATTTGGACAATCTATTTTTACAATTATTAATTGCTTATCGATATGCTCAAGCAGCAACTTTTTTGGAGCTTTAAATTTCAAACTTAGGATTGACAATAGATGTTCATATCTTTCAAGGCTTTTTGGCACCGGAACTGCATCTTTTAGAATAGTTTAGAAGTGGGTCTTACTTCATATGATGCCTTATACGAAACTCATAGGTATTTTTGGTGAAGGATGTGACATCATCCACATGATGTGTAAATCACCTGGAGTACAATTTATAATTATACCTAAAAAATTTTAGGCACTTCCATACGTTTATTTTGTGAGGTGTTTTTTTATGAGGGATGTGACATCATCTACATAGAGCATCCTCCTAGTGACAAAAAATACCCTTATTAATAAAATATTGAGTACGATTGCAAAATACTCTATGGTGTGAGCTCTATAATATGACCTATAGATAAAATATTAAATAGACTTATATGTATTTTTATAAATTTCTCATATATAAAAAATGAGCTTTATATCACATTCCTCTTTATAAAATGTAAGGAGAGCAATGCACCTTAAACCATGTTATACTCTATTTGACATGGGATTGTATTCGCCCAAGAAAAAAAATGGGATTATATACTACGATTTTTACGAGAAGGTCACATATCATTTCTAGCCATTAGATGTTCAAGTGAAAGGTTTGAATTGTATCATGAAGTTTGTAATTTTTTTTAACTTTGAGTCTAGTCAATGACACACTTACAACCATCAAATTCAAATGATTGTGACCTGATGGACAAAAATGATTATGACCTTGTTATACTTCAAGTAAATAATCTCTTTTAATCGCTTAGTACCGCGCAATACTATGTTACTCTGCTCCGACCTTTTTCCCTAAATATTATTTCAAAATACGACGTTACTTTGCTCCGACCTTTTTCCCTAAATATTATTTTAAAAACCTAAGAGGCAGACTTGATTCTCGCGGTGAGCAAAGTTCCTTGAAGCATGCTTTGATATATAATACTTTATACAGGTCCTTTGACATTTGATTATGCACCGCGTTTTATGGTTTATTGACTGCTAAAATTATTGCTATGTTTTCCATCATGCTTACCATACGGATGCTTTTATTATTTTTCTTTTGGTTTTTCATTGTAAACGGATGCCATTAATATAAGGGTGTGGTTTGTAGAGAGCCGGGACTCGAAACAATTAAATTAGAGCTTATCTTCAAATAGCGTCGAGAAAGATGATTTTAATATTAAAAAGTTTTGTGATAGCTTTAAATTATATTTTTATTTTTAGTTATAAAATTTAAATGCGTTACAAAATGCACTACTACCCAAATCTTGAAATCCATTTTTTTCTCATGTCCATTCATCTTGATGTCGAGATGATTATTTTGATGATATTTTGACATCAAAACAACCTCTACAATCAAATTAGATGTAGACTCTAATTTGATTGTTTAGAGCCTAGGCTCTAGATAAACTTTTCCCTTAACAATCAAAGGACAATACAATGTCAAACTTTTGAGATAGATGGTCGACCTAATCTTTTAGATATAAAATACTAAGAAACACGTGCGATTTAAGAGCATTGACTATCAAATAAAAAATATGAACTTTTTAGAGACAAAAATGAAATAATGCACAAATATAAAAAATATTTACTCTTTACAGATCAAAGCAAATATCAGCTCTTTTGATATTATTAGTCTTAAACAAAAAAGAAATTTCCGCAAAACTTGAAATAAAAACAAATCACTTTTGAGCCTTGATCAAATGCCATTATTTTCATTGGAACTCTTATATAAAACCCATACTATGCACAACTCAACCAAGATAGAGAAAGATCAACCATATTTATATTTTCAAAGAGAACACTGGGATTTTGAGTTGTTTACCGCTAAATCTGAAAAGATCTTTGATGAAATTCTCTCTAATTTATGCTTTAATTAAATAACTAAGGATTTCGATAGAAAATAGTAGGCTAGGTCAAAAAACAACGTATAAGAAGATAGATCTGATGGAACAAATCTTGTTCTCATCAACGATACAATTGGGTTGAACACGAAAGAAAGACCTATGTGATCTTTTCACAAGGGAATACAATTTTTTTTTTTTAATGATAATAATCTCCTTTTTTTATTTTGGCAAAAAGATCACTTACAGATAGTCTTTTACAATAAATAAATATTTCAAAATAAAACATGACAACAATAAAAATAAAACTCAACCACTTAATGCTATTTTTATAACTTAATACTATGCTTGAGAATATAAAATAAAAGAGCAAAGTAAGTAAAAGAGAAGATAACATAGATTACCTCAACCGGGCTTATTACACCCCACACCGAGTCACCACATTCAATGGCGCGAGATCAACAGTCTAACTTCAATCTCGAATTGAAAAAGCTAATTTCAACCAAACTAGATAACCACCTTTAAATCTTTACAAAATCCTAACTCCAAAATAATTAGGCAACCTTAATTTTCCCAACCCTTAGTATTTTTAGGTCAAGAGAAAGGGAGAAGGAGACCTAGGGTTGGGGCTTGCCCCCTATGGGTCTTAAGAGAGAGAGGGTTAGAGAGAGAAAACTTAAGAGGAGAGAGAGGGGCGTGGCCCCTAGGGAGGAGAGAGAGAGAGAGTTTATGAGAGAGAGAGAGGTATGTTGAGATGGAAGGAGTGCACTCCTATTTATAGTGAAATTTAGGTCTAGGGTTTTTTTAGGGTTTCCCATAGTTTGCCTCTTTTTTTAGATTAAATATGGATCGTTAAACAAGGTGACTTGTGAAGTGAGAGATCTGAGTCATCCATTTCATAGATGGGCCATCAACGTTATGGAAGGTGCATGAACCATTATCCCCCTTTCCTTAAACCATTTTTCCATCAATATATTTAAATAAATTAAATCTCTTAAATATATCACACATTCCATAAACTTGCATTACTCATCTCATATATTCCATAAGAATATACCAAGAAATATCAAGTCAAAATATTCTATCAATAATCAATATAAGATATGGTCAATATTTCCCAAACAATATTTGACCATATGCTTATAAGATGGACTTTCCAAAAATTACAAAACTTGATATCAAAGAAATAACAAGGAAAGCAATGGGTGGGGCGTGCAACCCATATGAGGCATATGTGGGCCCCCACCCATTTGCCATATGGTGGGCCAATGTGCACTATAGGGCCCCATGAAAATTTTATAAATATTTTAAAATTTTATTTAAACATTATTTTAATTTTATATAATTTGTAAAATCAATAACTTCAGTTTTATAATTTTAAAAATTATAAATAAAATATTAAAAAATTTATAAAAATTCAAATAATAAATTTAAAATAATTTCTATAATAAAATGAACACAAATTAATATGATGGGAAATGGATCCATATAATTCAGGAATTCTATTAACGATCATGGGGTACTCCACCTTCAACTGTGTACTACAGACCACACTTGCTTTATCGAACTGATCCAGTGTTTCCCATGACCCACAGTCCAAGCAAGGGCTCATTAGCGGGTCACCAAAGTCTGGTCGATGAGCTAAAGGGTCGCAATCCCAGTATGTGGATAACAGGTCCTCCCCTAGAGATGAGCCAAGATCACCACGACCTAATGCACCACAGCTGTAAGGTACATATGGGTATCTCTCTCGCACATGCATATGCTTCACCCAAAGGTGGATAACTGGCATTCCCGAACGATCTATCGATATGCATGTCATGTGATGGAACATGGATGTTGATTTGGTCCCCGTTTCTGTAGGCCTACCATCACACGCAAGGGTCACACAGTCCTTCGACTCACTCATCTAGGCATAAGCTTCGACTTCATCAAGGGCTAACTCAAAACCCTTCTTGGTTTATTCTTTATGCTCAAGTACCTTGGGTTTTCGAACCGAGTGACATAGATCGTCAAACACAGTCCAGTATTAACAAACATCATTTGCTTAGTATGGTCCACGAGGGACCATACTCCCGCTGAGTTTATATTCCACTATAATAAATGTTTTTCATTACACACTCCTTTAAAGGCCACATAAACCCAACAAAACATGTGTACAAACCAAACAGAATACTAGGAGGACACTGAAAATAGGGAAAATAGAAAATAAACGTAAATTTAAACTAAACTAAAAACGAGAACTTATCTAAGTTGAGCTGGTTGGCCATAGGCAGCCGAAACTTGGAGTTATGACCCATATGAGTCCCCGACTTTTAGCCGTTTGATCTTAATCGAATGGCTACAATTGTTCATACCACAATGTCACGGCAGGCACTGTTTTATATTTTATTCTTTTCCACAACATTTTTTGATAAAATTTTGGATCTCTCATCAAAAAATTAGGGAAACTTGGAACCATAAAAAATAAATATTTTATGTAAAAATAAATAACCAAAATGCCCTTACAATTTTTAGGGGTAATTTGGTAATTGTTTATCATCGAAAATATTTTATATTATTTTTATCATGTGTGCCCCTTATCTATGCATATCCCAAATTTTGCTTAAAAATTATTGGTAAAATAAGAATAAAAAATAAAAAGCTATGAGCTGTCTGATCAAGATCTGACAGGTAAGAGTTAACTTGTGACATACTAACTCAAGTCATCTCAACCATCTTCTCAGATCTGATGACTACAAAACCCTTTATACCATATATGTGGGTGGGGTCGCATAGAAACCTCCCTCTGCATTGAATTCCCCTAGATTGAGTATTTTCTTAAAGAGAGGGTGACATTTTGATATTTTAAAATGGACGGTTCAGATTTGAAAAGGCACAAGAGCCGTGTAGCATCTTATACCAACCATAAACAACGAAATCCAACTCTATACATTTATATAAAATTAAAGTCCACACTGACAAAGAAAGTCCCCTGAGCCAAGCCCTTCTTCGTATCACCAATTTACAGGCTCATCTTTCCTTTAAGAGTACAATTCACAAGCGTTTTCGTAGATATGAACATGGGTTTTTTAGGGGACACACAAGCATACCTTGGATCGTTCATCACATGGCTCATTTCCACTCTAATAGTGAGGTATTTTATCAAATCCCTCGTGAGAAAAGGTCAGATTGAGCTTCCTCCTGGTCCTATGGCCCTACCAATTATAGGGCACCTCCATCGTTTGGGCCCAATACCGCACCAAGCCTTCCAGGCTCTAGCAGAGAAATATGGTCCGGTGATGCAAGTTCAGCTCGGCTCCGTGCTCTCGATTGTGGTCTCATCAGCTGACACGGCTCGGGAGTTCCTCAAAATCCAGGAACACGCCTTTGCTTGGAGGTCCCAGTCGAAGGCGGTGAAGTACCTGACATGAGGCTCTGCTGACTTCACATTTGCACCTTATGGCCCTTACTGGAAATATATGAAGAGAATTTGCATGATGAAGCTTCTTGGGGGGAGGCAGCTAGAGCTATTCCAATGCATAAGGCAACAAGAGATTAAAAATTTATTGGAGTCTTTGTTCAAGAAGTCTCAAGATGGAAAGGATGTGGATATGGGTAGTGAGCTTACAATATTGACAAACGACATAATTTCTGGTAGATGCTCAGGAACCAAGGATAAGGCTGATGAATGCAGGAGTTTGGTTAAGGAAGCTGCTGAGCTTGCAGGTACTTTCAACTTGGCTGACTTCATTTCTTTTTGCAAGAACATGGATTTACAGGGCCTTGAAAAGAGAATCAAGGATGTTCATAAGAGATTTGATAACATGGTTGAGAGGATTTTGAAAGAGCACGAAGAGTACTGGGGATGAACCCCAGGACTTAGTTGATATTCTCCTCAGGATATCTCAAGATGAAGGGGCAGAGATGAAATTGACTAGGGAGAATGTTAAAGCCTTTGTTTCGGTAAGAAATATTCATATATGACAATGTATTTTTGAATCACTGCCTTTCTACTACGACTTTGAGCCAGTGTCTAAAAATTTCCCGGTTTGGATTGAAAACTAAAAAATTGTTTAGAGTCTCCCTATCATCCTTCACAGTTTCTTAATTACTTCCTATTGAAAATTGCCTGATCTGATCTACCGAAACTTCATAACACAATTAATGGTCGATAACATAATCTAGTTTAACATCAGTTTTTTTTTTTACAATTTTCCTATAATGCGAATCAAAATTTCAACCTCATCTTTTTGACTAAATGTTTTCTCTTTACAGGACATTTTTACAGCCGGGGCCGATACATTAGCCATAACGATAGAGTGGGCACTGGCAGAGCTCATAAACAACCACGACATATTCGAGAGATGAAATATTTTCAGTGGTGGGTAGACAGAGACATCCCTAATCTCCCTTATCTACAAGCAATTGCCAAAGGACCCTTAATTGTAAGGGAATCAACCCAAGATTGCAGGGTAGGAGGCTATGACATACCAAAAGGAGCTCAACTTTTTGTAAATGTTTGGGGTGTAGGGAGAGATCCCCTTAAATTCAAACCTGAGAGGTTCATTGTAGAGAGTGGAGGCACTAATGTTAAAGGACAGAATTTCCATCTTTGGCCCGTTTGGGAGTGGGAGGAGGATGTGCCCTGGCCCTATTTGTGGTGCAAACTGCCCTTGCCTCATTGATTCAATGCTTTGATTTCAGGGTGCACAATTCAAGCCAAGAAGTGGGTGGGGATAAAGGAAGGCACACCCATTGATTTGTAGTCCGGTCACACATTTTTAATCCCTTTGTGTAAGGGACAAAATAATCATTTTCATGCTGGGTTTGACAAAGAAAAAATAGTGACTTCCCACACTTGACTTGAGAGACATTTGCTCGCGTGTTTGTTTTCCTGCATATTGTACACTTGGGTGGAAGAGCACTTGTGAAGATTTATCCGATCTGAAATTAAGGATCCAACTAAGAATTTTTAGATGATTATTTTCAAAAAACAAGCCATAGATTTTGAATTCTTCAACCCTTAGACATCACTCTCTAAATATTTGACCCTATATATTCAAACAAAATGCTTGTTTCCTTTAGTCTTCCTTAGGGACCGATTCACTCTACGTAGATTGATTGAACGCAGAAAGCCTTGAATTGGCAGGCGATTGTGTTTTTCATAGGATTTCTCGAGCACATAAAAAGCATTGATTCCATGTAGAAAGCCTTATTGGAATTGTTCTTATAGATCTGCTCAAGGATCACCTTTTTTGAAGCTTTAAATTTTAAACTTAGGGTTGACAATTGATATTCATTTCGCGCAAGGCTTTTTGGCATCGGAACTGTATCTTTTAGCATAGTTTAGAGGTGTGCCTTACTCTGTATGATGCCTTATACAATACTCACGCTCAAAATAAAAGGCAAACCTCTAAACGATGTTGTATGATGCAATTCGTTTGCCGAAAAGCCTTATGATGACATGAATATCAATTCTCCATTTACCTCTCTTCATTTTTTGGTTTTTCTCTCAGCTTCCTTGGCTTAGAATTGTTATGTGTAATGTGCACATGAGGTTTGCCTTTTTTTATTCAAAATAAAAGGCAAACCTCTAACCGATTGTTTAGTGTTGGAACTTTATACTATAAAAGTAACGTGCAACTAAAAAATCCACTGAAAAAGAGTGCTCTTCCAATTGATCTTCTTGATCTCGAAACAATGAATATAAAGGAAGAAGTAATTTTAAGTCTTAAAGATAGTGCATAGTGCATAATTTTAAGTCTTAAAAATTGACAAGTCGTTTTTTTTTGTTTCCTTTCGTTTTCTTGCGTGAGTTGATTTTAGGTATATTGATCTCAGATTGATGTTCATCTTTTATTTGAAATGTTGACGTGAGATTAAAAGAATAGCGGTCACGTGGATAGGAAGAAGGATTCGAATTTGCTTTAAGGCTATCTATTAAAAAGGATAAGGTTGAGTTATTAAAAAGGATAAGGTTGAGTTAGGAAAGTTTTTAGGAAATAAAGATATTATTAGATAATGAGTAAGTAGGTGTAAGGATAAAGTAGGGAGTTGTAGTTAAGAAGCATATGGAAACAATCTAGAGATAGATTTATTTTGGTTAATTATCATATTTTGTTTTAATAGTGAGATATATTAGGGATTATCTTTTGAAAGTCACGTGAGATGGTGATTTAAATGTATAAAACAAGGAGGCACGTAAGTAATTGAATTTTATAGAATAAAGAAAGTGTTTTTTGGAGAGAGAGAAGTCCATTTGTGGGGTGTTGTTTCTTCTCTTATGTTTATGGGCACGTATCGGAATAATTGTATCCGCTCGTTTTGTTTCTTTCTTCTTGTGATTTTCTTCACGATTTTTATTTCTCTATCTTAAACGTGGTTAATTTTATTGATATTGTTTGCCACGTAATTTTATATTGCATCACTACTCGGTCGAGTTTCAATTGAAAATATACAAGTATTTTGAACTTGGGCCATACTCATTTGAAAATTAGTCATCTTGAGTTGCAATAGTTGCAAGAAGGTAGAGTGTTAAATAGTTCATCAGTTATAGGTATGGACGGGGTTTGTGTAATGTACCCACCTCATACTATACAAAATAAGGAGTATGTCTAAATTTTGATAGATTATGTAATTCTGGTGTTGAAAACCTTCAATTTATTTATTAAGCATGTCATGGCCTAGTTCGGATAGGGTTGGGGATGGGCCTAAGGGCGTCTTAACCCGTTCCAAACCAGGTCGGCCTGAGCTGGCCCTATTTGGACATGGCCAATCTAGGGACCTGTTGCCAACCCTATCCATGAGAACAAGTGGGATATAAAGGAAAGAGAATAACAATGACAGACAAACAAACAGAAGAAAATGAGGCACTGAAATGAAACGCTAGAGGGAAAGAGAGAGGGAGGGGGCATGGAATTTTTTAAAATTTGTTTTTTCTTTTTTTTTTTCTTTTTTTTTTTTTTTTTGGGGGTGTAATTTAAAAAGAAGGGATCGATCCATA